>NW_015539889.1:1339764-1348767 GCF_001515605.1 Sinocyclocheilus anshuiensis | reverse complement strand
TTGTGTTTATCACCAATAACACTGTTAACTTGCCCCCTTAACAGTAGGCGCGTTTCCATTACAGATTTGCGCAAAACTTTGGCGATATTTTATAAATGCCGATAAAAAAAGTATTGCGAAATGACAGCGTTTCCACTAACCAATGTTATGTGACTAAAATGTAACCTTTTGCCTCTCGCGATAAGTCGTGGCAACGGATATTGGTGGGATTCTGGCTATATTTATTCAAAGGAGGCATATGCGTGTATCTTTACAGAAGCAGCACAAAGAGCCGCTTCAGAAACGTGCGTGGCGCGGCTGGAATAATCACAAGCATTGCTAGTGGCCGCAATCAGCTTCAGTGGCCGTATCAGAGCCACACGGCACCGCAGACATGTGCAGTGTAAATTATCTAAGCATTAACATTAGGGAAAGCCCCTTATACTGGAGAGCCGCCACATATGATGTGTTTCTTGGAGGTTACAGTACATTGAAGAATGATCATATGACTTTTTACATACGCCATGTGACCTGTAAATGCAAAAAAGCCATTTCCATTGCAGTTTTGCGAATTATTCCTTTTTCACATTGCCTGAAAAACCTCATGCGAGCGTAAAAACTTTTTTGCGATATATGGGCGTTTTTGCGCAATTGACGCGTTTCCATTAGGCGTATTTTCAATTCACAATTTCAATTTGCGCAATTTGAAGGGTAATGGAAACGCGCCTAGTGTTATGAGGACCTCCAAATCCTCTTCCGACTGAATGGCAGGCAATCGTAACTCACTGAAGAAGTGTGGGAAACCTATCAGTGCTTATAGACCAGGAAAGCTGACCAAGGCTGTTAGAGGACTGGAATATCTTGTTACTTGCATCCGGTTCGCATTGCATCTCAATGATTCCAAATCAAGGTCAGGAATTTTCGAATATGTATAATCACAACTGACTATTGGCTGAATCGGCTCTCATCTGGCTGAAAGAATGTAAGAGGCGGACAGAAAGAAAAAAGGGAGGGCGAACATGCAAGAAAAACAATAATGAAATGTAAAATAAAGACAAATGTGTTTATGTAATTAACCAGTCTTAAATTCCTGAAAACTCTTCATCATCTTACGGAGCTCCTAAAGGGACATGTGCAAAAATAAAAACTACACAGACTTTCGCGTGCGCACGAGAAACGTTTTGCATGCGCACGCGGTTTCAATATCATCTGTAGGTATTTTATATTAGCATTATTTTACTGACAAATGTCGAGAGCGCACTGTTGTAGCGCGAAAGTGCATTAATATGATCTCGCACAAAACCGGAAGCGCCCTCTCAGATATATGCTGCTCTTGCTCAGAGAGTGTGCGCACACTTAAATCGTGTCCGTTGCAATCGCGAATCTCTGCTCTCGCTCAAAGTGTGCATGTGTGCACGCTCAAACTGTGTCCTGTGTGCTGGAAATTAATTATTTTCGCACCTGGACTAAACCTTTTCAAAAGTTATCAACCAATCAGACTTCCACGACTGACTGATGAAAATGCTACATGAAATCTAATTGGCTGAGAGGGAACTGCACCTGGAATTCTTTTGACAATCAAAGATGGATCTGCAATTTCTTCACAATTTAATAATATTTAGTCATATTAATCAAATGCATATTAGAAATGGCTATGAATGAGTGCTTGGATGATTTGTACAAATAAATAACCTAGTCTGTCTAACTGGTTTCGCTTTTTAAAAAAAAAAAAAAAAAAAAAAATGATTTGGTTCAAGTGGTCATACATGTCTTGTGTAGTTGGGTTCAAATATATATAAAGTATTTTCTGATTTAAGACAGAACTACGTTTCTCGTGCGCACTCAAAAGTTTCTTGTGAGCACGCCATAGTTTCTTGTGCGCACGTGAAAGTCTGTGTATTTTTATTTTTGCAAAGGTCCCTTTAGGGGCTCCGTATCATCACTCCAAGAAAAAAACAATATAAATAAATAAAAATGAAATTAAATAAGTAACATGCCCTTGAAAACAAAGGAAATCAAAAATTTGAGGACAATGTTGGTGGGAAAACCTTCCTATAAGTGTATAGGATATAAATAGTCTAAAAATCATACCATGCTTCCTCTATTCAAAAGCATATTTCCTATGATTTGAATATCCATTGTCAACTCTACAAAGTCGGTTGAGATTAAAAGCAAAATTCTGTACTTATCCAAAATGGAAGAAGACATCATGTTAGTCCTTCTTAGGGCTGGGTGAATAAATATGCACAATATATTCATAATTATTTTGCGGGCGATAAAATTAAGCAACACAGTGAATACCATTCAAGTATAAAATAATCCTAATTATTCATATATAATTATAAATAAATAAATAATGAATAATAATAACAATAATTCATAAATCATGTCTTGGTTATTTTAACTACATTTTTACTGTGTGTTTTAGGTCTTACTTTTAACATTTTGATTATTTTAACTAGATATTGTGTTTTAGCTGATATATTAATCTATTATTTTAACCTGTTTATTGTTTGGGTGAAATGATGCTGACTGAAAAATACCCCTTTTAAGCCATTTCAGAGCAAGTGCATAAATACAAAGAATCATAACATCATATCATAAGGTGGCTGAAAATTGATATTTTATATTTATATATATTTTTATATTATATATTTTATAATTTTACCAAAAAACAATTTATGAAACAAGCTGATTTTTCTAATGTAAGCAATAAGTCTCCATGACTAATTAAAAGGGAGCAGATTACATCTCTTCCTGTTCAGTTTTATAATCCTCATATCAGTGCACAAGATAATCTAAAGCGATGATGACACAATCCTGTGAAAAGCAGGTAGGATCCAACCAGAAAATGACATCTGCCTTTCTATGCTGTGTAGCCAGTCAGGTCACATTTGGGTAATGTATGCAGAACATCGAAAAATCTTCATATTATGTCCCAAAAGGATGGCGGTATCGTACATTACAGGAGAATTGCTCGGCCTAATCATTATTGGCCAAGGGTTAATTTGCATTTGCAATGAGTAATAATCTTTCTCAGACTATTAATGAAATCTAATGAAGGTGCTTACTGTCAGTACAATTAGATTCACCACAACTTCTTCTGAGAGACCCAGAGGTTTGAAGGAAAGCAGTAAGGTGGTTAAACGGCATCTGTGTCATTCTGGACACCTGGTGGTACAATTAAGTATTTTTCAATCTTATATCCAACATACAAAACCTATAATACCTCAAAAAAAAAAAAGAATTACAGCATACAATATTACATGAGATTAAAAGACCAGATGTTTGCTGGATAACTGAGCCAGACATGCTTTGAATGTCATGTTTTGCTTTTTTGAATTACAAAACTTGTCTAGACAGACTTTAATGTGAGTATTAACATTCACAGGAGGCGACACATGCTCTTTAATCAGTTAAATGGAATGCATGCATTCAGTATTTTGCTTAAAATGTATTCTGTTGATTGAACAAAACTTCAGTTGAATTTCAGTCAGAGGCACCAAGGTACCTCATCCAAGTGAATCAACTATTTGGAATTGCTAAACTTATTACATTAAATTTATATTTACCCAAAATCTCACTCTAATTTGTCGCCATGGCAACAAACCAATGAATCAAATTGATCAAAATCCCAACACGTTTTTATTATTTCTATTTTTGAAGACTGAATTATTAATTACCAAACAGTCATCTTATTTTGTGTGCATTCTTTAGTCATTGGTACAGTATATAGGGCTGAATTATAAATAATTTAGTTTAATGAACCTTCTTGTACATTGGCACTCTGGGCAGATGTTGTAAGCCAGCTAATTTCCCATGAGTGAGTGAGTGAGTGAAGTGACGAGTGGCCAAGTATGGTGACCCATACTCAGAATTTGTGCTCTGTATTTAACCCATTCAAGTGCACACACACCATGAACACACACCTGGAGCAGTGGGAAGCCATATTGCTGCAGCGCCCAGGGAGCAGTTGGGGGTTCGGTGCCTTGCTCAAGGGTCTCACCTCAGTCATGGTATTGAGGGTGGAAGAGAGCACTGTTTTTTTTCACTCCCCCCACCTACAATTATCAAATTAACATAGCCTCGTAAAAGCAATGCTAGTAAGTGAGTAGCTTGACATTGCGCTGATCCTTTCCTTAAACAACATAATCTGCATCAGGTGATTGCTTTTGATTCAGTCTCATCTTAACCCTCTGAATCTCCCTCCCACCCCAGTTACTGACCCTGAAAACGGTGGGCAAATTTTCATTAGTTCAAGGTCCTTGGTTTCATCTGATGCATCGATTCATGTGTCATTTTTGCCAATATTATATTGGTGATTCAGAAAGAAATAAAAATGTCCCTGTTTGAAATACTCAAGCAAAGCCAAAAGACTATTCCCATTTCTCACATCAGCATTCAACCTCATTGAGCATATGTTGCTAGCAATGGAACTGCGTTTAGCAGTACTGGCCGGCACCCAAACTACAAAACCGAGTAATTGAGTTTAAATGGTCCAGACTGATCAGCATTGTGATCAGAACTGTTCATTCCTTTAAAACAAACAATTTCCTCAGATCCACCAGACAAACCTCCGTGTTACCATCAATCGTGCATGAATGTAAAGAAGCTTTGAACCATTAAGCCACTGGTTTAATGTGCAGGGCTCCGATTCACTCTCTCTTGGCCCCTAGTGCTGTGAAACAAACCGAATCCGAGAGGCTATGTGGTTCAGCTTCACTGCACAACAATCCATCACAGACCTACCAGTTTGAGAATGGACTGACTGCTAACACATGGGTGCTGAAAAACAAGGCCAAGCCACATCCATTTACTCAAAGGTCCAGTTACATGACACAGTTTCATTTACTGTATTGTCTGACTTTGAATCAAATCCAATTCAGAAGAATACCTGGGCCTACAAAATGTCTCAATGAGTCTATATGTATGATTTGTGTGCAGTGACATCACAAAACGTTAATCAAATTATACCATACTTTCCTATTAAATTTTAAATATGCCCATATGAAATAACTACATATTACATGTAATAATTACAACATGTAAAGGTAAACAGTAGTAAAAGTTATTGTTACCATGAAAATTAGCAACTTGTCTTCAGCCACTACTATCTAGATCAATAGATAGAATCAAAATGTGTTTTGTGGTAGCCTAATGTTTGTAAGTGTATCTCACCAGCTCTGTTTCCTGCTGCAGTGACCTCTTTCACAGTGCAGATGAATCATACAGAGGTCATTATCATATTGCTAATATATCATGGCAGAGGCACAGTGCTTGAAGCAGCACACCTCCATAATTCAACTACTCTCCTATTAATAAAGTACTAAACCTCCATCCCAAAAAATGCTGGTGTGATAAAACTCTCCTGTGGAGTACTACTGATAGGCTAAACCATCACTACTACTAATGAGTGTATTTGGTACCGGTCAACTGCATTTCACAAGGCATTGCATACGCAAAGTTGCAGCAGCGCATTTATTCTGGACATGCTGAGCTGTGTTGCCTATATGGGCAATACAAGTTCAAATCTGGTCTGCGAAAAGTCCCAATGCTGTTTCCCCTTTTTCTCCCCAATAATGTCTGATTACTCTCGACTTACTTTCAAATGAATGACAAAATAAAAGATAAGAAACATTTTAATTTACATTATATTTACTGTTCAATGAAACTTACTTCAAACTAATTTGGTTATTATAATTTATATTTTCACCAGACTAAGCGTTATCATGGAGTATGGACTTGTATTTTGTCCAGAAGCGACAGTATAAAGCAAAAAACCTTGATGAATTTGTTTCTTACAAACACGTAGCTTTTCACATCACAAAACGTTAATTGATGGACTGGACTCACGTGGATTACTTGTGGATTATTGTGATGTTTTTATCAACTGCTTGGACTCTCATTCTGACGGCACCCATTCACTGCAGAGGATCTGGTGAGCAAGTGATGTAATGCTAATTTTTTTAAATAAAATCTGTTCTGTTTCCATAATTGCTCACTGTAGTTGCTATGTATACAGAAAACAATTGCACACTATGCAAAGTAAACTTACAGCATAATAATAAAACAATATTGAGAGTATGCTACTCCCAATACAGCCCTATTCTACACACTATAAAAGCAGAAGGATTTGCAATAAAACATAAGAGATGTAAATCTGGCTGCAAGACCTCTTATTTTCTGTCTGTCTGTCTGTCTTTTGGTCTACCTCAGATCTCTCATAACCCTGAGGGAGCCTTTATTTATAGGAGGCAGTAGCAACTTCAATGGCTTTTAATAATTAATGATTTTGCGACCTAAAGTTACCACTTATATTACTGCGGCTTTTCAACACTCACTTTAACAGGGCACAAGTGCTTGGACAGAGTTCTGTAACTATCATTCATGTTGAAAAAACATGAGGTAGAAAGCAAGGAGGACGCTAGCGCTTGTTCAAGCCTCAGATCCCCAAAGCTGTTGCCTTTGTAGCCACTTGCAGAGGTTGTGAACTCCCCATAAGAGAAACTTCAGCTGCTCCACATTCCCTACATCCCGTTGTAGCAGATCAGATGCAGAATGAGAGAGAGAGAGAGAGAGAGAGAGAGAGAGAGAGAGAGAGAACACAGACACTGGCCCCACAAAAACATAGTACGACCAGTATTTGTGCCAACATGAAAACCTCAGAGACAAAGCTGGAGGGGACTGAAAATTATTGCCTTGTAAAACCCACTCTGCTGTGATGTGGTGGAGATACAGGGTGGATTAAGAGGAAACAGCGCACAATTAGTGAGAAGAGAGGGATTTTGGGAAAACTTCTCTCCAACTGTGTCCAAAACTAAAGGGAGCCACTCATGTATTTATTTTTTCAAATATTTTGATGTCAAGAACGCCCATATACACTGAGAAACATTTGTAGTAATAGTAAATTTTCACAAATAATTATAAAGGAACAGCAAATAACACATTACATTAAAGATGAAATTTTGAAGTAGAAAGACTGAAATAGTATTTTCCTATAAAATATAAAAAAAAATTTAATTTTTTTTTTACTGTGCATGGTGATTCCACTTTTGATGGAGCTCCTTCCCAGAATAAGATGATATTCATTTGCATTTACAAAAACCTATTTATACTAAATGAGAATATTATATTATATTATGAAGACAAAATGTTGTTTCTTAAATTAAGTAATTTAATATTGTTACTGTAAAAACACTAAAAGAAATCATTAAAACAGTATGTGTAAAATAGAATAAAATAGCTGTGATTAAGCAGAATGAAACCATTTAAAGCAGAATAAAATATAAAAATTCTGTGATTTTTTTTTAATTGACTATATTTGTTTTAGATAAACGGTTATAAAATATGATAAATAAATACACTATAGTTCAAAAGTTTGGGGTATTTTTTTACGTAATACTATTTACTAAGGATAAATTAAATTGAACATAAGTGACCGTATAATTTCTTACAAAATAAATTCTTTCTTACAATAAAAATAATTTCTTACAAAATATTTCTTTTTCAAATAAATGCTGTTCTTTTGATCAAAGCATCCAGAAAAAAAGTATCATGTTTTCATAAAAATATTAAGCAGCACAACTGATTTTAACATTGATAATAATAAGAATTTGACTGTGGACTGGAGTAATGGCTCCGAAATCCACCTTTGCCATAACAGGAATAAAGAACATTTTAAAAGGGTCATATGATGCGATTTCAATTTTTCCTTTCTCTTTGGAGTGTTACAAGCTCTTGGTGCATAAAGAAGATCTGTAAAGTTGCAAAGACTAAAGTCTCAAATCCAAAGAGATATTCTTTATAAAAGTTAAGAGTCAACCACGCCCTCCTAAAATGGCTCGTTCTAACACGCCCCCACATGTCTACATCACGATGTGGGAAGATTTGAATAACGCCGCCCAAATGTTCACGCAAAGAAAGAAGGCGTAACTTTTATTCTCGCTGTTGCCGCCGCCGCCATATTGTGGAGATGCTGTGTGTTTCATTGTGAAAGCGAAACTACTTTGTTTGGCCTTCCAAAAGAGGGCACAACTAGAAATCAGTGGTTAAGTTGCATTTACAACACTGTTCCAGAACACTTCAACCCAAATATTCAGATCATGTGTGCAGCGCATTTTATGGAGGATGAGGAATGGGATAAATGCAGAGCACTAATTCCTAGTATGGGTCACCATACTTGGCCACGTCACGTCACCAGTCACCAATAATTTTTTTATGAATGTAGCCTTATGCCGAGTTCACACTGCATGATTTTCAAACTCGTCGGATCGCCATTGTTTTCACACTGCGTGACTATCTGGGGTAGCATTCAGTTGCTGCTGTGTTCACATTGCACGATGGATCGGCGACAGGGGGTTTCACACTGCATGACTTCACAATAGGAAGAATCACCGACTGCTCTGTCTGGTCCGCAAACTACGTTTCACAACAAAACACACGTGAGAAGTGATAAGGAAATAACGCGAGAACCTGTGTGCGTCAGACCGGAGTTCTCGAGCAAGACTGTAATTATTAAAAAATTATATATATAGCCCGCAAATTGTCTGTGAGCTGATTTCCAGCTACAAGGAGAAAAAGAAACACAGATTATGCAGGAGGGAGATGCAGGGAACAGGGATTGGGTGTTCTCCAAAGAGAGTTGGAGGTAAATAATTTTGCAGTAACTTATGCTGATCTTGTGGCTGGTCAAGCAAATGTTTGTGCTTGTTTCTGTATGATATAATTGTTAATATACCTATTAAAATACTGATATTCTGGTCTATAACTCCTCCCCGAACTTCCCTCTGCCCTGTATCTTGGTCTCTCATTAGCTGTAGGTCATCGCCGATGTAGTTTTCAGTCAGAAATCATTGCACACAGCGTGAGTGTGAATCGCCTACAGCTCCAGATATTTAGCATGCCAAATATTTTGCGGGCGTCGGCGACATGTCTGCGATTCCCTCAGATCGCGTCTTTGATAATTCACACTGCGTGATTGTCACTCGCGTGAACGAGCACCGATTTGCCTCCGATGTCGGGCAT
>NW_015539889.1:1338995-1339589 GCF_001515605.1 Sinocyclocheilus anshuiensis | reverse complement strand
CTGTATCTTGGTCTCTCATTGGCTGTAGGTCATCGCCGATGTAGTTTTCAGTCATAAATCATTGCACACAGCGTGATTGTGAATCGCCAACAACTCCAGATATTTAGCATGCCAAATATTTTGCGGGCGATGGCGACTTGTTTCGCAAAACCTGTCGGCGAGTGAAAAATCGGGCTAAAATCGTGCAGTGTGAACTCGGCATTAGTGAGCATAAGAGACTTTTTTCAAAAATTCAAACTAGGGCTGTCAACGCTAACGCATGCAATTAATTTTACAATCCTTAACGTTAAAATAATTTAACGCAATTAACGAAACATTACTGAAGCACAATTTCTATTCTAACCCTTTAACCCAATTTTGCTTCTCTGCTTGCGATCAGATAATTTTAAACTGCTAAACTCTGGGAAAGTTTTCAGTCCAATGATCCAGGAAGCGAATTCATTCAAACCAGTGGCGGCGTTTCACAAAACATAGGAGGGGGGCTACAGGGGGAAAAAAGAAAGAACGCTAAAAGAAAGTCAATAATTAAAGGGGTCATATGATGCTTTTTTAAAGATCATTATTTTGTGTATTTGGTGTAACAGAATATGTTGA
>NW_015539889.1:1338132-1338602 GCF_001515605.1 Sinocyclocheilus anshuiensis | reverse complement strand
GCATTCAAACAATCCGTCCAAAACAGCGCTAATATAAAGGAAACCAGGCTGATTACATCAGACATTGCAGAGAGAATAGAGACTCGCTTTGCGTTTTCAGTGAATTATTCATTCCAGTGTGTTGCGCTTTTGATCCCTCCGCTGTGGCGACCCCTGATAAAAAGGGAGCAAGCCGAGTGTGTTTCGCTTTTAAACACGAGCTCTGTCATATTCTGTGATTGTCTCTGAAGAGCGCAAGCCCTCATGCGTCACACGCGCTTGTGTGAATTACAGACTGATTGCCAACACATCCCACCACTGTATGGCCAGATGAGACGCAAACTACGTTTTCTCGACTGGATAACTGGTCTCGCTAGTAAAGTTTTGAAGGATGAAGACTGCAATCAAGGTAAAGTACAGTAAGCACGCGTGAGTCCGTTATAATAATGCGTGTATGAGTGCTCTTGACGCACTGATCGCACATTGAGCCC
>NW_015539889.1:1327486-1337909 GCF_001515605.1 Sinocyclocheilus anshuiensis | reverse complement strand
TAAAATTCAGATTTTTTTTTTCTTTCATATGTGCTTATATGGGCTCCTTATATCGTTTGGTTCTTTGGTGTCCTTTTGGAGTTTCTAAGTTTCCTTTTTTTGGAAAGACATCTACATTTATCTTCAAAAAAGCTTGCAGAAAATACAGATTTTTGAGAATCACCCTTCAATCTTTTGGTTTACTTTGCTGGATATAGCAAATGATGACAAAATAAACATTTGAAACAAGATAAATGGTCTATGCTTAATTTCATGAAGTGTGCGATTAATCACAGAAAAAGGGTGTGATTAATTAGATTAAAAAGAAAGATTATAAAGAATTTTTTTTATCTATTGACAGCCCTAATTCAAACTTTACCCCAAACTTTTAAACAGTATTGTAAATAAATACATTGTAAAATGTATGAATAAATTAATAAATACGTTAATAATATTCCTAATGAATTACTACAAAAAGGCTATGTGACATTACACTACTGTCACGATACCGCTACTGTGAGGAGCACAGAGCGAGGAACGAGGAGACATGGAGTAAACTTCAAACAAACAGACTTTAATAAACATCCAAGGAACCAGGAACACACATGTAGCGGGGAAAGACGAACATTCAATACCAGACAACCAAACTCAGAACAGGACTCACTATAAATACATATGACTTGATGAGGGGATGACGAGACACACCTGGAACTAATGAACAATCAACATGAGGGAAAACTGGGTCATGGAGCACGTGGAGAGGGAAAACACATAGATAAGAGTCCAGGGGCATGACAACTACATGAAAATATTTAGTTTAGCGAGGAAGTCACTTAGTGCAGTTCAAGAGCCTGATTGATCTGCTCCTGATTGGTCTCGTCCTGGTTCCAGTGAAAAGGACCTCCCCAAACACTCTAAGGGCCTGTTTACACCTGGTCACTTCATGCGTTTTTCTGATCGGATAGCTATCCGATCATGAAAAGACCAGGTATAAATGCCCTCCGAAACGCATTCGAGACGGATATAAATCCGATCGCTCAAACCACTTCAGGAGGTGGTCTGGGACGCATTCCAGACGAAACTGGACAAGTGTAAATGCATCTGGTTGTTGAAACCACATATGCTAATTTTACTCCTCCCAAAACGTTAAAATAATAAACGTGTGAGAGCATGTTATAGGCTATATGACATTATAGTCAGATATGACAGCGCTAATGCAACACGCATTGCCACGGACGAGTAGCTGAGCATCTCTTCAGCAAGCCGACGCGCAAACTGCCGTGACTGAAACTGAAAGTAAGACGCAGACGCTCAACACACAATCATCTTCATTAAAAGTAGTGTGACTAACCTATCTTTCCAGTTCTGATGCCGCGCGCTCTCCTATTGCGGGCTTTGATCTTGAAATGAGCTGATAATTAATCAAATGCAGCGCTTATCTTTTGATTTCGTTGACGTGAACTCCATTAAATATATTAAATATAGCACGAGTATTGCAGATCGGATTTATATCCGTTTTGCGACGACACATTTATGTGGCCAAGTGTAAATGGAAATGTTTTAACAAATCAGATAGATATCATATCAGCAAAAACGCATGAAATGACCAAGTGTAAACAGCCCCTAAGAGGCCGAATGCGTGCCATTTGTTTTGCTCTGTCTTGGTTTCCTCTGTGGTTGTGTGTGCTTTGAAAAACTTGCTCTTGTTTTAGTTGATTTTCAATTGTTATTTGTAAATATTTAGTTTAAGGGAAGTATTTTGGTTAGAGAATTTAAAGGGTATACTAAAATTTGTTATTTTTGTTTGTTATTTTGGCCTTGTCCACTCCCCTTTGTTACTCATTTTCATTATAAGTTTGTTAATAAATCTATTCTTTGTTTGATACTATCTTGGGAGTGAGGGCACGTTTCATTTATGCTATGACTGGCCCTAGACGGTCGTAACAAAAATGAAAATATTAATCTACTTTTTAAAGGCAGATTTTTGACTGCCTTTAAAAGCAATCAAAAGGAGGCATGGATGACAGATTCAGATATGCCTTGATGCCTTCCTTTTTTCAGATATTCGTAAGAGCAGCATTTTTTTTCAGGCCAGCAACACAGCCACACGTTTTTGTTTCCCAGTATCTGCAAGCAACCAATGTGTGGCCAGCCCTGCCTACTTAACCTTGGCAAAGCCACAGGCCGAGTACAGACCAGCATGTCAGCAGAAAGCACCCGTCTTACTCTGCACTGTTAGCGTGAGTATCAGAGTGCTGGAACAGAGCCTGGCAACAGCTGTGTGACACGCGCGCACACACCCGGACTGGATAGGCTTCAATGGAGCAGCCTATTACAGGCACCAAATCAATGAGCAGACACATACAGAGCGAGAAAGAAAGCAGGAAGGTGAGTGTAAAGTCTGAGGTGAAAACGAGAGAGGGTACATGCTCTGGGGACCAGGCCGAAAAACCTCCCCGCGGCTATACTCGCTCACACACATGTCCTTGTCTAGAAGGAACAATGCATTGTACAGGGCAGCTCAGTGGAAAACAGAGGCATGTTGATGTCATGCTGATGAATGCAACTTGCAAAGCCTGGAAGCAGTGACATATTTTGGTTTGTGGTAAGGTGAATAAAGAAAACTGCAAGAGGTGACATTTCACTCTTCTCTGATGATGGTCTGAGTCACTGAAATTGAAACGATTTGAGACGATTGAGACTACACTTCATAAGTTTTATTGTATAAAAAAAGTGTTATATATTAAGTTACCCATGATAAATTGTGCTTTCGAAAAGATTAAAGACTAATATGAAGTTTACTTTTGTTTTTTAAAGCGTGAAGGGTGTTTTCTCCTCAGAAGTATTTCAGTCATTACATCACATACAGTAGTTATATACTGCAAAACGTATACAGAGAAGTGAAAGCTTGAAATATTTATCAATTTCCAATAATTCTGAATTTATACCCAGCAGCGCTGGCAAATTAAAAATGCCATATGTATGCATACACATATATTTAATTTATTAATACTTTAATACATAAAGTTTATATGGTAATACCTGAAAAAAAAACAGCACTTTGTAACAGTGTTTTGGACGAGTGAAAATATGTAACATAAATAAATAAACACAATTTAACTAAGTAACTAAATTAAATACAAAATGATCAATAAAAAAGAATATTTATAAATTGATAATATTCATTAAAATGCTAAATAATAAATACTGTTCATAAAAAATATGGATGCTATCTGAACATAAAACATCACTTGTATATCAATTAAATGTTTAACAGTGTTTTGGAAGAGAGAGGGGGAAGTAAAATATACTAAAATATCTTTTAATAATAATTTTCATAATAAATAACTACATGAAAACTATATGATGCTATTTTAAATAGCATTCATAAAAAATATTTTGAATGAGCAGATTTAAATAATAAATACTGTATGCTGCTACCTGAAAATAAAACTACATTTGAGAATTAATTGATTTTTAATTTAATTTAATTTTCAGTGAGGTAACACACACATATACATGTAGACTAACACAAACAAACAGACAGACACTCATTCACACACACACTCACTCTCTCTCTCTCTCTCTCTCTCTCTCTCTCTCTCTCTCTCACACACACACACACATGTTATCCAAGGATAACATCCTCCACTGCAGCTCAAACTGTCATTTTGTCCTAGAAAGTCACAACATATTGTCTGTGGTTTGAAACTGATGAGAGCGTTTGACGACATTAAAACAGTGGCTGAAATAACACTGATATCTGACTCAACTGCCAGCATCCATTTATCAGTCTCAACATCAAAGTCTGACTGAGGGGGACTTAAAAATGTCCAGATAAGGGAGAGATATGAGCGATATGCCTGTTCACTCTACTGAGTTCGGTTTGAAGCTTTGATATCAAAGAAGAGAACTTTACTGTAAGTGAAATTCCCATAGTCTCCACTTCCTTGTTGCTTAAAACTAAAAGAGAGGTTTCTGTGAAATATACTGCAGATCAATAGTTTTCATGAGACCTCCAAAACAATATTTATCAAACTTTTGAGCGTTAGTATATTACAATATTTATTTATTTTTTTTACATAAATTCATTTCCAATAATTTCTTTATTCCATTATGTCTGTACATTTTTATTTAATTTTATAAATATTCCTTACTTTGTCCCCCACAATATTTACTCTACAATAAAATTCACACACAAAGAAATTTAAAAACAGAAATTCCTTATAATTTATTAACAAAGCCCGGAACTGTTTGGGACGCAAGTTTGGAACTGAACACTTCTGTTAAATCAGCCAAGCGGAGTTGCTTATCATGTGATGAAATGATGTGAATCATCTCAAAATGACCAAAGACTGGCCGATATATTGGTCCATTAAAACACAACAAAGTCCTTATACTGCCAAATTATACATCTGGTTTATTCACACCAACACAGGAAGGAACTTTAAATTTAGATTCATATCGGACTTGCTTTTCCAATTCAACAATCTTATCAAGTTTTCCATGTTAATAAGACATATCCGGAGGAAGAACACTGAGCCAAGAGACTGTCAACACAGGGCCTTTGGGTTTCATACAGACTAAAGGCTAAGACAACAAGGCTTTCCCCTGTCTATAAAACTGCCTGGTTTGCTAGCCTAACAGAAAATACACAGCGATCTTTCCCGATTATGATCATTCACCCTCAATCCCTTACAGCACTTCACCCTAAAACGAATAAGTATCATCCGTCTGCAGCCAGATAATTTGCAAATTACTGACAGCTGTTGTGTGTTATCGTGTTTAATGTTGTTGCACTAGTCCAATGTTCTTCAAGAAGCACTCCTTAGGGAGAGCCTCTTGCTTTGATAAGCAGTCTGAGCTTCTTTTGCAACAATTTCCTTTCCAGCGCTCAATTCAAACTTCACTGGCTGATGAAATCTGGGATCAACAGCAAACCCCGAACAAGACCGTTTCAGTGGCTCACAAAACGCTACGAGTGTTGAGGAGGACTTGTTGGATGTATGGAAGAGTCCCTGATATCGGACTTGCTTTTCCAATTCAACAATCTTATCAAGTTTTCCATGTTAATAAGACATATCCGGAGGAAGAACACTGAGCCAAGAGACTGTCAACACAGGGCCTTTGGGTTTCATACAGACTAAAGGCTAAGACAACAAGGCTTTCCCCTGTCTATAAAACTGCCTGGTTTGCTAGCCTAACAGAAAATACACAGCGATCTTTCCCGATTATGATCATTCACCCTCAATCCCTTACAGCACTTCACCCTAAAACGAATAAGTATCATCCGTCTGCAGCCAGATAATTTGCAAATTACTGACAGCTGTTGTGTGTTATCGTGTTTAATGTTGTTGCACTAGTCCAATGTTCTTCAAGAAGCACTCCTTAGGGAGAGCCTCTTGCTTTGATAAGCAGTCTGAGCTTCTTTTGCAACAATTTCCTTTCCAGCGCTCAATTCAAACTTCACTGGCTGATGAAATCTGGGATCAACAGCAAACCCCGAACAAGACCGTTTCAGTGGCTCACAAAACGCTACGAGTGTTGAGGAGGACTTGTTGGATGTATGGAAGAGTCCCTGAGGATTTCGTTGCTCCATCTAATCTAATGCCACCCCAAGCTGGAAGGAAGCGTTGAGGTACATTGATTCGCAAGCTATAACACTGCAGCACTGAGCGAGGACCTAATTAAGTCGCTTAATAACCTACTGTTGAAACAGCCATAAATGTTCATCCGAATGGATACTGCAGCAGTCGTCTTTTCGTTCTCCTTGAGTTGCAATACAACGGTGCCCACAAATGTTACTGCTTCACAGGTGCTCTGAAGACCTGTCCTTTAAAAGAATCCATCACAATGATGTAGAGACCCACGGCTCAAAACTGATGGAAAAAAATGTTCACGATGTCTCACTGAAGTGCCAAGTAGACAGACAGTACAAACATATGTCTTATTTTTGCCACTTGAGCACTTGAGCAATAACTCGGCAATCTCAAGATGATGAAAAGGTCTCTCAAAGTTTAGGGTTTGATGTTTTACTGTACAGTATGCGTGATATTTATGGCCATCACTTTGCTTTAAAAAGTGGTTCACAGACGGCCTGTTTGTGACATCACGAAATGCAAAAACTTAGCCTATGAATAATAATTAGATGTTAATTAGAATAATTAGAATAATTATTCCTTCTGACAAACGAAATGCTCAAATGAAACTGTGTCACATTTCATTTGATATCTTCATCCGCCACTGTCTTGAGATTTCAGCAAATAAAAAAATAAATAACTACATGATGATTCTAAGAAATAAATAATTAAATAAATACTTTGCTGTTCTAGTGGTCACAGTTTTGCTTTGAATATGAAGTGGTTTTGGATTTAATCTATCCTATTAAAACTTTTATTTTTAATAGGACAAGTTAATTAAATGTTAATAAAATAAATGAAATTGCCACTAACTATAGTACACACTATCAACATGAATACCTTTTCTAAATTATTCATCACATGCTATTTTATAAAGTAGCGTAGACAAAACTGGCCATGCCATATGGGGAATAAGTGACTAAATGCCTAAGGCGATATTTCGCTTTTTATAGATAAACTCACCATTAAAAGGCTTTGAATCAAATTGGACAAACAAAAAAGTGAAGTTAAAGGTATGACCCTGATTACACAATGCCCTTGAACATAAACTAAAAAGCTTAAAAATAGTCCATATAATCCAAAAATCAGCCATAGAAAAAGTAAAAAAAAATATATATATTTTCACTGTCAGAGTTTTCTATAAATCCCCAATGACGGAAACCAATTACAAATCTGTGATGGGGACAATGAGGATGTCCATCCAAGAAGATAATGTGCATCTGACAAAGGACGCAGAAAATGCCAATAAACATGCATGACTCAGTCATGGAAATGACATGACATCTACTAAATTATGTGCATCGTATAGTTTGACATGGCAATGAGAAATGCGAGAGCATCATGATGACAGCAGATGAGCAAACTCATAACTCTCATAACCTACCTGACATTTGAGAAACGCAAGCCTTCACTTTCATTCCTGTGGGAGACAAAAAAAGAGAGACAGAGTTAGAAGTTGAAATTTTGAAAAAGGCAATGAAAAAAACCTGACATTAAACTTCCAACAACAAAACAACCCTCCCTGTACTGACAAAACAAAGCTTTCTTGTTGTTTTGAACCATATGGGCTACACTCTAAATTCATCTACAGTATGAATCCCTAACTCTGCCTAAGTGATGCCAGCAATAACATTCAACGTGACCTGTGGAGTCCGATTTATGAACAAATGACTCTTATGAACTCAATCTTTTAAGTGAATTCAAACTCACAGCACAACCAGTATAGTGCGATTCTTGAACAAATGACAAGAATCTTTAATGAATCCTTTTAATGAATCAATCAAAATCACTCAAAACATTAGCAGTTATCATTTGAATCAGTCTGACGAATCCCTTACAGAATTAACCCACAGAATCTTTTACATGTCTTAATAAGAGTTTACAGTTTGAATATTATATTTTTTCAATTGAACTGCATATTTCAGGCATTTATATTATATTTTGCAGCATTCCAAATGTTGGGTGCTTCCCTATATAATTAGAGCAATGACTGAAACAATCTCTTTCACATAAGAAAAATGGACATTATAATGATTATATACACTGAAAAAAATGAAGTTATAAATATAACAGATTATTGGAGTATGTTTTACAAGAAAATCGCATTTGAGTTCTTCTACTTTAAAATTTTGTTTAACTAGATGCGTTACTTGCAGTTCCTATGTAATTATATGTAAAATTTACTAGCAATTTCTGAGTGAATAGGTAAATCCTACACCACTATTTTTTTTTCTCCAGGTTACTCAAATGAATAATTTTCTGGCTCTACTTTTTCTTTCTAAATAAGGTCAAACTTACTGTTTTTAAGAAAAATAAATGTGTATTCTAATATATTCTATGTGTATGATTTTGTATGTATGATTCTATGTGTATGAAATTATTTTTTAAATTGTATATAGCATAAAACATGATTGACAGATCAGCTGTAAACAACCCAAGGACAGGCATAGATCACCATCACATTTATATAATTAAATTCTGCCTTTTTTAGGAAGTAAAGAAGTATTCCCCATGCCGTAAACACCCAGTGGCGATCAGATTCAATAGCAGCAGTCTTTCTCTATGTGATGGAGAGCTCTAATAGTCACATTTGTGACTGGCAGATTACCTCAGGCATCCCCTAGCCCAAGCCTTTGTTTAATAATTCACAAGTTTACCTTAGAGAAAAAGGCTTTGTTAGAAATGCTATGGTCCTCATTGGAGTAACGGTGCCGACAGCCTTGCTCTCAGACAGATGTCAGAAAGCTTTGGACAGAAAACTGGTTCTGATCCCATTACGCAACAAAACGGTCACACAATGAAAACTGTATCAAGAGTTGTTGAGGTGACCACTGTGTTAAGAGCGAATGGTATTGACATGTCTCTGAAAATGTCAAAAAGCTGTGTAGTTGTCCCTAATAATAATTGTAAAGAATTCTGAATGCACTTTTTTTTTTATTGGTGGTCATTCCTTTTACCTCAACAACTGCCTTGTAGCTATTCCCGACTAGGTAAATGGCAGATTTCAAAACTCAATTTGTCGCATTCTATGCAAGCTGCTAGCAGACTCATACATCAATGAATGCGGCGAACCGCTGACATGGCAGTTAGTGCTTTAGCTCACCTGTCTGGACTGTAAGGATAAACTACAGGTTGCCAGTAATACTTGGTCATAAAATAAACAAAACACTTTGCACTAATTTATAGTACTTTCCCAGATTTCTTTGTTTTGTTTCTGCTCATTTTTGGCACCGCTAACTGCAAGTTCAGCTTAAAACTCACCACTTGGTAAAATAATTGACTAATTAAGCAGTCACATATTGTTATAACACATATAGTTATCTAAACATTGTGCATATATTCCTTATTTATAAGTACAGTAAGACAATAAAACAGCCTAACAGGGTCATAGGTGGTTCATTATAATGGTTTAGCAAGTGTTAACTTTTGAAATAGTGCGGTGATAGTGCCAGGTTTATAATGCAGTAAAAGTTAACAAAGCCCTATTTGGATGGGATTTATTTCTTGGAACTAAATCTAAAACAGTTTAGTTACCTTAAATCCACATTTTAATCCAGTCCTGAGCGAATATGTTGGTAATTTATCTTCCCTTTCAAGTAATAATTGCAGGTGAAATGAAGCTAACATTATACCTACTTGTTTAAGTAAACTTTAGGTTCTGGTATATTAGTTTTGATCCAATTTTTGTTTACATCTTCACAAATTTATGCAATTTAAAGTATGTTTATAAAGCTATTAGCGGTTCCTCTTTGCATGTACAGACAGGAGTACAGGATGACAAAAGTTAAACGTGAAATTCTCAAGCAAGTTCTTAAGGTTTTTTTTTGTTTGTTTTTGAGAATGTGGACAACTTTGACTAAAATTCACCTCCCTCATTATATCTTTGCCCTCTCTCTCCTGTGGAGGCTTTTGTCTTTGTCCTACCAGTTCCTGTAATTCCCAATGGTTAAAATCCCATCTGGAAAGATGAGTTAAGTGAGGAGAATCTTGAATATATTATATTCCCTACCTCCCCTTGTTTCAGATAATTAAATCATATATAAAGTCAAATTAAGATACTGTACATTAATGTTACACATGTGTTTTCTTCTTTTGTAGCCTACAGCTTATTCACAAATGGCACCAGTCTGTTTTGGGGTCTATTTTGTCTTTTTTGTGATCTTTTCCTGATGCCTGAGTAAAGTAAGATTAAATATAATTTTAAACTTGATTTAGCTGGCTATTTTCTTTAATACTGACGATGGTTCACAAAGGCAGCTGGTCTTAGACAAAGTATGTTTCCACTTCATAACCCCTTGTTACACTGACATACTGGATAGCACTGATGAACTACACATCTTAGCTTTAAAACCTAAAGGTACTGGATAAATAGTATAAACTAACCCTATCCCTACAACGTGTGTTACAACGTTCACTATCTATTGGATTTAATTCAGTATGTCATCGTGCTACATGCTGCAGTGAGAACACCTTGAAATTTGGACTGAGCCAAGCCAGCAGTTTCTGCCTGTTTCCAGCCTTTACACTAAGCTAACCAGCTTCTGGCTGTAGCTTTATGTTTACTGTTTAGACTTGAGAGATTTTCTAATAAATCTTGGCAGGAATAAACACATTTCCCAAAATGTCAAACTTCTTTAAATGCCAGTTGGCACACTTTTGTTTTTAAAGGTAGTAGTTATTTGTATCCTTTTAAAGGAACACTACAAATAATTTTTGAAAACTTTTTAACTCTTCTCCCCTAGAGTTAAAAAGTTGAGTTTTACCATTTTCGAATCCATTCAGCCGATCTCCGGGTCTGGCGGTAG
>NW_015539889.1:1316371-1318714 GCF_001515605.1 Sinocyclocheilus anshuiensis | reverse complement strand
AGCCTACATTAAAATCTGTCATATAAATTGGTCTCTTCATTAGAAATTAGCCTACTGATTGCCACCATTGATAGACACATTTTTTTTATAATATTAAAAATATCTGTATGACATTATATTCTGCAGTTCTTCCCTGTTGTACCGAATATCTATACTTTTCAAATTATCATATCGAAGTTAGAAATTCAAATATTGTGACAAAATTAATTTTGTAGGGTTCCACAAATTTGTTAAAATTTCCAAAGGGTGCCGCAAGGTTGGGAAGGTTGGGAAACACTGATTTAGAAGACGAAAACCAAACAAAGTTAAGTCTGACACAGAGAATGGCCGGCCTTATGTAGTTGCTGTTGAGACTGCTGGTTATTTGGTTCAGTAGTTGACATAATTCAGTATTGTTTGTTCTTTTCTGTCAACGAATTCCACTGTATGCAGCCAGTGCTTCCCATCCCATTATATCTCTCTAAGGTCCAAACCATTTGTAGTGTTATATCTTTTAATAGTTTTTATGATGCAAAATCTGACTTCAGTTTACAAGCAATACAAGTAACAGACACACACATTTTATTTGCACTTTTTAGTATGTTATTGTAGCTCGAGCATTCAAGCACCTTGTTTCTTTTTGTTAAACTTGAATGTATTCATTTTTTTCTGGCATTGTCATTCAGTTTTCGTTGACTAAAACTTGACTAGACTAAAAAGAGTATGAACGTGACTAAAACTAATAAAAACTAAAATGACAGTTTCACACAAAGACTAGACTAAAACTAAAATTAAAACAGGCCGCCAAAAACAACACTACTTTAAAACATACAAATTGGTGGATTTCATGAAATTTTGTAGGAAAATGTGCTTGTGTGATTACAGGTGCTATGAGGAAAAAGTCAACATCTGATAATTGTTACTTATTTTTATGTCGGTCTCATCTTTGTCCCAAGCTTATCATAGTTAGCTGGATCCAGTCCGTAACCAGACCAGCACCCTGAGATGACCACAATGCAGCCCTGAATGTCAGCGAAGACCACAACAACTGAACATTCCCGACTTGATAGCCATCGGCACAGACCACAAGAACCAGACAAGTCCTCTGCACAGACCCCTACAGCCAGCAATGAACGTGTCAAGCCAGGAGTTGCCAGGACCACAATGGAGTTTTATCATGCTTACAGTCACTGCTAAGCCAGTCGTCCACTACTGGCTAAACGACAGCCCTGCTGGATAGACTACAACTTCTCCCATCAAATGCTGGCATGACGTATCCGAATCTTCAAGCAGGAGCTTGAATATAAGGTTATATATTTAAATAATAACCTTAAAATATTTAGTTTTAATAAATAGAAATATATAATATGTACATTAGCATTCAAATGTTTGAGTTTGTGGCCAAATTAACACTTTTATTCAGCAAGGATGCATTACACATTGATCAAAAGTGACATTTAAGAAATTTATATTGCTACAATAAAATTCCATCTCATCCTGATAAAAATGTATCACATTTTCCACAAAAATATTAAGCAGCAAAACTGTTTTCTACGGAGCCCCTAAAGGGACATGGTGGTGGGAAAAAAATTTTGGGTTGGAGGAAATTTTTTTTGTGTTCTCTCTCAAAACTTTTGCGTTCCCTCGCGAAACTTTGCTTTCCCTCGCAAAACTTTTGCGTTCTCTTGCAAAATCAGTTTTCGGACAAACACTTCCTGTTTACTTTACAGCTTGTAAGTTAGTGGTTCATACAGCTCGTACGTTCATAATGGAGCAGTTCATAGAGTTTTATTTTAAACTTGGACTCAAGTTCAAACACAGTCAGCTTTGCTTATAGTTTAAGGCACGGTTTTGGGACATTCTAAAACACTTAATGTGGCTTAATGTAGGCTACTATAACAGTGACACTGGAGGCCCAATTCGGTATTAGGCCTAATAAATATTATTAATACTAATAACAATTGTAATATTAATGACCTCATTAATAGCATTACTATCAGTAAAGCAGATAGCCATAATGCAACGTTTCTCCCCCATTTAAAACCATTAGGCTATAGAAAACACTTAAGGGAGGCTAATGGACGAAGACGGTATAGGCTAAAACCAAAATATGGTACACAGTTTATTTATAATACAGATTATTTAAATTGACTGTGTAACATTTTATCTGTATTGGTGATTCTAGGTTTTATTTTAATAATGAACAGACCATTTGCAATGAATATGTGCGCATGAGGCGCCGGTGCGTTCAAATCACTGAAACATAAAATACTCCGTCACTTACAAAAGGGCATAATTCGAAATTGCAAAGTGCTAGCAGTTTGAAGATTCAATCATATAAAAGATTATTAGAAATTTTATAAC
>NW_015539889.1:1311541-1316230 GCF_001515605.1 Sinocyclocheilus anshuiensis | reverse complement strand
TTCAGCTCATATGGGCTCATCTGCTTGCATGTACACAGAATATATTTTTAATAAGTTCTATAGCATATTTCGACTTTTTTTTTTTATCACCGTCTTCATTAAGCCGCATTTTCTTTATGGGAGGAAAACGCTTCTGTTCTTACCTGCTTTCATGTATAATTTATTAATAAACTGTATACCGAATTTGGCCTTTTTATACCACTATCTTAGTCCATTAATTAAGCATTTTCTTTCTATGAGGGATACTCTTAAAGTGCAATTCAATTTGCATTTCGGGTTACGTTCATATTCTGGGCTATTCTGCTTGTCTGTATGCTTTATTAATAAGGTATGTACTGAATTTAGTCATCCAGTGGTTTACATTAAGCGTTTTAGAATGTCCCAAAACCGTGCCTTGATAAGCATGCACTGACTATTGCGTCCAAGTTCAAAACAAACCTCTATGAACTGCTCCACTGTGAACGTATGGAGCTGTATGAACCACTACAATCTGTAAAGTAAACAGGAAGTGTTTGTCCGAACTCAACTGGTTTTGCGAGGGAACGCAAATATCTTTGCGAGAGAACGCAAAAGTTTTGCGAGGAAACGCAAAAGTTTTGCGAGAGAACGCAAATGTTTTGCGAGGGAACGTAAATATATTTGCGAGAGAACGCAAAAGTTTAACGAGGGAATGCAAAAGTTTTGTGAGAGAACGCAAAAAAATCGTACAAATATTTTTTCCTCCCACCCCAAATTTTTTCACTCAATCTGATTTTTTCCACCACCATGTCCCTTTAGGGGCTCCGTAGTTTTCAACATTGATTATAAGAAATGTTTATTTAGCACTAATTAGCATATTAATGTATTTGTTGTTTTAATTAGTAATAATCTTTCACAATATTTTAATTTGTAATAATCTTTCACAACACTTTTTTTCTGTATCTTTGATGAAGTAAATGCATTTTTAAATGCAAGAGATTTGTTTCAAAAATATATATATTTTAAATCCTACCAATCCCATAATTTTGAATAGTAGTGTATTTTGTGATTGTAGGAAGACAGACTCAATTAAAACTAAATACTGTATTGTTTATTGCCATGATATTTCACACCGACTTGTGGTTTCAACAGAAGCATATAACATCGCTTAATCTCAGAGCTCATGGCAGATCAGCTTTGAAAGGTTTAAACGTTAAAAATCAATTTCTCTATGGAGAAAATGAATGAGATTTACTCTGAAACCCCACTGTTGCACTCTACAGCAACAACAACAAACAAACATCACCCCTATGGATGTTCAAACCAAACTGATGCCACTGCACTTCTCTGAAACTACTTGAAAGTCACAATAGGAAACCTGAAACCTTTGGCAGACCGTTTGTTTATTTTTAACAGAAATGCATTTTAAGAGAAAAAAAAAAACAGAGAGGAGCTCTTCTTCATCTCTTTACCAACAGCAGAAATTCCATTTAATGATTTCAGTAGACAGCTATGCTGATACAAATTCTGCTATGCCTTTGATTAAAGATTTCAAGTTAGCTCTGGTTAACCACCAGCCAAAACCGGGTCAGACACTTTAAACTAGGAATAAAACAGATGATCTAAGATATTGTAAACATTTGTAAACATGTAGGATGCTCTTCCTTAATAAATAAAATGTATTAATTCTTCTGTAGTAAATGTAATTTTAAAGGAAAAAGTCAAGCCCAGGCCAGCCAAGATGGGTTGGTTTCTTCATCAGAACAGATTTGGAGAAATTTAGCATAACATCACTTGCTCATCAATGGATCCTTTGCAGTAAATGGGTGCCTTCAGA
Source organism: Sinocyclocheilus anshuiensis (assembly GCF_001515605.1). Taxonomy (NCBI): domain Eukaryota; kingdom Metazoa; phylum Chordata; class Actinopteri; order Cypriniformes; family Cyprinidae; genus Sinocyclocheilus; species Sinocyclocheilus anshuiensis. The sequence continues at coordinate 1,314,435 of NW_015539889.1, read as the reverse complement.
ATGAGAGTTTAAACAACTTATAAAAATAATCCACAAGTAATCCACATGACTCCAGTCCATCAATTAAAATCTTGTGAAGCGAAAAGCTGCATGTTTGTAAGAGATAAATCGTCTCGGGTTACGCATGTAACCATGGTTCTCCGCGAGGGGAACAAGACGCTGCATACATAGGCATGCCCGGAAGTATAAAAGGGCACCTGCTGAATACGTCATCCACTTAGCTGTCTGAAGGAGACGTAAACAGGCAGGCCGAGGGCATGGCAAGGGGGCGCAGCGTGGAGTTCCCTCGAAGGGGAATGTCTCGGGTTACGCATGTAACCATGGTTCCTCGATAATACATTCTGCATGGCACTCATTCACTGGTGAGTAGGGCTAGGCGGTATGACGGTATATATCATTATCGCGAAATAAAGTGTCTATCATTAGAGATTTTGCTATATCGTGTATTCCGCGGTATGTAAATATATCTGCGTAACACAGTACTGCTTAAACGTTATACATCTTTTGAGTGATAAGGAAACATGCATGAATGAGAAAATAAAGAGTGGGATGCACTTGGTAGAGTTATTAAGTGCAATAAGCAGTGAAAAAGAACTCAATGCGGTGCTCGCGCTGACTGACACACAGCCGAAGCGCACGCACTGAAAGCTCCTCTCTCGACAGCATGCGATCGCAAAAACAGACCTCTTTCCTGTTTTATTGTGCATGAATGGTCAAATACACACACAGTTATGTCATAATGCCTGTCGTGTGGAGTATTCAAGTAAACACAGTCGGTTATATGTTAAATAAACGTAAAACATTTGGGTGAAAACCGGATGTGTTTCAGTATGTTGGATCCGTGAAGTCAGTCTTAAAGGGACAGTAGCCTTATTTACCTGCTGCTGTCTGTCATTGTTAATCATGTTTGATTGATACAGTGAAGACTATGCAGTGTTTTATACACTTTATTAAATTTCTGTAATATTTTTTTACATGTTAAATAAACCTAGCCTACTGTAGCTGAATAAATTAAAAGGTTATTTCATATTTATTTGTTCTGTTGTGCTTGTAATTTGCTTCTTTTTCTTAATTTTGAATAACAAAAATAAAATAAAAATAGCTATATCAAGGGTACATATCGTTATCGTGAAATAAAATTTCTCATACCGTGAAATACGATTTTGGTCATATCACCCACCCCTACTGGTGAGCAAGCAATGCAATGCTAAATTTCTCCAAAATCTGTTCCGATAAAGAAATAAACTCATCCACATCTTGAATGGCCTGAGGGTGGTATGTTTTCAGCAAATTTTCATTTTTAGGTGTAGCCTACTATTCCTTTAACACATTGAGAAGAATCAGCTTGATGGTCCTGAAGTCCAAATGAACAAAATGAATGTTTTTCTCAACAGATGTGTTTTTAGCTGGTGGTCTTTGTTTTGCATCACTTAAAAGTGTCAAACTATAGTTTCGTATAATTCAACTTAAAACACGTTGCAGTTCCTGCAGTTTTATTCAGCCAATTTTAACATGAATTTGGTGCTTGGTGAATGTTAATTTTGTACCCTCCCTGACGGTCACTCTTTGTTACAATCATTGCTCCCACTGTTTTGGCATGTTCTGAACTTTCAGCTCCAAATGTTCAAAGCAAAATTAACAAGCTTCACCTTCAGTGCAAATGAAATGCCATCTTGATATTAAAAGCCAGGGAACAGGTCTTATAGTATGATAAACCAGAATACTGAAGATCATCAAAAAAAAGTCAGATCAGTTCTTAAGACAGCAGTTAAAAAAAAAAAGAAAGAAAGAAAAAGTTCAGCGTACTGGGGCTTTTTACAGTGAGGAGAGTTTGGACTCCCTCCACAAAGTGTGAGACAAGCACAAATCTAAGATCACAGCTCCAGCACTTCAAAGCCGTGGCAGTGCCTCCCCACAGGAGTGGCCGTGGAACAGATATCTGAGAAAAATGCTGCACAGCAATCGTTTTGTGGCCTCCAGTGACTTGTGTTTAAAAAAAAAAAAACTCCAGAGTAACAGACCACACGACGAAGGACACAAAGATAGCACAGTCTGAAGGTCTTGTGTGTCGTCAGCGACAAAATCCTCAGTTTACAACACCACCAAGCCACCACCAAGAATTTGAAACCAAACCTAACCTGTATTAAAATGAAATTCTACCATGCTCTAAAATATCAATTTTTACTTATAAAATCTTAATGATCATGTATTTATATCTATAATTCACTGCTGTGTGTGTCTACTCACTGCTGTGTGTGTGTACTTGGATGGGATAAATGCAGAGCACACATTCCGAGTATGGGACACCATACTTGGCTACACTTCATGTCATGTCAAATCACGTCACATCACGTTACGTCACTATAATTATAATCTTAGAGAGGATAAAGATAGTAGTGAGTTGCTACAGACATATAAATACTGTAACTATAAATAGCTACATATAAAATCTCTTTCTCTGTATTTTACGTTCAATTTTCCACAATGCTGTCAAATGGCGCTTTTCCACTGCATGGTACGGCACAGTACGGTTCACTTTTGGGGGGTTTTCCACTGGGTACAGTACCTGGTACTTTTTTTAGTACCACCTCGGTTGAGGTTCCAAGTGAACCTTAACATTACCAAAACGTGACGTGTAAACTCTGCTGATCACTGATTGGCCGGAGAGAATCGTCACTACCTACGTCACTGAACTTGCGACACAAACACAACAGAACCGCTAGACTTAAATCAGCACAGCTAGCGAAGGATCGAATGCAACTGTTTTGAATGAGCGCACCTTTTTTAACAACCAAAAAATGGCTGTTTCGTGATCTGTTGAGGAAGTACAGATGTATCTCTCGTTGATAGCAGAAGAGCAGATCCAGCGAGAGCTTGATGGGGCGACGCGGAAT
>NW_015539889.1:1300526-1310874 GCF_001515605.1 Sinocyclocheilus anshuiensis | reverse complement strand
ACAAAAGAACCGCTAGATTTAAATCAGCACAGCCAGCGAAGGATCGAATGCAACTGTTTTGAATGAGCGCACCTTTTTTAACAACCAAAAAATGGCTGTTTCGTGATCTGTTGAGGAAGTACAGATGTATCTCTCGTTGATAGCAGAAGAGCAGATCCAGCGAGAGCTTGATGGGGCGACGTGGAATGAAAAAGTAGGCTTGTTTGAGATGCGCCTCGCCTCGCCTGGAATGTAGGAATGTAATGTGGAATACCACAATCAATAGCAACAATAACGACATGTGAATAATCCCGCCCACTCTAAAGCGGTACTAAACTGCAGTGGAAAAGCAAACCGAGTCGTACCACGCAGTGGAAAAGCACCAAAATATGCACACTATTTCAGATCTAAATATATGCCGCTGTTGTCTTGCCTCATGCTGGCACATTTCCGATGCAGATTGTTTGGGTGTTTGGGACATTAAACACTAGTGGTGTGTCTTTCTTCTGCAGTTGTTCAAGTGTTGTTTGCTGTGAGCATGTGCCGCTCTGAGAGACAGATCTTCATTGTTCAGTGAGAGACAGTGGCGCATCAGAGAGACATATGGATCTATAACTATTTTTATGTTATTGTCAGTAAAAAATATGAATTATATATTATATATATATATATATATATAAAATTAATAATGAATTATAATAAATTAATAATTATAAATAATAATAAATAATACATTTAATTATATTTATTTATTTAAAAATAATATTTTACACAATATAATAAAAATATAATATATAATTAAAATGGTATACTATTTTGCCTACTTAAAAAATTAAATGTTTTAAAAATTTATTTTAAATGAATTGTTTTAAATTATACAAATTAGGGCTGCACGATATATCGTTTCAGCATCGATATCGCAATGTGCGCATCCGCGATAGTCACATCGCAGGCTGTGGGATGTTTAATATAGGCTACTGATTGTTATATTTATACTGATTGTTTTCTTTGCTCACACACAGACACAGTGTCTACACCGGACGCGACAGCTGTACAGAGATACCCATTTTAAAGCGATGTTTAGTATACTGATCGTTATATTTATACTGATTGTTTTCTTTGCTCACACACAGACACGGTGTCTACACTGGACGCAACAAAGCGACCGTTGCATATCATTTGAACTTTGTGTCAGTACGTCATAAAGAGAACGCAGCATCAGTTTACTGTCGGGGATTTGTCGCGCCGCGCCGCATCCAGTGAAGACAGACAGCATCACTGATTATAATGGAATTCTGTTCACTTCTGCGTCTATTTGTGCCTGAAATACTGTGCTCTGCAAGTATCCTTGTAAACACAGATGCTTATGGCTTAGGTCAGGGGTAGGCGAGTTCGGTCCTAGACAGGCATGGCGCCAGAATTTTTTCTCTACTGGCGCTAAGGGGGGGCTAGACCAATATGTGGGGGTGCTAAGAAAATAAATGATATTGATGACGTCAGACTAAACCGGGGCTATTCAAAATTCTGATGGGGCTATAGCCCCCCCTAGCCCCGGTGTAGCGCCGTCACTGGTCCTAGAGAGCCGCAGTCCTGCAGAGTTCAGCTCCAACCCTAATCAAACACACCTGAACAAGCTAATCAATGTCTTCAGGATTACTAAGGCTATAGGCAGGTGAGGTTTTTTTTCAGGGTTGGAGCTGAACTCTGCAGGACCTCTCTAGGACCGAACTTGCCTACCACTGGCTTAGGTGAAGGGAAACAACTGAGAAAGAAAATGGATGTTTAACAGTATATTGGTTCACAGCAGTTTAATGTTCTTGTTGCTTTCTCTGTTCATGAACATTAATCAAACAACAAAACACAAAGAAAAATCACTTCTGTAGCTTTAACACAGATTTGTTAGATTTAATTTATAGTGAAAACTATGCAGTGTTATTTTACATTTGATTATTCAATTTCTGTACCTGAATACTGTTAGACTTGCCTTAAAAATACAAAGCACTGTTTATTTCATTTGTATCTTTGTTCTGTTATATTTATCTATGCTTGTAATTTGTTTATTTCCTATGCCGATTTACTCGCCTACAAAATCACCCCAATCATTGATTATTTTTTTCAAAATATAAAGCTATTAAAGTCATCTGATTTTTTTCCATATCACAATATCGCAGAAAAAAAAAAACATCGCAATGTGAGTTTTTTCCAATATCGTGCAGCCCTAATTCAAATGTAGACGTCAAAACAAAGAAAAATATAAAATGTGAATAGAACATACTTTTTAAATAAATCTATTGCTTTCAATGTTTTTTCCTTGCTAACATGTTAAAACGGACCCATTTTAAAGAAACATTGTCCTACACTAAAGACGAAGATTTTCACTTTTACTTCTATTATTAGGCAACAATGGAAACTGGGCAATTACTTAATCGCTAAGCACATTAGCACAGTTCACTAGTCGGATTCAGATACTTTGGGAAAATTAGGTCAGCCACAGTAATTCATCCTCGACCAATTGAACTTTGAGATACACAAAAAACATTTTGCATTCTTATCTATGTTGAGCACTCACACTCTGGGATTGTACATTTAATATCTTCATTCTTTTCTGATTGCCTGTTGATTCATAAATGTTTATCCTTCCGTTCTAATGCTTTGAACTCCTAACTGCCCCTCATTAAGAGGATGTTCAGAACAGTCAGTGTTTGTGCCGCCATAAATAATTTCAACGTTTTAAATTTTCACGCTGATGGCCGCAGTGGGATATTGTGTTGAATTCTGTTTGGCCCTTCAGGACAAAAGAAAATTACTCACACCGCAGAACTTTCCTGCCCAAGACAGAGCCCAACTGGGAGAGTAGACATGAGCACAGCTATGAATTATTACAAAGTAAACTTCTCGCCACTGTGTTGTTTGATGCCTGAGAATATAAATAAGATAAAACCATGCCAAGTTTTACAGATCTGCATCATGAAGTATCATTTAATTTCCCCTGCTGTTAAAATGAACTTAATCATGGTTTAAACAAATAAATGAGAATCACTTTCAATGTTTTTGTTTCTTCTTTCATCATACTAGATCCACCAATCTCTTAAACACAGGAGCAATGAAAGATAACTAATACATCCATGCTAGCTCCACTGTAAACTTTTCCAAAAACTCTCTTTTATAAATGCCATAAATGTTGTCTTGCAATTTTTTCCAGTTTATCATTGTTACCTAACCTGCCTTCATGAATACCACACACTAAAGAGTTATAAATGTAAAAAAAAACAGGCCCAGTTTAAAACTATCCACCTGTGGGTGCCGTTTTGGAAGTGTTGGCCCAGTCCTGCGGCTGGCGCTGGCTCCGGCTCCGGCTCCCATGTCCATTAAAGGTCACCAAAAGTCAAGTTTTCATTCGCTTCCTTTTGTCCTCTCTCCCCATTAAATCCGAAAATGGTTTAATCCAGCAGGGCAATGAAATTAACCTTTTCACCCGCTAGCCCATGCATCAGCGCCTGGAAGGCAAATCGCATTTTTAAAATGGATAAAGAGGGACTGACTCTCCCTAGACCTGTAACCTTACACATTCGAAGGGTTAATCACTCAAAGGCCACAGATGTGCTGCGCTAAAATAAGAATTGTGTGAAAAAGCAGTTTTGTTGGCTTAATTTAGATGTTACTTGAGGTACTGAGTATTGTCTCGGGCATCTAGAACGGTGCTTTACAACTCAGAAAATGTAGAGCCATAGACGCCGTAGAGTCCAGTATTAATTAAACTCAAAGGACTGAAACTAAAGGAAAAGGACATGCTGACATTTAGTATGCTGCAACTATTAGGCTGTTTTCACTCTTGGTTCGATTGCTTGGTCCAAACAGAGTTCGATTCCACCCGTTTTCTTTTCTTTTTAAAAACGGCATTATTTGGATCTGAACCATGGTACATTTGCACAATCAATGCAAGTCTGCCATGAGCACCACCAGCAGCAGCAGGAGCTGTTTACCACAGTAACTAGGTAAAAACTCAGGAGGAGAAAACACCTGTTTTTACTGTTTTATTGAAGTATTTGTCCCTTTGGATTTGCCACAACTTCACACGGCACTCGATCCCATTAGCTGCTCTACGAACAGAAGAATTTATATGGAAACAATCCATCATAGTATAATTGTAACCGGAAGCATGCAAAAATGTGAATTATATGTCATCATCAATTATACATCATCAATAGTAAGCCACAGGGATGCATCGATACCACTTTTTCCAGAGCGAGTCTGATACAGATACTTTTATTTTTGGTACTTGCAGATACCGATACCTGTGTTTTCGTTGCATTTGTCATTTTTACAAATATTGAAAAATATTAGGTACAAAAACAATAAAAAAAAATAATAATCATGTTAACTGGCTTTATTTAGCAACCTTGAACCCAATGTGAAATCTGTGTGTGGAAAATTTTCACTTTCAAGCAATTAGTATCAATCAAGTAATCAATCAATTTTGATATGAAAATTTGCTGAAAAATGGTAAACACTGATCTTCTTCCAGTTAGTGGATGAGGGAAGAAGAAAAACACAAACACTGGCAAAGGTCGAAGTCCTGGCCTAAACTATGGAATCAATGTGGGATCAATGTTTCTTTATCCACAAGAATTCAGAAACTTTCTTCAGATTTACTGAATACAAATGGTGATAATCCAAGTTGTCTTTTCCCCTCAGCAGTGCACTCTTTTATTCAGCGACAGGGGTTAATGCCCACCCATGCAGCAAATGTAGGACTTTGCCGTTTTAAATGGGAGATACACAGGCCCAAGTCTCTATCTAATGCCAATTGAATTTCTATTGATTCTTGTGTGCTCAGTATGTAGCAAAACGCCCTGGTGGAGTGCAGTCGATTGAACAGAAATACCCGTTTTACCACCATGTTCAATTCCAGCTGAAATGACACATAGCCACGTGGATATGTAGCCGGTGAGGTTATTCATGTTTGAAGGAACCGAGTTAGCCCATATCAGGTGGTCCTCCCTTCACTTACCAAAGAAAATAGTCAAATTTATCATGGCACTGGAGTCTGACAGTTCAGGGTACATCCATTTGGCGTGAACGTCAGCTCTAATGAAACATGTTGCAATGTGAGCAGTCAAGCCTGGCAGGGACTAAAGCTCACCCACTTCATGTGTGCCACATGCTCCAACTGCTTTAATAAAGTGACCAGGAATATTATATTTTTTCCCCTATAAAGCTAACCTTCAAATTTCAACACTGAACTAAAATTTCATGTAGCATGATGATGAATGGGCAACAAGCATCTGACAGATAATCTATAGCTATTGCATTTCTCTTCTCATTCATTTCCATCCAAATGGGCCACTATGCTACAGCACTGGCAGCAATTTGGGTCACATGTAAATTGCCATTTAAAGAGCTGCTCTAATGAGAACCATCCAATAAAATGGGCTCTGAACTTCGGTTTCGGGTCTTGTAACATGCATTCCACTCTGCTAACTAAATTATGTAGTCTTGGTCTATATAAGAATGCATTTTACAATGTGTTCAGTTTCATTACGTGAAACAACACTAGAAATATTTTCTCCTTGAAGGCAACTTTATTTCTTTGCTTTGCGACTTTGCGAGTTATTTCCGGATGTCATTTGCTGAACAGTGGTAAATATCAAACTGCATTAAGATAATGAATTCCAGATAGCTTAGCTGTGGATTATCATTTCTTTCCCCTGATGTCATCGAAAACAAACTTGTACTTCAAAACAGATTACAGTAATTTATGTCATTTTATTCAAACGAACATTTGAATATATTTTATTTTTGGGTGATCTCTTTAATATATGTGTGATGCACTCTGTTATGACTGTGGAACAGATTAGAAGCTAAAATATGGCCAATATTAGTGATATTTTTGTACTCGTACAGAAATTTCACTGCTATAAAAAAGCACAAAGTGAAATACATATGCAGCAGACATAATCCACCATCCAGAAGAAAAACAGATCCAAGCTGTTGTGCATCCTGATTTCCAGTAACACGCCTGACCCCGGCATCTTACACTGATTCATTCTCATCCACTGACTGTACTGTAATCTTTTTAAAGGCATTTAGTCACACTCACTGAATCTGCACTTCCTTTAAAAGGCTTCACTTTCTAGGAGTGATGACTGGGGTCCTCAACATGCTTAAGCTAAAGACCATGTTTCACTGCATTAGTACATCATATCAATGAGAAAATGAGTAATGCACTACATGCATTAACAAATCAGAATCATGCATCGAACCATTCGTATTTTACAGCACGATCAGCCAGACGGCAGCTCGCAGCTAGTTAGAACCTTCAGCGCAAATAGTTAATTTAATCAGGCCTAAAGAGGAGGAATTAGTCTTGAAATGGCCCTTTTTTCTCAGCAGGACTAATCGTTCCATCATCGTGAACATTTTTATATTAAGGCTGTTTTCTGTAAGCCTATAAAGTTCAAGAAAAGGACTAATACGGCAAGAAATGGGATTTTGTAAAACAGCAGCTCTGCATAAGAGTGCTGCCTTGGTCTTTTTCCCAGGTGAATGAAGTCATGCTCCAGGGCCTTTCGGGTTCTCTGTTTATAATAGATATGCCAGAGCTTCTCACTAAAATTATTCATCACAGTTTTCTCTGCAGCTTTGTACACATGAAAGAGAAATGATGGGGACTATGCAGTGCTCTATTTAAAATATACTAAACTGAAGAAAGACAGCTTTAAAAAAAAAAAGTCGCTTTTAAAGCAAAACTTTTAATAGAAAATATTAAATTTTGTTCATAATAGAACACCATAATGTGCACTGTTGGGGAAGCCGCTTTGAAACTATAGCTTCCTAAGCTACTCATAATTTAAATATAGGTCAACTACAGTCAAGCTACACCTTTAAAAAAAAAAAAAACACATAGCCCAGACCTGAACCTCTATTGAATAACTTTGGGATAAACTGGAACAGCAAGGCAGATTCTAACACCAAACATCAGTGCCTGACCTGACTGACACTCTTAACGTCTTTGAACATTTCATTTCAAAAGCATGGCAAAAAAGCATTAATCCCTCCGTTTGCTGCTATAAAAGCTTTAGTTCTTCTGGGAAGGCCTTCAACTAGATGTTGGAACACAGATGCAGGGATTTGCTCTCATTCAGACTGAAGAGCATCAGTGAGGTCAGGCACTGATGGTGAGTGACAGGGTCTGGCTTGACATCTGCGGTCTAATTCATTTCAAAGGTGTTCAGTGGTGTTCAGGTTTGGGCGTTGTGCAGGCCAGTCAAGTTCTACAATATTTATTTATCCTCACAGAAATGACTGGAATAGCAAAACCTGTTATTTTGAAGAGGGTATCCACATACTTTTGGCCATACGCTGCATCAGAGAGGACAGAATGTGTTTGATTATCGCTTTGGCTCGCTTGGCTGTAAAGCTGTGGCCACAATTTAATTTATTATTAATTTTAATAATTTATGCATTTAGCAGACACTTTTATCCAAAGCGACTTACAGTGCATTCAGGCTATACATTTTTTACCAGTATGTGTAATAATAATAACAATAAAATATGGTTATTGGTTTTTACTGTCATGTTACTGAAAATGTATTTCATTTTAATTATTATTTATTTAATTGACATTTTTACGTAGTTAATCCTCAAAGCTTACAATGTGGAACTGAAAAAATATGGCAGGTTACCAAATAACTGGCATCCCTCCTCCAAATGCTTCCTAATGCAAATTCCATTGCGATTTTGACCTACTCAATTCAAAAAGGCCAATCAGGCTGAAAATGGCTCGGTACAATTACCTAGCTTTGCAAGAGTGGACCATTTCCCGCAAGACACAATATAATTATAAGCTTACCGCCAGTAGTTAGACCACTTTGAAAGAATTAAGTTGAGAAGATCAGGGTAAGTACTACAGATGTCAGTGTTCATCATCTAAGTTTATCCAAGAATGAAATATATGTTGTTCCAGACCAGCAGGACTTTCTTTCTTCCGTGGCAAACAAAAGAAGCAAATTGGATCAATCGATTCATTGAAAAATCTGATTCAGACTGATTCATTCATGAGCGCAGATGTCAAGAACACAGCGTGCCACTTTTATGATACGTATACGGAACCTGAAATCATGAAACAGAAGTAATGACAGATAGTTTCTTCCATATTACGATTGAGAAACGGATAAAAAAAAAAAGATAATCCATTTGGTACTGTCCATCGGTTGCTGATTGGATGGAGATCTGAATGTGAACTTGCAGTCGACTGTAAGAAAGTACTGGGTTAATAATTGCAGAAGTCTGCAATGATCAAGTCATATTTTGATTAAACAAACAAACAAAAAAATAAACAAACAAACGGATGAATGATTCACAACACAATCAATAAAATGCATTTAGATTCGATTTTATAATTTCATGTTCATTTTAATGCCTGTTCACTGTAATTGCATAGTTAAAAAAAAAAGAAAAATATTATTCTTTTCCATTCTGCAGATAAAGAAATAGCATAAAGATTAGTAAATGTCTGATGACAATTTTCATTTGTGGTGAACTATCCCTTTAAGCAGTGCTGATTTTAGCCTCTAAAAACGGCTTCTGCATGTTCACATCGCTCATTACTGCTCCATAAAGCAGTCTCTGACATCAAATACGGCCGTTTGAAGGCCAGAGAGATTTACTTGGCAGTTATTTCCCTCACTTAGCAGGTTTAGAACATACTCCAATAAAATTTATAAAGTTACAGCACAAAAATAAATGAAATGTTCGACTATATCTCTGTGATATCAGAAGATGAGTTTATATTCAAACGCACCAAAAGCACCAGACAGGATGGATGATAAGACCACTGCTGGCTCGTCTATCTGACTGTGCCGTGCTCACATACCGCTTCAGCTGTTTTTGCGGAAATACTGTTGCGCTCCAAATGATATCACAGCCCAACATGAACAAAGTAATGCACCATAAAGACGAACAATGTATGGCTAAGTGGATTTAGAACATTTCTAAAAATGATGTCATTTACTCACCCTCTTGTCGCTTCAAGCCCCTTCAATATTCTCCTTTTGTCTGGAACGACATTGAGGGTGAATAAATAACGACAGAAGTTTAATTTTTGGGTGAAATATTCCTTTAATATGAGAAGACTGTCTAATGCACACTGTTATTAACCAGGCTGGCCTACCGCTGAGCTGAAAATGATTTTATAAAGGCAAATTAGAAAGAATATGAAAGAATATTACAAAACAGTCATCATACATGGGTCTTAGCAGATTTTCAGCTTCTGCTGTTGGATTTTGCTTTTATGATTCAAACGCAGGAGTCATTTCTGCAGTCAGAGAGAAAAACTTGAACAGCACCGGCTCGCTTGCGGTTTCATAACAGCTAATGCTCACACGATTTAAGCTCATTGTTCAGCCGTTCTTTGAGATTACATCCAGGCTGGATGAATCAATACAGTAATATTGCATTTATCCGTCAAATCCCTTTGTTAGGGAATGCTTTTCGCACGTCGGCCTAATGCTGCTGTCCCTCTGCAAAGAAAAAAATGAGGCAGGGAAGGGGAAAAAAAGCATTGGGAGGGGGGGGGGTGCAGTATGGATTTAAATCCTGCCATTTCCTGTCACCTTATCTCTAGCTTGTCTTTGTTCCTGTCATTTATACACTTCCCAAAGGCATCCAGCAGCCCCGACCTCACTTCCTGTGCTGCTTCCTGTAAGCCTACAGCAGGCTACTAGCCCGACGTCCCGGGGCTATTGTGTTTTCCAGTCGGGCTACCAAAATGTTTCACCACCCTGCCCGACGGGCTATCTTGAACAGTGATATAAAATTCCTTCCTTGATTTGCGCTGTTCACTAGCTTGAAGGGGTGAAACGGATCGTAGTTGATCGCTTGCACGTGTTTCTAAGTCTTGCCGATTTAAACATTCAAGTGTTTTAAACCATTCACGCGTATTCGGAGCTGCGCGCACTCATTCAAAGCGCGCACAGAGAGCCGCGTTTCAGACAATGCGCGTACACAGAATTGATTCCTCTTTCGCGTATCCTTGCATCTGAATGAACACAAACCCAAAAATACACACAAATTTATCTCAAAATAACTGTTTCGTTAAGTATTCTCGTAAACACAGTCGGTTATGTCTTAAGTGAACGTAAACAGTGGAGAAAGAAATCTCAAGTGCATCATTATATTGGATCCATGCATTCGGTCTTAAAGGGGTAGCAGCCTATAAATACCTGCTGTTCCATTAGTGCCACCTGCTGTCAGAGTGACATTTGCGTCTCATTCACAAAGCTATAATCAGACCATTCTGTTTTTGCTTCAAATTTCGAAATTATACAATCTAATTGCAATCTAAATAACATGTATTTAGCATCTTTGT
>NW_015539889.1:1288472-1298472 GCF_001515605.1 Sinocyclocheilus anshuiensis | reverse complement strand
ATTTGAAAAGACGATCGTTTGCACCAGCTGGTAAAAGCGCGTGGCCAGTGCAGAACTTCCTGCCTCTGCTTTGAATTTGTGCTGTGTGTGCATGTGTGTGAAGAGTGGGCTGTTTTCAGAGTCATTAGCAGGTGCTCCAAGCATACAGACAGTCTCTGCATGAGGCTTTCCCCAGGAAGCCAAAGATGAAATGGCACAAATAATGAGGGGCATTATCAATCACTGGCAGGAGGTTGCTTACTCACATGCACACGAGATGAGAGGGCAAGAGAGAGAGGGAGAGAGAGAGAGAAAATCGCTGTTTTATTTAACCATTCAAGGAAGCTTGACATTGGGGACAGCAGTGCTGTGTAATATCAGCAGGAGCCCTACAGGATAAAACCATATTCCCAAGTCTATCTTACGGCAAGGCAAACAGGTTAAACAGCTTATGGAGCCACGCTAAAAGCCTTAACGCACTTCCCAGCAGCACTCAGATTAATTAGAACCGGATCTGTTTGCAAAACTTATTTAGGAGGTCACTTCTACAATTCCACATCCATCATTTTCTGGTCAACCCCTGCTCAAGGAGGAAAAAACAGCAAAGCTTTTGTAACCCACCAGCATGTGACCTACCCAAAAAGAGAGCAGACAAAATTACTTCCAACCCCTCGCACCCTTCCAACTACATCATCCAGTCCTGTATTTCAGAACTAGATTTCAGAGAATCATAACAACAGCAACAAAAAACAGGAGCTTATGTCAGGAGCAGACACTTTGAAAATTCAGCTTTGCCTTCACAGGAATAAATTCCATTTTAAAATATATTAAAATACAAAATGATTATTTTGAATTGTAATTTTTCACAATATTGCTGTTTTTACTGTATTTTTGATCAAATAAATGCAACCTGTGAGCAAGAGACTACTTTCAAAAAACATTTTTTAAAAACTACTTCTTTTTTTTGAATGGTTAATGATGAAAATTAATAGAAAAATGACTAGAAAATGAATAAGCAATTTATGTTTATGTTTTTTTCCATGCAAGAAAAAATATCATACACAATTGGAATGAAATAAGTAAATGATATAAATATATATATAATATATATATATTTTTTTTCTATAAAATGTAATATTCCAGCCTGACCAACTTTGTGGCCCCTTAAGGCCAACACACAGATTAGGCCGGTTTAAGCCTTTTTTTAGTAGTGTACATCTTATATATTCAAAAATCTACATACATATTACAACTTGGTAATGAAAAAAAAAAAAACTATTCAGTGAATATGTTCAGTAACTTCTTATGACAGTAACTAAAGTCTAATGTGAGCAACTGCCATACTTTCGAATGCATAATCATTAGAACATGAGCCATACTGCTGGTGAAAATTATGTAAGCGCTACAACCTCAGCGACCCTGACATAATCACATGCCTGCAGAAACGAGTTCCTAAATCGAGCGGATACGAATTAAGGGTTCAGTACAGTTCAGGCCTGGTAAAAGTAGCCAGTCTGACGTGCTCAACAGATGACATAGGATTAAAGAGCAGTAAATTTGTTTTATCACATCTTATAATTACCACAAACTTGTTAACCGAATTTGTAAAAATGACCTCGTTCAATTCTGATTCTGACACGAGACTGATTCGCAAGCACGACTGGAGCAGGACGTTTCTGCTCCAGTCATGCTTGCAAATCAGTCTCTTGTCGATCAGCCAGTTCAACTGTTTCGGTACAATCGATACCATCTTTTCTATGTATTGACAAGTCTCCAGGGCTGTCATTCTGTCATGGCAATGGGCGTTTCGTTTTAAGGGTTCAGTACAGTTCAGGCCTGGTAAAAGTAGCCAGTCTGACGTGCTCAACAGATGACATAGGATTAAAGAGCAGACACACACTTAAAAAACACATAAATACAAAGTTCACATTCTAATATTGAGAAAGGGATTAAGCAAAATGTCGCTCATTACCTTTCCTGAAACATGCATTTCATGCTATTGACTGAACTACATTAGTAAGTTTGATCTAGACTTTTACTTTAATTTTTTAATTAAATGCAAGTGGTTTAGCACGAGTCGTTTACGAATCATTTAGAAATGAGGTAAAATTTAATCAATTTTTTTGAGAAAACTAATGTGTTTTTTGACCTTGCATGCATGTAAACCTGTTTTAGGAGACTCATAAAACAATATTAGCAACCTTAAAAATGACACTTTAATAATTTTAACAAAATAAGAGAGCTCATGATAATTGCACGTTATTTTTTATTTAGTACTGTCTTGAATAAGCGATTTCACATAACAGATGTTTATATATACTCCACAAGAAAAAAAAAACTGAATTTATAAAAATGACCCCATTGAAAAGTTTACATACCCTTGAATCCTTTGAACGGGGTAATTTTAAAAAATTCAGTTATTATTTTGTCTTGTGGAGTATATATAAACATCTGTTATGTGAAATAGCTTATTCAAGACAGTACTAAATAAAAAATAACATGAAATTTTCATGATCCCTCTTATTCTGTGAAAATTATGAACATTTAGCATATTCTGAAAGGGGTATATATAAACTTATGAGCACAACTGTATATATATATATATATATATATATAAAATAAAAAATACAGTACAAGACTAATTTAAAATAGCTGTTTTCTATTTGAATATATTTTAAAATGTAATTTATTGCTGTGATGTTAAAGCTGAATTTTCAGCAGCCATTACTACAGTCTTCAGTGTCACATGATCCTTCAGAAATTACTTATGACTTATTTTTGTGGAAACGCTGATATTAATTTTCTCAGCATTCTTTGATGAATTGAAAGCTCAAGACCATTTATTTAAAATAGAAATATTTTGTATTTTTACTGTCAGTTTTGATCAATTTGATGCATCTTTGTTAAAAAAAAAGTATTCATTTTTTTAAATATACATATTTATAACCCTAATTATTTATAAATTTAACCCTAAATATATATAAATAAACATATGATATGATACACATATATCATAGTAATCTATAATAATTTCATAATTAAACGCATAGAGGACCCAGTACAAATTCTTGAAGTTCAAAAGCTTGTAGAAGCTTGTAGAACTTGCCTCCTCCTGCTCAGGCTCATACAGAGAAATAAAGAGAGCTGATCTATAGTTACTCTCTTGGGCAAATCTGCCCGTTTAAGCTGATCTTAATTCCTGCACAACAATGTTCTAAATACACTCAAATTTTCTTTGCCTGAGCTTACCATGAGGACAACAGTGCCAGTAACTCTCTGGGCACTGATCTTGCTCTTGAACTGATTTGGATGATTGGGGTTGTTCAAAAACCTGTGATCACGGTCTATGGGAGAAGATCTCTGTGCTGTAATCCAAAGAGACAAATCACACCTTTCAAACATTATTACAGAAAATGTTCAAAATGATCCATCTATAATGATTGGCTCAGTCCTGCTGGCCTAAGCAGCAGGTTATTTGTTGGACTTCTCATTAGTGTCTGCATGACAAGCCACTATTTGAGGCAGGGGATTTATGTATATATATATTCACCAGAGTCGCCGTCCACGATGGCCTGTTGCTCCCGGAACTTTGTCGCACAGAATGTCTACTTAACCTGTTACATAAATCCAAATTATCCTCATTAATCTCTGTCTAATTACTGAAAAGCCCAGGCTGAATAAGAGCAGTTATGCTTAATCGCCTCAGATGTTGGCACAGGGTGAGATGATTTCATATCACAGCCTAATTAAAATGCCCCTGGGGCGCTTCTCTTCATCTACATGACCTTTGACTTTTGGCATACAGCAGTTCTCACCTGCGGCTCTGCCCTCGTTCTCTGTTGCCCTGCAGGTGGTTGAAATGACAGAAGGGCCTCAGAGAGATGCACGGCAGTGGGGTGGTGCAATTAAGGATGTTTAAAAAAAAAAAAACTTTGTCAGGATAAAAATATGCTTTGCTTCAAGTGAATGCAAAATAAAGAGAACTGCAAAAACTTTCAGTCTCTGAATGGATAGCAGTCTGAGATTCGCAACATATCCCTAAGACTCAAGGACCCCTTCATTAAAAAAAAGAAGAAATTAAGACCATAAAGCCATAAATACTAGCATTGTAATCTTATAGTTGAACTGTAAAATACAATTATTTAGATAATATTACTATTAATAAATTGATATATATATTTTTTTTTAATATTGACATTTAGCAGTAATACTACTATTGCTATAAATATAATAATTTAATGATTATTATTATTATTAATTTCCTAAATACTTAATTTTGTAATTTACAGTAAAATATTAAAATATTATTTATATTATTACAATGATATTTCTTATTTTATTTAATATTTTAATGTTGTAACAATAATATTTATCATTATTTTATAGTACTATTATTTTATTTTACATTATTATTATTAAATGTATATAATTTTTCCTAAATACTCAATTTTTTAAGTTAACAGTGAAATATTAAAATATTATTTGTATTATTACAATAGTAATATTTCTTATTTTATTTAATATTCTAATTGAGTATTATTATTATTATTAATTTGCAGTGCTATTATTATTAATTTACTTGATATTATTATTATTGATTTTGAATATGACTAATAATAATAATAATAATAATAACAACAACTTACAGTACTACTACTATTATTATTATTACTTTTTAATGCTATTACTATTATTATTATTATTATTTTAGTTATATTCAATATCAATACGGTACAGTCATATTGATATATAATCACCACATTTTTGGGCAAACTACTGACTTCAATTAAATATTTATAGAATTGGGGGAATTTATAGAATCTTCACGATCAGAGAACCTGTCACAACAAGTGGTCACAGGAGACACATTTAAAACTTATTTAATGCCAGCCATAAACAGCAGTGTCTCAGATGACCACTTGTGATCGTATCACTCGCAGGGGATGTTAATACCAGATGGAAACCGGGCCAAAGAGAGAGGAAATGCAGCCCCAGGAAGTGTGTGCAGGCCTGAAGTGCGTGCTAAAGCTGCTCTTAAAGCTTAACATATATTGAGCATTATGTAAACAGACTTCCAACATTACTCATCATCACCGTTGTGGAAAGACCACGGGCTAAAGCTCGGATTAGTGATGTAGGAGGCTATTTTCATGTTCGAAGCTTGATTTTAGCGGAAGTGTCTGAGCCAAATGTAAAACTCATAAATCAACAATGAAATGACCAACTTTTGAGACCATGGGGCTCCTAAAGCTCAACTTCTAAACCTTGCTAAGCCTTAGGCAATTGTTATTAAATGTAAATATAACAGGAACACATTAACAGTGTGGTTCCCATTTTCATTAGAGGCGCACGCAATAAGAACAAAATAAAGGGAACCCATTACAGATGAATTCTTGTGATGCGACGTTCCATGTAGCGGCAACGTTAATTGGGAACCTGCTTAAATGTTAGCAGGCGGGAAGGGGAGGCGAGTAGCGACTAGTGGTGCTTTGACAGTCGGTGAATGAACTAAGTACTTCCCACAACATTAATGTCAAATTGCTCTGCTTGCTTCTCATGCAGGAAGGTGGCAAATTCTCACTTTCCAAAGCATCTTGAGCAAAGACCGGTTAGAAAATGAAAAAAAAGAAAAAAGACAGCAGACAGCCGGCTGCAGATAGCATCCCTTTGGATTAGGAATAAACAGACAGTGTGCGGCAGATGCTTGCATGAAAAGTCAACATGCAAGTTGGTCTCGTTTCAGGAGACAACAGGAATTTTTAAATGAAAGCGGCCAAAAAGAGGATCCAAACAGCTATTGTTTACATCATTGGCAAAGCTTCCAGTCAAAGCATTGGGACATACATTCAAAACTGTAAGTACTAGGGAGAAGTTAAAAACTAATTATGAGCTCAAACTGTTATATTACGTAATCTAAAAATCAAAAGTATATTCTGTATATTCTCAATGGGATGCTCAAAGTTAATCCACATTAACACATGAATTATTTATTCATTTTGACTATTATATTCATTTTAAATTTAAATTATGACGACAAATCATGATATCATTTTGCAGATTCACATTTCTTATACATTATTCAGGTTTGAATGGGCTAACATGCTTTTCATTAGGCAAAATTGCTGACTGTTCTCACAAACCATGGCCGTAAATTTTAATCAATCAATAAAATGACTTTCTCTGAAATTAAACAGCTGATCACAATGTATTATGATGGTTTATAGGTCTTACATTTATAAGATGGTTTATAAGGGTTTACTGTACATGTTTGGTTAAAAAAAAAAATCCAATCCAATATCACATTAGAGCTAATATCACCAGAGCATATAAACAAATCATAAGGCCTCCTCAACTTTAGCTGAGGTTACAAATGTAGGGCCCTATAAAATCCATTAGATTTTTTTCCCAAATTCCATTTTATTTTTTTCCAAATTACGTTTTTTTTCCCCTTTTTTTTCTGGATTCTGTTTTTTTTCTTTCTGTTTTTGTTTTTCTGTACTGCATTTTAATGGTTAAGTTAAAGTTTATTAATAAAAAAAGTCTTGAGATTATGAATCTTATACAATTTAACAGTAATTTATTAAAAGTTTAACATAAATTCAATTTTTTGGGGCCTTATGCAATAAGTTTTATTTTACGATTTTTATTAAATCACATGAAGGCATAAAACATTAATTAAATTTTTCTTGTAATACAATGAAAATTAAACCCTTTCAACCCTTTGCCAAACAAAGTGCTGCACAACAGGGAACTGTTAAAATTAAAATTGTGTGATTATTCCTTAAAAAATAAAGTTTTAATAATACTTTTATTAGTAGTAGTAGTATTACATGAAGAAATACATTCTGTTGTACAATAGTTATATATTTCTGTCACAATTTCTTTAAGTTAAACCGAACTTATATTTTGATGGGTTACCGTGAATAAAACAGTAAAATCTGAAACAGCAAAGTGACTTGAGACGATGTTCTTGCGTTCAGAGGCTGAAAACACCACGAGCGTCACACGCACTTCATTATGTGTGTAGTAAATTAAACCACGTGTCTGCACCATTCATTCACACAGAGGCATGCAGAATGTGCAGGATTCATATTTAAATAGTCTTTATGTGGCTTAATATTCACAGACATTAGTCCATATCGTGATCTGATTTAAGTGTACTGACCTACTTTCAATTTATTGGTCCAAAATTTGACAAATTCTGTGACATTCCGCATTAAACAGAAAATTCCGGATTCCACGATTCCATCCACGTTTTCCGCATTGCTGAAATCAGGGCCCTACAAATGCTTCATAAATTCAGAATCAGTCTCTGCTACTGCTACTGTAATAACACAGAATTGATTTATAGGTGGCAGGGGTTGAGTCAGAGGCTGTGAGTTGTGGGTTCTGATGAAAATGAATGAGAAACCACTTGGAAACAATTTTTGTACAGCCACTATATTGTTTCTTGACCACACAGTAGGACATTTGAGAAGCAAAATTAACAAAATGTCGCAATAAGTCCTTTAACATGCTCTGTTCACTTCTCATGCAGAAAGTTCTTCAATTCTTTGCAAACTCTAAATCATTTGGTTTACCTATAGATTTTGCAACTGGTTTGGTTATTTTGTGTTTATAATGTATCAACGAGCTAAATTCAAGGAAAGGAAAATTCTGGCCAATTCAAAAAGCTGATAATTAATTCATTTTCATTTATTTATATAATAATAATTATATATGTTTTGGCAGATAATGGGCAATATTAAATATACTATTTTGCTTAATTAAATTATTTAAAAAATAAAATCAATTTAAATCCTAAGTCATTTTAGATTCAAAAGTGTTAAATTGGACATCAACCAACACCAATCAATTAAAAATATATATATTTTGACATTTCATATTCAAAACAAAATACCCAAACCTAATGATTTTTTGTTGCAGTACTGACATTTATCTCATATGGAAACCACTATTGTAGGTTGGCATCATTCTACAGTAAGCCAAATGTTAAACAGAGGCCTTACCATGGCAGTTGATGAAAAAAACGTACGCAAATCTGAAAAAGATCAACATAAAGATTCAGTTGTTTTGTAAGAACATTTGAATTTTACAATAATCTGTTCTACTGTGAAAACTGGCACAACACCTCATGGCTGTATCGTGTGTGCACTGATCACATGATTCCCTGCTTATTAAATAGCTACCAAAGCATTGTAAAAACCACTGCTACAAAAAGCCACACAGAATACACACCATCAAGGTCTCTGCCAGCAGCCTCAGCAGGCCAGGACACTCAGTAATCTAAGAGGGCTTTTGGGGTAGTTGTAAAGCACTGCTCTAAGGGTGAACAGAGCCAAGCAAATCTTCACTCTCTTTTCCTCCTCAAGACAGCTCTGTCCACATCCCACCTTCCTCCAACCAAAGCCCTGAGGGGCCATGTTTGTTCTGTGTTTGCACATCAACCCGCCAGAGCTTGGAATTAGTGATGCACCAAAATTTTTTCCAGAAACCAAAATTAATGGTATCATTTAGCTGAAATCTTAAACCGAAAATAAAGATTATGAAATTTATTAATCAAATTGATTTAATAATTAACACTCATGCAAATTGCGCATAAACATTTAGGCCTAAACTGCACATAAGGCAGTTTTTATATCATCATTTTTTAATTATAATGTCATGTTTCTACTCTAATTTGTTGAAATATAAACATTTAAATGGCTGTAAAAAAAACTTTATGAAAGATTTATTCAAACATACACTGAACAATGTAGACAAAAGGTTAAGTAAAATATAGTGAATATAAAATATACAGTAGTGAATATATTTAACAAAATGTTCTTTTTTGTTAAGTGACATTGTTTACATGCCATTTTATTGACGTCTTTCTGCGATTGAAACACTGATTGAGCGATCACATGAGACATTTCAGCAATTTGTACGGCTTATTTCAACATACCTTCTGATGTTCATTCATGTTTATTCTGTGCCAAAACTAGTAGTAAAGAGGAAGAGATGATTGGTTCCTGTGCCGCTAGAACTGCCGTGATCTGTCACGTCACATTAAAAAGCATCAAAACAACATTTCTTGTTTGGATTTCATCATAAAATTGAAAGAATTTTAAAAAGTAACAATGCACCAAGCTTATTATAGAACCTTCTCACAATGACGTCAGCTAACTTCCGCTTTTCCGCAAAGCAGTGTATCTGTACTTCAGTTATACCTTTACACCGGAGACTTCTCGGGAAAATGCGGGAAAAACTTGAAATATAAAGGCATACGTTATGAGTTAACACTAATAAAATTTATGTACTTACAGTCGGGTTCTTTTGCGAACGATATTCTACATCTGCTTTAGATGGTTGGGAGGATAGCTTGCAGCAACTGTAGCAATATTATAGACTTGCTTTCAGATTTGTATGATAACGATTATGTATCCACACGAAATATATAATTAAAACCATTTCACTTGTTATTTCGGTTTATGTCATTCCCTGGATAATTTATTTGATTTATTTCAGTTGTCACTGTCATGATTGTAATAGTGAGTAGGGGTCGACCGATTATCGGCGCCGATATTAAGTATTTTTATGATTATCGGTATCGGTCATTTTCAAAACCGATTCGCCGATAAAATAACTTAATTTTGAAATGCGCTATTTGGCTCTGATGCCGCCTGTCAGAACTCACCACTCTGTGGCCTAAAGTAATCTCCGCTCACTGCCCATCTGATTTGTTGGGAGTCACGAATCCGACCAATCAATGCGGAATTCACTCTCACTCCGAAAGCGCTTGCTAACTGCAGCTGCTTCAGGGATCACACCTCAGTTGTCTCTCAAAGGTAAGGCAGCAGCAGACGTTGCTTAAGTTGCAATAAATCACAATCCACTAACGTTACACTGAAATTGCAAAACACCTCAATATTATCTATGATTTCCGCGATGCTGAAAATGTGGACGGAAACGCAGAATCCAGTCATATAAATGGAATTTATTGTATGACGCGGAATGTCACGGAAATTGTCAAAGTTTGGAT
>NW_015539889.1:1287654-1288321 GCF_001515605.1 Sinocyclocheilus anshuiensis | reverse complement strand
GGACGGAATCGCGGAATCCAGTCATATAAATGGAATTTACTGTATGACGCGGAATGTCACAGGATTTGTCAAAGTTTGGATGAATTAATCAAAAGTAGGTCAGTACACTTAAATAGAGTCGCAATATGGACTAGTATCTGTAAATATTAAGCTGCAAAAATACTATTTAAATATGAATCCTGCATGTTCTGCGTGTCTGTGTATGTAAATGGCACAGACGCACTGTTTTGTTTTCTACAACTACAAAGTGTGCGACGCTCACGGTGATTTCAGCTTCTGTCGTCTCACTACATGAGGACATAAATACATGAAAAACATCTCCAGAACTGCTCTGACTCCCTCTGTGAGTCACTTCATGATCATTTGACAGTTTCATTTGAGTAAAACTATTGTCATATCATTTACATAGGCTACAGAAACTTAAAAGTTCCTCATGGCAACCCGTCAAAATATAAATTCGGGTTAGCTTAAAGAAATTATCAGAAATATATTACTGTGGTGCAGTATGCTACATAATACTACTCAGGGATGAAAGTTTTCCGTCGCTACGACGGATTTCCGTCAATTGAAAAAAAAAATTAGGGGAAAAAAAACATGTAGCGCATTGTTGTTGTTCTGCCGGTGTTCTGACGATTTGTTGGTAGCATAATCTGATAGGTAGCATTAT
>NW_015539889.1:1284646-1284798 GCF_001515605.1 Sinocyclocheilus anshuiensis | reverse complement strand
ATTCATTCTCTGCCAGCAGGAGGCGCTGTTGGAGTGGTAGAGATCAAGGTTTCCCCGGTAACGCTGTACACAATGCAGCGCTCCACTCACAAAGGCTGCTTTATCACAGATATTACATGCAAGATGAAATGAAAATGACATCCAACATTTTC
>NW_015539889.1:1280520-1283810 GCF_001515605.1 Sinocyclocheilus anshuiensis | reverse complement strand
ATGGCAACCCGTCAAAATATAAGTTCGGGTTAGCTTAAAGAAATTATCAGAAATATATTACTGTGGTGCAGTATGATATACATAATACTACTACAACAATTATTACAACTTTTGTTTAAAATAATAATCACACAATACGCTATTTCTTCCATGTTTTAATTTTAATAGTAAACCCTTTGTTTGCCAAAAAAATAAAGAGTTTAACTCTCAATTTATTAAAAGATAAATTAAATTGATTTATGCCTTCATTTGCACTGTACTGTAAATTAAAACTAACTGAAATTTCTAGTGTCACATAGGTCAAGACATTTCAATAGGCTACTGAATTAAGTGTGCCTGTAAAAGGCTATTAGTGTTATAGTTTCAGGAAAATAGTTGCAGTCTTCTTAACTTCTACAATATAGCTATGAAGACAATTACATTATTTATACTTATTATATACTTTTTTTAAGTTAATCCATTGATGTGCATTAGATAATGAACTGAATAGTCACCTCTACTATTGTAGGTTATGGTTTTAGCCATCAGAAAAGAATCAATGAGGAATTATGAGAGGTTATGCTATTACACATACATTTCTAACATGTAAATTATTGAAGCCAAATACTTACATTTACCCAATCTGTTTAGCTGTAGTACACTATTCATAGGCTTAATCATGAAGCATACAGTGGCCTCTCTCTTTATATTACCCTTATTGCAGATGGATGCACAGAGGAAGATGAGAATAAGCAGTGCAGTGTGGGAGTACTACACTCAACCAACATCAGGGAAGGCAGTTTTTGTCAGAGCCCTTTGTTATTCTTAATTTTGACATAAATTTTTATGTTTACACCAGACATATATATATCAGTTCAAAATATCGGTTATCCGTCTACTTGATCTGTAATAATCGGTATCAGCCCTGAAAAACACATATCGGTCGACCCCTAATAGTGAGTACACTGTAAATTCTCTGTGTATATTTACATGCAAGTGTAGTTATTCTGCAATAAAAAAAAAGACAAACGTCGTGAATTTTTTAATATGGGAAAAATTACATGGACACAAGTCATATTTTTTTATATTAAATATTCTCTTATTAAGGCAAGTTTCACATCCATAAATCTGAAAAGAAACCCAATATTATCCAGTTAAGAATAAAATGGCTTTATATTGAAACAATGCAAGAAGGACTGCCGTCAAGCCATATGTGCTATGGACCTCTACAATTATTTTAATTCCTCCGTTTAATTAGACTTTACATGTATACTCTCTTTTTCTTTGTGAATTATTATTGATATGATCGATCATATTTTAAGTTTGTTATAGGCCATATGCAATGTGATCTAAAAAAAACAGCTGACATGCGTTTCATAGGCTATTTATTTACACACATGCTCATAATCTGCTTTTAACAGTAAAAGCTTCTTATGTAATATCTACTTAAACTTGTTTTGTTGAACTTTATTCTTGAACAGGCGCTGTATTGAGCACTACATAAATTATTGAATGAAAAGGCTTTTTGTTACCACATGTACAGTAAATATCTAAAACGTTTGTTTATTTGACAAATATATCTAACCAACTTCATCTGTAATAAAGACAGCAAACACTTCGCGAGAGTCGCGGCAATCAGAAAGTATGACTGCTCCGTTTTCAACTCCTCCCTCGACTTCAAGCGGCAAATCTCGGCAATCGGTATTCGGTAAGTTCGCTTGAAATGCCAGACGCCTTGAATGAGGTCGAGAGTAGACAGCTGCAGTCATCCTCTAATCGTATTTGTGGCAGATGGATAAGTGTCTGGGTGAACGCCATCCTGATAGCCATAGCGCTTTACTGTGCCGGCGGAAGTAAGAATACACTGCTTCGAGTCAGAACGGAAGTTGCGTGACGTCATGTGAAAAGGGTCTATTGGATGGAAGGCATGCTAAAAATAATGTTTAGAGAAGCTTTGTTCATGCATCAGCTGAAAACCGCATAAAATAAAACATCTCAGTTCATTCGGCCCTCCAAAATGGTTTTGGCCAAAACCAAAAATTCATATTTCCGTTTGCCAAAATTTTTATGAATTATTACTTTGGTTAAATTTATTTAAAGCTGCAGTCCGTACATTTTTTTGGTTAAAAATGATCCAAAATCAATATTTGAGCAAGTACTCAGATGACAATATCCGATGAAAATTATTATTTGGGTCATATATTCCAAGATGTAGGCTAGAATCTGTGATTGCGAAGCACAGTAAATATCCACAGCGGTGCGGTGACTGACTGCCACACATACTCTTCAGAACATTAGATTAATCCGCGCTGGAGCCGTGCCGACTCACAACCCACGCAAGCTAGATAAATCCGCACACAGCTGCAAACAGAGATGGCGACAAAGAGGCAAAACTTACGGACTACAGCTTTAACATCAGCACAAACAAGAGGAAAATCACTGCAACACATGGCCTTCCTGACACACTGCTTCAGGGAACTACCGCATTAGGGAGATACAGTGAATTAGAGGGTTAGCAATGGTGGACGTGACGCAGTCGCTCACCTTCTTCAGCACCTGAGAGAGAACAGGAGTGCGCTGTGCATTGGGACACTAATCTACACACCCTCAGGCTACGATTTAGTGAACGTTCCCTGGTGCTGGATTAAATCTCTCCCCCCATGCACCCTGCCCTCTCCTGTCAGCCACTTTGAGGAGTAATGGGGCCAAATTGAATGCAGAGATTAGGAGCACACAACAGTCAGTGTTCCAGCAGATTTTGATGCGCTGCTCACAGGAGAGAGGTTGCACTCAAATCAAACTGTCACTGAAATCTTAGTGCTGTGCTGTGGGAGTTTGGCCTGCTACTTAGCTCCGTTGAAAGCAAGTGCCCATTTATCAAAGAATCAGAGAGCAGACCAAAGCACTTTTACCATTCTCGCCACTGAGATTCAAAATAACTCTACAGAGCAGTGCACTCTCATGGCTTTGGGGGCTGTATTAATCAAATTAGACTCTGTAGGAAGCACATTTCATATTTTTAACAAACAAATTCAACTAAATTAAAGTTTGTATTCCATTAATATTAATATATTTGCTAAGAAAGAACAGTGTTAACATTCGTAGGCCAATGAACAACGAATGAATGACATATGCACAGTGAAAAAACGGTGTATAGATGAAGAGTCAATTAACAGTGAATGGATGATGCATGGATGACCAACAGCCAACATACAAATGACGAAGGTATAACAAACAGCAACAACATGACAGTCAGATATCTGTTGGACAAACGTCATATGATGGTCAAACATATGGATGGTGAATGGTTA
>NW_015539889.1:1275977-1277614 GCF_001515605.1 Sinocyclocheilus anshuiensis | reverse complement strand
AATAGCTGAAGAATAGTGGACAGATGATGGATGGGCAGTGAACAAACAACAAACAAAGTTTGGATGGTGAACGAACTACGGTAAAAACCTACTTACAGAAAACGAACGAGTTACGTACATGAACGAATGATACATCCATATGTGAATGGTCAATGGATGTGTGGCAGACATATCTCGGTGGACAGATTGAAATATCCATCTACAGAGTGACAGACAGATAGATACACATGACAAACAAATTCCATACAGACGACATACAGGGAACAAGAAAAAGTTGACGGACAGATGGAAGGTGGACATGCGGAAATTTCAATCTACAGATCGGCGGACAGATATCTGTTGAACAGCCTGGGGCGAACAGATTGCAAACAACGGACAGACTGTATATACAGCGAACACAGCGAACAACGTACAGACGCCAAATGCATGACGACACACAGAGAACAACTGACAGACAGGGCGAAAGGAGCGAAAGGATGCCATATAGAAGTACTGTGATCACATGGAAATAACCACCAAAGGAGTGGCGGACGTTATATATTGGATGGGAGACATGTCAATGGACAGACAGGCAGACATACTTATCAATGAACAGAAACAAATATCAATCAATCGACAGACAGACGGAAATATCCAGACAGACATGCATTAACAAACAGACCGACTGCGTTGCCCTGGCTCTTGATGAATAACAAACCACATCTATCTTAAGAAATGAAGTATAACAGCCCTTGTGCCTCCATACAAAGCTATTTCTTTCTGGTAAATGTCTAATGTCTCGCCCATCATTGATGATGGATTGGTTGCTGTTGCTTCACAAACCTCACAGACGGACAGATCATCTAAAACCCCCAAGTGAAAGGCTATTAAAAGCAGAAGGCTGTTGGTTATCTCTGTGGTGTGCCATCATGACTATCAGTGGCGCACTTGAAGTGAAGTTGGACTAGACTGTACTAGAGGCCAGAGGAGAGCAAATTTTAAGCCTCAGTAGGGGGGATTGATGCTTTGGGTTTCCCTAGCAGCATAATAATTGGTTATGCTTCTTTATAATACAATTTCTCTAATATCCATCCTTTATCACTTTGCAACAGTAAATGACTAAATCACAAAAGTGCTGCCAAGATGAACACTGTCATTTAAGTCAAAAGTTACAGTGTGTTGTAATTGCTTCCAAACACCAGCGTTCTGGAGCCAAAGTTGTCTCCTTGTGGAATTTAGTTATAGATAACCACTTGACAGATTGCACTGAGAAATATAATAATACTTCTGAATGAGTAGAATGTTGCTTATGCCTCATGACACCAGAAAGTGAAGACAGGAAGATTTTAAAATTGAAGAGGACGTCTACAGTTGAGAGCACAGAAATCGCTTAAATTCACAAGGCCTTGCATGAACATTTGGGCGGTGTTATGCAAATCTTCCCACACAGTGACGTAGACATGTGGGGGCGTGTTTAAGCGAGACGTTTTAGGAGGGCGTGGACGAGTCTTAAAGGAACACTCCACTATTTTCGAAAATAGGCTCATTTTCCAACTCCCCTAGAGTTAAACAGTTGAGTTTTACCGTTTTCGAATCCATTCAGCCGATCTCCGGGTCTGGCGGTAGCACTTTTAGCTGTAGCTTAGCATAGATCATTG
>NW_015539889.1:1265376-1275887 GCF_001515605.1 Sinocyclocheilus anshuiensis | reverse complement strand
TTCCGGCGTAATAATCAAGGAACTTTGCTGCCATACCATGGGTGCAGCAGCAAAGTTCCTTGATTATTACGCCGGAATGAGAGTATAGTTCCTAGCCATATCATTGCAACAGATCTGGAGAACTTCATTGCATTTGCTTGCTCCGCAATGGATCCTCTGCAGTGAATGTAAATGCAGTGCTGTCAGAATGAGACTTCATACAACTGATAAAAACATCACAATAATCCATGAGTAATCGACATGACTCCAATTCATCAATTAACAACTTGTGAAGTAAAAAGCTCAGTGTTTGTAATAAACAAATTAATCATCAAGATGTTTTTAACTTCAAACCGCTGCTTCTGGCTAAAATACGAGTCCTCTATCCATAATATTGCTTTCTTTGAAAAGGCCATCTGAATCAGTAGAGAAATATGCACAGATCAAACATCGTTTACAAGTGAAAACTGTCCAAAACAGGTGTAAACAAATATGTCGGTGGATTCTGATGTGAGAGGACTTTTTCCAATGGAAGAAGTATTATTATGGATTACGGTGAAAAGCAGTTTTAAGGTAAACGATGGATTTGTTTCTTACAAACAAGCAGTTTCTCACTTTACGAGACCTTAATTGATCAAGTGGAGTTGTGTGGATTACTTGTGGATTATTGTTAACTCTCATTCTGATGGCACCCATTCACTGCAGATGATCCTCTGTGGTGAGCTAAATTGAGCTAAAGTGATGTAATGCTAAATTTATCCAAATCTGTTCTGATGAAGCAGCAAACTCATTTGCATATTGGATGGACTTATTACAGTAATGAGAATATGGGGGGAATATTTTGGTCACTAAATAATATCACAACACACAAAAAAAAGTTCTTAAAAATGGCTTAATTTCTTTAAAACTCATAAATATGTATATGTATGTAAAAAATTTCATATACATGAATAATAATTTATTCTTCTGATTTTGAGATGACATATGAACCAGACACATTCTTGACAAATTTATGAGAGCCACCTGTCTACAATGCATATATATTACATAATATTCTCCTGGTACAGATGAACTGTGAAATATTGCCTCTCATTCCCAGTTTGTCCCGAGGGATCCACAGACTACTACTAAGTGTCCCTCATACTTGGTCTCAACAAGGCCATGTTCCCAAACCCAAATCACCATCAATCAATGTGGCATGTAAGGAACCATGTTTCCTCAGTGGGCTCCCTCAGACAGAATCCAATATAAGCTCCTCTTTGTCAGGTCTGGCTCATGCTGTAGGCCTTCAGTGACTAATAGCTTAGAGGCCCTGCTTATCAACTGCAGGATCAATCGTCAATTAGTGTTTGCACACGGCTCACTGACAGTTGTCCGTGGTTGTATGACACTTCCCAATCAAAGTATCCGAATATGCATATTCCATGTGCCTCCCAATCAAGAACACAAATGAAGAAGTGATGACAAATAAAGTACCCAATCTTATCGGCAAACTTTGCCTCGAGGGATAACAATTCTTCTTAAAAAGATGATTCACTAACCACCTCACCCAAATGTTTTATAAACTGCAATTTTCCTAATTTTAACACAACATTTCCCATCATGCTCTGGTAATTATGTTTAAATACAGCACAAAGTGTTATAATCTGAAGCACCAGCCAGCTAAAACACATAAAACTCAAACAATGGAGCAATTAAATGGAACAAAACAGAGCGATTTTTCCTTTTCTTTGCTCAGTGTGGTAAAATGCTGCTAGCAGGCTCAGACAAAGATCATCTCAACCATTATAGGATATCTCTTGCATTGGCTACATGACAGATGGTCTCCATTTAACCAGCTGATAATATCCCATGAGAATCCCTATCACAGCGTTACAAATGGAAGG
Organism: Sinocyclocheilus anshuiensis; assembly: GCF_001515605.1. Taxonomy (NCBI): domain Eukaryota; kingdom Metazoa; phylum Chordata; class Actinopteri; order Cypriniformes; family Cyprinidae; genus Sinocyclocheilus; species Sinocyclocheilus anshuiensis. The sequence continues at coordinate 1,274,022 of NW_015539889.1, read as the reverse complement.
CAATGGTCAGTATATGATCCATTCTCTAAACCCAGCACCATCATCTCACTTCATCAAAGAATATGAATGAACTGCAGAGTAAGTGGCATTTTTTTTTTTGAGAGTGAAGATAGTTATGGTCATTTAGAATTCACACTGAATACACTGCAGGTCTCTCTACTGTTGTTGCCTTCAGCTTTCCTCTAACATAAATAAAACAAGGGAAAGAAATAAGTTGGCAAAAATAACAAATAATAGTTATAATAATCAATTAAAGTACTGCAATAAGAAATATCCTCTAACAGTAACAAATGCCCAAGCAATTTTTGCAGATATCAGAGATATAGGTTTTATTCAGTTATACTGTTTAGTTGTCATCATTCAAAAATATTTGACCACAGGATGCTACGATTTACCAACATTGTATTTCTGACAGCTGTTGTAATACAGATAACACACTGCAATAAAAATGTAAGACTTAAAAATACAGTTATGAACAGTACGGATATCACAAAATGTGTTAAGAACATGTCCGAGTTGTATTTCAACTGAAACTGTATTTTAAGAAAATTTTAGGACATTTCTTTTTATCATGACATTTCTTTTTACGCCAGTTAACCACATTAATTTTCTTTATGCAAAATATAATTTTTTCTTCTACGTTTTTAAGAGATAATATAAACAATAATTTAATTAATTTATATTTATATTATATATACACAGTGCTGCTTGAAAGTTTGTGAACCCTTTACAATTTTCTATATTTCTGCATAAATATGACTCAAAACATCATCAGATTTTCACAAAAGTCCTGCAAGTAGACAGAGAACCCAATCAAACAAATTAGACAAAAATATTTTCTTGTCATTTATTTATTGAGAAAAATGACCCAGTGTTACATTTCTGTGCGGTGCAAAAGTATGTGAATCTCTAGGATTAGTAGTTAATTTGAAGGTGAAATTAGAGTCCATCTGTTCAGAGGTGTTTTCATCAGGCTGGAAAAAGGTTACAAAACCATCTCTAAAGAGTTTGGACTCCACAAATCCACAGTCAGACAGATTGTGTAGAAATGGAGGAGATTCAAGACCACTGTTACCCTCCCCAGAAGCGGTCGACCAACAAAGATCACTCCAAAAGCAAGACTTGTAATAGTCTGCAAGGTTGCAAAGGAACCCAGGGTAACATCTAAGCAACTAAAGGCCTTTCTCACATTGGCTAATGTTAATGTTCATTAGGGCGGTCAAATTTTTTTTCGAATTTTGAATATCCGTGGAATAAAAATAAAAAAATCCACATTCGAATGCAAAAATGTTGCATTCGAATTTTAGGTCTGCGTCAGCCATCAGGCAGCCTATCAGTGGCGCACGAAATGCGACGACGATGTAAGTGTCATAGCATTTTAATGCTTTTGTTAGCCTATCCAGTTTGAACCCACTAGATGGAAAGCCATGTAAAATTAATGTAAGTTCAACTTTTAAAAAACATGTCTCAAGACTTTATGGCGGTTTTTCCCCCATCACACTGTAGCTCATGTTTTTAAATGAAGAAAGTAGCCTTCTCTTTGTGATTGGTTTTTGGTCCTTTGTATTGAACTATACATACATGCATGGTGCTGTTTTTTTTTTTTTCAAAATGATGCCTTTTAAATTCGAATAGAATTCGAAATTTGATAATATTTAAGTAGAAAATTCGAATTTAGTTTTTCAGTCATTTTGACAGCCCTAATGTTCATGAGTCCACCATCAGGAGAACACTGAGCAAGAGCCATCTGTAGCTTGCTAAAGATCATGTGGACAAGCCAGAGGACTACTGGAGAAATGTTTTGTGGACAGATGAGACCAAAATATAATTTTTTTGGTTTATTATATGAGAAGTGTTCTGTTTGGAGGAAAGAACACACTGCAAAAATGGCTGCCCACTGCTCCGGGTGTGTGTTCACGGTGTGTGTGTGTTCACTGCTGTGTGTGTGCACTTTGGATGGGATAAATGCAGAGCACTAATTCCGAGTATGGGTCACCATACTTGGCCACATGTCACGTCACTTTCATTTTCTCTTCTCTGTTATCACCGGCATATTGTCAAAGTGTCTAATTCTAACATTTGGTAATATTTCTATTCAAAATCGCAATTCCTCGATTTCAAAAAAATAAAATCGTGGCAAAACAATAAATTTGAATTAATCGATAATATCGGGAAAATCGCCCAGCCCTACCGACCGATATATCGTTTAGCCGATATTATCGGCCATTATGAGCCTGTCGCCGATTGTATTTTTGTAGAATTCTATTGTATTTTGTCGCGCCGTGCTGCTCGTGTCCGGTGTAGAATAGAACCAATTATAATCAGTGATGTTGTCTACACTGGATGCAGTAAACTGATGCCTCATTCTATTTATGACGTGCTGACACAAAGTTCAAATGATTTTCAATGGTCGCTTTGTCGTGTCCTGTTGCGGCGCAGACACAGTGTCAGCATAGTTTGTCAGTACAGTCAGTAACGTAGCAGATTGAAAAGTTAGTATCTTTCTGCAGTTCAATAGACGGCAGTGCGGTGGTGGCTTGAGTCTGTTGAATGGTGATTTAATGCTACGTTGTCACCTAGTTGGAGAGACTCAATGCTAAGTAAATAAACAACAATGTACCCATCTTTTACTCTCACAATGAGCTTCCGCAATGCAGAAAACATGGACGGAATCGCGGAATCCAGTCATAACAACGGAATTTACTGTATAACGTGGAATTTGTCTAATTTTTGATTAATACATAAAAAAACAGGTCAGTACATATATATATAGACTGTGTCTGTGAATATTAAACTGCAAAAAGACTATTTAAATACGAATGTTCTGCATGTTCATTTGATTACCAGAAAATACACAACACAGAATTTGTGAATTTTTTTTTATTCATTATTATTATTTATTCATTTTAGATGTTTACATTTGGAAAAGCTGTGCTTCCTGCATAAACCTGCCCCTGTTGGTTTGGCAGTAGCTTGCTTGCCCTACACAGTTACCTTGTTTAATTTCTTAATTCAAGTTATACATATTTTGTTCTATTTGTGTTATTTAAGTTATTTATAATAAATGAAGTGAAGTTTACTGTTAAGTGCAATGATGTCAGACACATTTTGAATAATAAAGTTTATTGTTAAATACCTTGCCTCCACTACATAGGCCTATGTTTGTCACATCATTATAAGTGTTTGATCACCACATTTGAGTTATCATTGCAAAAAATGTGTTTATGTATATATATTCTGTTTATGTAGGCTATAAACTGTATTCTATATACAATACCAGTCAAAAGTTTGAACACACGAATGGGAAGTGTGTCCAAACTTTTGACTATACTGTACTATAATATAGCCTACACATAAAGAATATCGGCCGATATGTCGGTATCGGTTTTTTTTTTTTACTCCCTAATATCGGTATCGGCCCCCAAAAAACCCATATCAGTCAGGCTCTAATAAAACCTTCATTAACCTGAGGCCAATTTAAAAAAAAAAAGAAAAAGAAAAAGAAAGAGAAAGAAACCACAAAACTAATTTAAGACAGAAAATGTTGCCCTTTGATAGGCTTGAATTTACAGTTGTTTACAGAATTCATGAGCAGGAGAAATATGCCACATATTGTCAACCCTCTCATATGCACAGCGCACACTGAGTAATATAAAAAAACCTTCTAAAACCAAATAAATAAACAGAGACACTCTCCTACTGTGAATTAACAATCATTATATAACTCTAAGCCTTGTCATCTCATTAAATCGTATGCCATCTGCAGAACACTTTTCAAAGTTCCTCACTTTTACAGATCCTATGAGGGTTCTTAATTCTAGGACAAAATATTAGAACGCTGAGCCCAAGCAACACACATTTTATGACAGGAGTTTCAATTTACAACTAGTTCTGCACCAGTAAACAATATCCCATGCCTCTGCATTGCAACTAATAGATCAATGGCATGAGCCATAATAGCACAAAAAAAGCAATATTACTCAAATATCCACAGATCAGCAAAATGCCTTTTTCATGTATTTGCTGTGCATTCTTTATATTACTTCCATTGTAAGTGCCCCATTGTAACTTCAATTTTTGCTTTTCTGTGGTAATCAACATTATGCCACAAATGCTATTGATTGAGTTTAACTTGCATTGAACCCAGAATATTCCTTTAAGCCTGAGCTAACTGTGGTTCACAGTCTTAAAGCCCAAGCTTGATATAGCATATTTAATAGACACAATCACATACAGTATTGCCAAAGGAGCAATTTTATCAGCCACACATGCCTTCAATATTTCATTGCCTCACAGCAGATCTCATGTTTGTTTACTCCTCTCATCTTGGTATTCAAATGGCAGTGTTACACAGCTACCCAAGGGTTTCATAGTCCATTCTCCACTATCCGAGATGGATGCCACTCCCTTATGGGAAAACACATCACAGCCAGCACATGTTCTGCTTCTGCCCTGGGCTACTCTGAATCCCATTCATACTCTTAATTATCCATCACGCTGGAGATTGCAATATGCCATTTGCAGCCATACAAGCTGCAGGTTGCTGAACCTGAACAAACATTGTAAGCATGCTACTGCTTGCTATGCCTCTCACAAAGACATTGTATAATGGTTTTTATGGAATTATTAGACTATTGACTTAAATTCCTAAGAAAACAAAGGTGATCTGTGAAATTGACTTTTATATTTTAACAGACTAAAAGAACTAAACTTTTGCTATCAAAGAGAAGGGAGTATATTTGCAGCCAATATGCACCACTACCTCTGGCAACAGTGTACTGTACATCTGCCAGTCATTGATTTTGAGTTAGAGATGTTAGTACACTGCATAGTGAACGGTATGAGATTCTATGCAGTTCCCTTGAGCAACATATAAACATATAAACATATGTTTAAACTTAGAGATGTTAGTACACTGCATAGTGAACGGTATGAGATTCTATGCAGTTCCCTTGAGCAACATCTCCTCGTCTAATATAAACTTGACAACAGTGATATCTCCCTTTAGGAAAGTACCGTACAAAAAATTGGCTTAGAAACTAGTATAATTTTTTTGTACTGTCATAAAGGGGACTACAAACAAAATCTAAGCCTTTGTTGAGAAAGGAAAAGGAAAAAAATACCTTTAAGGAGATAATAACCAAAAATGAAAATTCTGAAAAAAAAAAAAAAACAATCCAAAAATAAAACTTCATCATACAACGTGACTGTGTCACTTCAGAAGACTTGGATGATCGATTCATATGATTATTTGTATTTTTTTTTTATATATATATTTTGATGCATGAAACTTTTGGTTGTGTGGACATGCAATGGATATAGGTAGAATATTAAATACAGAAGAATATAAAAAATGTGTGTCTGAAGATGAACAGAAGTCTAGAATGAGAGTTCAAACTGCTGCTGGAGAAAGCGTTAGTATAGATAATGAACTCGTATTTTGGCTGGAATCAACAGTTTAAATTTAAGACATCTTAATCATGGATTTGTTTCTTACAAACATGCAGCTTTTCTCTTCACAAGACGTTAATTAATGGACTGGAGTCGTGTGGATGAACTGATAGCATCCATTCATTGCAGAGAATTCATTGGTGAGCAAGTGATATAATGCTACATTTCTCCAAATCTGCTCCAATGAAGCAGCAAACCCATCTACATCCTGGATGGCCTGAGGGTGGGAAATATTTGCGCAAATTTTTATTTTTGGGTGAACTGTTCCTTTAAAACCCAACCAGCTAAATGGCAAAAGTTTAATATTTTGGCTGCTACTTCCTAGACCAGGGGTGTCAAACTCATTTTCACTGAGGGCCACTTCAACATTATGGCTGCCATCAAAGGGCCAGTTGTAACTGTAAGACTGTACAAATGTTACTACTCCTTAATAAAATAAAGAGACAGTTATTTAACAATATGTTATTACTTATTTAAGTTACAAATATTGCATATGCATTTGCATAGATGTAAAAAATATGTTATCTGTGTTATTTCAACATAAATCCTTTTAATTTATCAGGTTAAGAAATCCAAATTACTCAATAAATCAAAGTAAATAAAGATAAGTATCATCAAACACAGGTCATTACATTAACTTTTTTTTTTTTTTAACATTTGTTACATTTATGGTACAACAAATAATTGTGAGCTGCTAAGAACGTGTGACAAATATGGCATTTTAAAAAACAAATGAGTCCGGTCTCATGAAAGTGCGTATATAATACGATTTTCTTTTTGTATTTGGCATGCGATTTATACGCAGAAATTGACTTTGGCATGCATATGATACACAATCAATGCTTGTAGTAGAAAAAAAGAAGTGGTGGTACTCAACCCCACTCCCCCACCCGAAAATAAATAAATACAAACTAAAGTACTAAAAAAAGTACTTTTTAATTTTCATAGTGCCAAAATAAATAAATAAATTCATTAATAACTGTTTATTTTTATTCACATTTATGTGTAGCACTTTTCATGATACACTGTGGCGAAGCAGCTTCACAGAAAATGAACATTTGTACATTACATTTAGTAGTTTACAGCACTTCTAATAAAAAAATTGAACAAGTCAATCTGCAATACCGAACAGGAACACAGGGGGACACCAAAAGACCACTAAATGAGCTACCTTGACCTGACTGATCCAGATTTACTAAACCACTGACTACTGTGTAATCTAAAACACCTTCAGCCAGCATCCAGTATAAAACACTCGTGCTTTTAAGCCAAATAGCTTGCTGATTTTTAATCTTTTTACTGACATCTGTATGCGAGTACTATTATCGCCGCCATCTCTGATGAAATCAGCCATGTTTTCTCTGCATTAGTGCCGTTTTGAACTTACTGTTTGAATGCATTTGCTTACTGGATCCTTAGACTTTCCAGGAGTTTGTCAGTTGATCTGATCACAAAAAACCTGCTTCTTTTTATTTTCATAATGTATTGTTGACACATGCAAAACAGATACATTTGGACTACTACTGTTATGCTATGTAAATACTTATTTACATTAGTTGGCATATGCGCCAATGTATGTTTCTGCCAGTGGATGCCCACACTCTAGGTTGCGTTTATTAAACTCAGGAGAGAAGATCATTTTTCAGCGCATGCATATAATGTCTGATCGATAGAAAGCGTGTCCATTTTCTGTGAGAGTGAATGAATGGGAATCCACCTGACAGTGGATGCCCACACTCTAGGTTGCGTTTATTAAACTCAGGAGAGAAGATCATTTTTCAGCGCATGCACATAATGTCTGATCGATAGAAAGCGTGTCCATTTTCTGTGAGAGTGAATGAATGGGAATCCACCTGAAAGCAGAGAGATTCGTGCATTTGATGCGCTCTCGCATAGGCAATATGCGCTCTGGACATTTGTCATTAAAATAGCTCAATAGAAACCGCCTCAAACGAGAAGAAAGTCGTGTCTGAAAGCTGCAATCGATTTTTTAATTCGTTAAATGAATGGAGAATATTGTGTTTTTCCATTTCCGTCGGTGGGGCTCTAGCACTGAGGTCCGCACTTATTCCTTTGAGCCGTCCACGCAAACGTGATCAACGGAAAAACCCCACACCCCTAATCCTAACCATTGCGTATCATATGCACACCAAAGTCAATTTATGCATATAAATAGAATGCCAAATAGAAACAGAAACATGTTAAACATCATAAAATGATGTGGCGGGCCGGAATAGGCCCGCGGGCCTTGAGTTTGACACATGTGTCCTAGACAAATACATCTACTGAAGAAGATCCTACTTTGTGAATATTACATAATTCCACACAAGCATTGCATCAACTGACATTTGTATACAAAAATCACCAAGAGATTCTTTCATGAGCCATTTCAGCCTATGCTACGATTGCCAGTTTGCTGCAGTCAGCACAAAGCAATAAGCTGACATGGCAAAGTGCTTTGTGACATGAAGGCCAGCAGTTGGCTGCAGCAAAAAACGCCAGTCTTATAACTCTCCACAGCATTGTGCAGAAACAATGCATACCAAATACAGTCCCCTTCTAAGGTGAAACGCAACACACAAATCATTGGCTGAAGTTTCATTGCCTACTACACTTCCATACTCTAAATCACAGTGTGTGCTTGCAAGCAGTCACAAGCGATAACTGCACCAGCCTATGAAAAGAAATATGGAGCAGCTAGGAAACAGATTGTCAGTGCAGAGCTGCAAGTGTAGAAATGCTCTGTTATGACTTGGTGATCTCCCTGTCAGAGCCACTGACTGGTGTGAGAAAGTAGGGCTGTCAAATGATTAATTTCGATCAATCGCATTAGGGCTGCACGATTATGACAAAAATCATAATTGTCGATTATTCCCTTGAAATTGTAATTGCGATTATTAATTACGATTATCACAATTTACATTGAATGATGTTTATACCATTGTTTGAAGCAACTGCCTGCCATATTTTTATATGAAAATAAACAAGCTGAAAACACTCAAATAGAAAATCTTTTATTGCTTTTCTATAGCATTAAGGCTCAAATGTCAACTGTACATTGGATTGGTTTCTTCTTTAAATAATAAAAAAAGTAAAAATCTGAATGGTATTATAAAGTTATACTAACACTAAAATTAAAACAATGGAAAAACCCTTAAGATAACCTGTAGAAAGAAAAAAAAGACATCTTAAGCA
>NW_015539889.1:1198703-1263805 GCF_001515605.1 Sinocyclocheilus anshuiensis | reverse complement strand
ATTATCATTTGCCATTACTCTAGTCTTCAGTGTCACATGATCCTTCAGAAGTCATTCTAATATGTTGCTCAAAAATAAATAAATTAATAATAAATAAATGATTAATGCTGAAAACGGTTGTGTTTCCTAATATTTTTTGTGAAAAATATGGTTCTTTCTTCAGAATGAATATAAAGTTAAAATCTTGTGTAACATTATAAATGTTTTTACATTTGTGATGAATTTAATGAATCCACACCGAATAGAAGTATTAATTTCTTTAAAAAATTGAATTAATATTGTAATGATAGTTATAGGGCTGCACGATTATGACAAAAATCATAATTGTCGATTATTCCCTTGAAATTGTAATTGCGATTATTAATTACGATTATCACAATTTACATTGAATGATGTTTATACCATTGTTTGAAGCAACTGCCTGCCATATTTTTATATGAAAATAAACAAGCTGAAAACACTCAAATAGAAAATCTTTTATTGCTTTTCTATAGCATTAAGGCTCAAATGTCAACTGTACATTGGATTGGTTTCTTCTTTAAATAATAAAAAAAGTACAAATCTGAATGGTATTATAATGTTATACTAACACTAAAATTAAAACAATGGAAAAACCCTTAAGATAACCTGTAGAAAGAAAAAAAAGACATCTTAAGCACTCAGAATAACATAAGTGGACTTTGAACGATTAATTGCCGCTTTGAACGATTACGTAATTGTGGCATCTGTAATTGTAATCGCGATTAGAAATTTGATTCATTGTGCAGCCCTAAATCGCATCCAAAATAAGTTTGTGTTTACATAATATATGTGTGTGTTTATATTTATTATGTATATATAAATACACACCTACATGTATATATATATTTTTTTAAAAGGAAGTCGACCTACTCATGTATGTTTAAAACAAAGTGCCAACAGAATAAAATAAAAAATACCTGGTTTTGTTTACACAAATAGCACAAGAGATTTAAATTGTTTTAGGCAGCTAGCGAACCAAAAAAAAAACATTTCTGCTGCAAGAAAAATCTTTCTATTATATGTTTGTGGAAAACTTCTGATAGTGATGAATTGATGTAATCGATTTTGCCACGAAACAAAATTTATCAGTGACAACTTCGCCTTTGTGCAAATGTACTGTAGCTACCAGCCAGAAGACTGTTAACGGACAGAGGTGCCAAGTTGCAAGAAACCACCCCTCAAGAAAACGCTTTCTTTTCACCATGTGTTGCAATCACCTGGATGTTTTAAACATCCAGATGAACGTCAAGTTATGGTATTTTGATAATCCTACAGTTATTCAGAAGTTGTGAGGAGCTGCTAACTCTCCTTTGGTGTTAAACCCAGTGTCCATCAAATCATAAGGATGTGTGAAGATTGGAGCTGATGATCATTTCAGATACTCAGTAGAACTGAATGACTGGGTTTAATACAATAGGAGAAAGAGGAAAAAGGGCAACTGTAGTGACTGCCATCTAGATTACATTTGTATGCTTCATTGTGACTGCACTGTGAGACCCAAAGCTCTTAAAATCATGGAGGAGGAGAAAAGATCGGACATAGGATCTTCACTAATCCTTATGTTTGAAGTACACTTGGTTTAACACCAAAGAGAAGTGAAAAAGAAGACTACTCCATTTATTCTACATAGAAGTGTCAAAATGGCATAATTTAAGAGGAACATGTGTAGTCAGTCATAAGTCAAGTTGTATCTAATATTCTCAACATTGTATCTCAAATCCATGATTCACTGTATTTTCCTGTGACGTTAAGTCATCTTTCCCCTTTTTCTTTTTGTATTAAACCCAGAGTCTTACTGTATAGTATACTGCTGTATCACATCACAGATCCACCATTCTGCAAAATAACTGGAGTGCTCTTTTTCTCATTCTCCTATGGTGTTAAACCCATTGTCTTTCAAATCATGAGGATGTGAGAAGATCGGAGCAAATGATCTTCTCAGATTCTTGTGAATTGAAGGATGCATTGAGTATCAACGGAGAATAAGGAAGAGTACTTCACATCACAGGCAATCCAAATGAAGCATGCATTTAAGATATATTGCCATGCATATCACAGATACAGCTTTGTGACTATGCAAGTTCCACTCAAGTTATGCCAATTCCTCACACATCCAGTGATTCTTCAGAATAAGTTAAACTGCAGAATAACTGGAGTGCTCTTTTTCCTCATTCTCCTTTGTGTTAAACCCAGAGTCCTTCAAAACATGAGGATGTGAGAAGATCGGAGTGGAGGATACCAAGTTCAACACTCTCAGTTCAGTACCAAAGGAGACTGAGAAATGGAGATGAATTCACATCACAGGCAATCACAATGATGCATCCATTTAAGATACACTACTAAGAATACCTTTCTTTGACTACAAATAGCATAGGCAGCTTTCCACCTTCAGTGGTTCCAGTTACATTTCTAGTTTAGCATGCAATTACAAACCATTCTCTGCTCAGATTTCTCACCATGTTATCTAACCATCCACCACCTGTAGTGATGTAAAGATGATTTGCTAGGATAATACAGTATTTTTCTATGTACTTTTTCTTCATCAAGGTACACTATATCTAATCTAGAAAATGTTATGTTTCTGTGTGTTGTTCATCTCCAATTAAATACATAACCCTCTGCATATGATGATCAACCTCTCATCTCCTTCTCTCTGCTTGATATGTGTTGTAGCAAAATGAACACAAAAAAAGGAAAAAAGCAGGCCTAAAAACTGGAATGTGATCATCCTTGATACTGTGCCCGCTCTAATGTTTACCAACAATGCCACGCCATCTACACCTCTTGCATCACCGAGGTAACAACAGACATATGCTGAATATATTGTAATCCTGATTTTATAGCACCACAGTGAAAAACTAAACTGTAACCATACCAATGAAAACCACTCAGCCCAAAGGTGGAAAAGACTATAACGAAGTGTACGCATATTATGAACAAAATTGTTTTGACATTCAAGCAGGCACAGATAAGTCAGGCATATACAAAAAGCAAATAGCAAGTGGGAAATAAAAATGAATTGCTAATGTTAGGCTACACCACAGACCTCAGTCAACCTCAGCCAGGAGTAAAATTAAATTGTCTTCCCTGATCTCAAAAACAGTAAAGAACAGAAAAAGTATTTCACTCTCAAAGAATCAGCACTGCTTAAATGAAAGATGAAGGTGAAAGTCAAACTTTCTGCCTCTCTGCACCGAATTACAACACAAGCTATTGACTAAATGTACTGTAGAAAGTGCAAGTGCAGCTCATGAAACGGCACCATCTTCTTTAAAGGTTACCGCTTTGATTACTATAGCGGAATAAAAGAGGAATTTACAATATAAACTGTAAAAAACAAGAGATCATGAATGATCAGTCAGTGCATTTGCTTTACAAGGGCTAATGTGAAAACTGCATGTTGACATACAGCTAAAATCCAAATCCACATGAGGCTTAAAATGCCACATGTCTGGGGGAGAAATCTATGTTCCCGACTCATCCAAACACTCATGTATATTTCCATAAATATGCCAGATAAACACTTATCTCTTGCAATTAATCCTCTTGGAAATCCTAACACACTACAGCAAGCCAGTAAACCCATCATGTAATGTGGCATGAGAAGCAATGTGAGCTCCTGATTGTCAACATAATAAAATAACAACAGATTATACATCGGGCCCCTTCTTCAGATTAGCATTGTGACATAACACTGTATTATAAATGGAATCGAAAAGGAATTCCTAACGGGCAGTTCATCTCAAACATTCACAACAAAGATATGAATTTTTCCATTTTAAAGGCAAATAATACAAATAAACACATTAAGATCTGACAAGAATGTAGAGTGAAACTAATGTTTGCCATTTCAGTCAACATATTACTCTCATACAAAGACTGACTGAAATCAATTCAAACCATCGCAGCTAATTCTCTTGATTAAATCTGGGTTTTTCTTATAACAAAAATGATATAAAAAATGGAAAAAATACAGGCTGCTAAAAAGCAAAGATTTTTTTTCGTCATACTAAACCTTGCTGCTTTCTCTGTTGAACCATACCGATCACATACTTGCTCAAAGATTCTCCACACTACACTTAACCCTGGGTTATTGCATTTTCAAACCCGAATTAGTGCTGCTTTCCACCCTGGGTCAAGATTCACGAAACCCTTGTTGTTGAGAGATTGTTGCGTTAACAAGTTGTTTAGCAACTGGCAACCCAATCAAGATTTGCTGCATTAAATATTCATGAGCTTCTAACAGTTCGCAGAACTTTCACACACTGTTTATTCTCCAAATCTGAGGGAAGCGTTAAACATGTCAAACTGCAAAGGGAAACACGTTAACTGATAATGATGATTTTTGCTGTATATTTTTAAAAGGCTAAATCCAACCGGCGCGGATTGACTTGGCAACCTTTCCACAGGTGGACAAGCCGTTATTAAAACAATTCGCGCGCCGTATTTGTCCAATCAACGACGTTATAGCTACCTCAACCTGACAACCTCAGGATTAATTAACCCCGGGATAAAGTATGAACGACAGTGTGAAACACGGAACAAAACAACCTAGGATTACGTTTACAGAACGACGCTGGGTAAACAATTTCACGTGTCAAGCCCATTTTAGTCTTGCCAAAATTGAACGCCGTCGACATGGGGTGTGTGTCCACGCCAGCTGCCTACCTAGACAGCATTGAGCATCGCAGGGGGCACCGACGGTATCATTCAAAATAGCTTTTAATGTATCTTTTCTAAGTGACTATGAGCAGCTGTGCACCTTAAGGGTTATCTAATATATTCACTTTAATACAGACAGGCATTTTATATAAATAACACGCCCGGTGACATTTGAGTGCTGGTATTTACTCACACCCAAAGTCGTCCCGCTAAGCGAGTCTGTTCATTGTCGTTGAGCTCTACGAATAAACACTCCTGATCATAACTAACGTTAGTCGTTTAAAGAGCGCCATATACAGCTGGCATGCCCGCTTAGATATTCTATCCATGCATAGTCCAAACGAAACAAGCAGTGACAGCTTTGCAAAAGTGGGACTCTTACTTTTCTTGGATCACATTCTCCTTGATGGCACCCAGCGTGGGGTGGCTGTTGCCCTGTTGTTGCAGTCTGCAGGTGGCCAGGTGCCTCTGGTGCTGATCCTTCAAGCACGCGTTCTCTTGACAAAGATCACACACTTGCTTTTCGAGCGCTTCAATCCGATTCTTCTGCTTCTCCAGCAACTCCTGTTGGGTCTTGATGATCTTATTGAGCTCTTTCAGGTACTCCGCCGCCTTGCTGGGGTTTTCGGTCGGGTTTTCCATGTCGATGTACGCGAAATGCCCGTCCATGGGGCAAATTCGATCCGTTGAGCTGGGTTTACAACCGCTCCGCCATTGTTTATGTTTGCTGGTACCGCTGACGGCGCTCAGTACTGAGTACTGAAGTTGCGCTCGAGCGCTCGTCCGCTGCAGCGCGCCGTCCAGAGGCTCTGCGCTGCGCCACAATAACTAACCCGCTCCGAGGATGGTAAATCCGTTTAACCCTTCAATGGGAGGACTGTTAAGGTAAGCGGTGTTTACTGCGCTGGTAGTAGCTATCGCTATTTATCGTGGTACATCATTACATATTAAAACAGTTACAACCTGCTGAACATATAAAAAGCACAAACAAGTGTGTTGGTCTTAGATGGTTTTAGGTGGTTTAAGCAAGTTTAAGTGGTCAAATGCGTCTCCTAACTAGATAAACTGCTGGAAAAAAAATAACAGCCTAGGTGGTTTGCCAGCCAAAGTGGTGTTAAGATTGGCAAGCTCTCCCTGACTAGGCTACCTGAAAGGGGGAAAAAAATCGTTCAAATCAGTCTAAGTCTTTACTAGTCTTAAATGATCTCCAAGCTTACTTACGTTGGCTGATTTTAAAGAGGTCTATTTCATCTGGTCAGACTGGGAGACCAGCTTGGCCAGGCTTAAATGTAGACCAGCAAAGGATACTGTACTGTAAAGTCATAAATTAATATGAGATCAGAAGAATCTCATGAGCCCAAAGTAGCTCATGTCAGCCCTTTAAACAAGTGCACTACTCATCCTATCCAACCCACTCCTGCAAAAAAATAGCATGGCCAAAATGGGAGTTACATTTTTATGCATGCAATAACTCATTTTCACTGACACTGACAAAATAAAATAAAATAACAAGGGATTATTATCATTAGCTCTGGATCATCCTATTTCAGTACATCCAAAATACAGAGGGTTCAAATATAATTGTAGAGCTACACTTTATGCCAGCAGCCCACTGTGTCTCAGTCCTACTAAGTGCCCTCTGGTGGTTGTCTTTGGCAATAACAGAATGGGATTGCCCATTTAAGATTGATCTTCATGCCAGTTGGTGCAATGGCATAATGAAACCAAAACTTAATTTACTTGATTTATTTTTCAATGTGTCTGCCCGGTGATTGTCTTGTATAATTCATTACAGTTACAGTTGCGTATCGCTTGCTTAAGATAAATAAATAGTTACATGCCACCATCTGAGTGTTTCAAACAACAATGAAAGATTGAATTTGTTACATAAAAGAGAGAAATGACTGGGCCTGGGGATCTAATTATAGCACGTGTCCAGTAGAATGCATTTGCAAGCTGCCAAAAAAAAGAGAAAAGAGAAAAAAACTGATTTGGGGAACTGTTTATCTTCCCAATTGTCATGACAGACAGTGCCGAGGCATATGCTGTTTGGTGCTCCGATACCTGTGCTGCTAATGAGGGAGAGACACCAGATAATATGCATAATCCACACTTTATCCTCTGTGATCACAAAGACGCTGCCTTCATCAAAGCCTCTGCAATGATGACAAGGATGGGCTGAGTTTTACTGTAAGAGTGTCTGCCTTCCTCAAAAATTAATGTATTTTTAGAAGCCTTTGTCTTCTCCTGTTTCATTTTTCAAACTAACTTTTGGATTGTTTCTCATCTTTTTTTAGCAGATTACTTTGTGGTTTAGAAAATTAGAACTAGGACAGGAAAGGTCATATTTTGTAAACACAAAAGAAAATACTTCTTCCTCATTATGACCAATCACCTTACCTTTTCCAGTAATTAAAAATGAATATATCAAACTGTCCAGCTGAATCCCTCTGCTGCATGCATTGATAACATTACATAAGGTCATAAAGTGCCACTGGCCATAACAATGAGCTTGATCCAGACTCAACTAATGACCTCAAAGGGAGAACCAAAGCCAACTTAAAGGGGTCATATGATGAAATTTTTCCTTTCTCTTTGGAGTGTTACAAGCTCTTGGTGCATAAAGAAGATCTGTAAAGTTGCAAAGACTAAAGTCTCAAATCCAAAGAGATATTCTTTATAAAAGTTGTCAACCACGCCTACCTAAAACGGCTCGTTCTAACACGCCCCCACATGTCTACGTCACTATGTGGGAAGATTTGCATAAAGCCGCCCAAATGTTCACGCAAAGAAAGAAGGCGTAACTTTTATTCTCGCTGTAGTATTGTTGCCGCCGCCGCCATGTTGTGAAGGCGCTGTGTGTTTCATTGTGAAAGCAAAACTACTTTGTTTGGCCTTCCAAAAGAGGACGATATGGCTTCATCATGCCTGGAGCTGATCCGTGCTGGTCGCTGAGGAAATACATCAACTTCACGCTGTGGATCGCCGGATCAGCTTTCAACGTGGATGAAGCGGAGTCCAGCCCGGGGTCGTCACTCTAGCCCGCTGTCGCTCCTGCTGTGTTTCGTTGTGTTGTTTGTCGTTTCTCCGATCACAAATGCAGACATGGTTTTACGTTTATGCGGCAAAAGACAGTATAAGTCATTATAATCCGTAATTATGTCCCCACTGGATGCAACAAATGCCTCGTTTATAATGGCTTTTAATGTTTTTGTCTCGTCGTGCCGGGACAAGGCATCACAATATGGTAAGGGGCATAACATTTCTGTCACAGGCTGGCATTCGGCCAGTCATAACGCTCTGGATAGCTGGCCAATCAGAGCACACCTCGCTTTTCAGTCCGATGAGCTTTGTAAAAATCGACGCGTTTCAGAAAGGCAGGGCATAGAGGAGAAACAATAATGTACAGTATGTGGAAAATAATGTGTTTTTTGAACCTTAAACCGCATAAACACATTTCATTACACCAAATACACAAAATAATGTTCTTTTTAGCAACATCATATGACCCCTTTAAAGCAGTGTAATTACTGCACTAATATCACCAAATGGAACTTTTTAAATGTCTCTACTTGTTTCAGAATATTCAGAGGACATTGCAAAAGGATCAAATGGAATGTTCCCTTGATGTTGCATAACCAAAAACATAAAAACTGTTTTTGAATGTTCAGAGAAAATTCCAAAATAACATTTTAGTAATTTACGATGTAAATGTTAGCAAAAGTTTCTTAGAACATGTTTTTGTTAGCTGGGTAAATGCTAACATGTTCTTTACATGCAAAGAGGAAAACATCTACAAACATAACTATTGGCATTGGCTATTTTAAAATTATATATCAAGAACAGCTCAGGAAAAGCAAATCATATCTTCTATAGCTTTTTAAAATGTGCATATTCTACGATAAAAATAGTCTCAGACTCTTTCAAGGCCTTTCTTTTATTTTCAGCATAGTGAATGTAAGCAATGGCTATAATGGCATGCGATTCAGTTTCAAAACAGGAATTATTTTTCAACCTTGCTGTTGTGCTGTCTCAATCATTGAGAGGCAACACTGAATACTGCATCTCAGTGTCTGATGCTTTGAGTGAATTTCCTCTGTCTGATTCCAAACAGCTGTCGTCTAACCCCCTTCTATCTCACTCTGTCTATACCCTCATCTTCTCAGCCTAAGCTCTTATGCCATCTTCTTCAGTTCTTTGAGTAATTTAAACTCAGCTAGAGTTCTCATTCTTAAACATTTCATTAGCCTGACATTCAGGTGGATGAGCATTTACAATAGCATCATGTGAGTGCACTTGTTTTGTGCCTCAGTACAAAATCTTGCTTAATTGCATTTGATAACAAAAGTGAAAGACTGCAGCAGCCATATTTTCAACAGTATTATCCTTGTAAATATCATTATAGCTGATATTCAAAAAGCTCATCAAGGCTGCGTTTGCATATCAATTTTGTTTTTAAATGAACAAAATCACAAACATTTTCTCTAGATTTATAGAAGTGGTGTTCAAGGGCACAGAAATAATCACCTTAATGGCATACTGTTTTTACCATGCCTTTTATTAAAACAGCATTGATTTTCCAAGTAATTGTGTGCACTTTTACATACACAATGGCATTTCCAAAGTGCAGTGTCTATAGGGCATGCTGATATGGGGCAACAGTAACGAAATGTAGCCGGTGCTCCTTTGTGAAACTGACAAAGCTCTTCAGAATATCCTTATGACATTGCCAGGGAAAACTGCATTTCTGCCAGTCATGTTTGACTCTTTTTGCACTGCACATTTAAATATTTACAGCCATTCATTGTCTGTAGAATCAAAGAGGAAAGTGTTTTTTAACTCAATTTTGTGCAATGAATGCAGGCCAACGACATTAGTCCAACAATCCCTGAACCAGATAGATAATGTGTCATGTTTTTTATAATGTCGAACTGAGACACAAATGCAGAAATTCAGTATCTAAATTACGATGTGTTATTTTTAAAATGCATTTTTAAAATAATTTTTAAAAATTTATATTAGCTATTGCTTAAAAGTCAACATGAAATCAAAATTGATCAATTGATCCTATTTTGCCTTTTATTGCGCACAATTTATTATGTTTGTATTTTTGTAGTTTGTAGTTTACATATTAGGTACAGCTTTCAGCTTTCCTTCTTTCACAGTGGAAAAAATATTGTAGAAACAATTTTCACAATGAATTAAAAATGATATCGCAAATAACACCTTGAAAAAAACATGACATTTTAAAGTAGAAAGACTGAAATAGTATTTTGTTGTAAAGTGGACTCCAGTAATCTGTTTTATTTACAACTTCAGATGTTTTTTTTAACTTTCTTTCTTTCTTGCTTTCTTTCTTTCTCTCTTTCGCTCTTTCTTTCTTTCTTTCTTTCTTTCTTTCTTTCAATTTCTCCATATAACCACATATCGACCAACTGGCCAGTTTCAGCCCTGATGGTAAAATACACCATTATTTGAACAAAAAACATCTTTTGCCATTGATGGCCATTCAAAATAGATGTGTATTCAGACTAGATCCATTTTTTTTTAATAAAATTATAAAATTATCTATGTTCAACCAGTGATCTTTATTCTTTATCTAGGTCATGTTTTCCTGGACTGCATGCACCAGCCAAGCAACTACCATAGAGATGAAGTGCTATGCTAACAAAAAGATCTCCAGGTAAATTAGACCTCCTTGCCTCATTTGAACCAAAAACATTTTTGAGTGATTATGTTGCTTCTCTTATTTATCTATCTGCATTTTATATTGCTGAAAACGCATTGCACGAAACAGAATTCACAGAGTTCTATGCAACACACATCTGCATTGCTAATGAAAGAGGGCTGTGCAAGACGTACTATATTCTCCTCCTGACCGCACCAGACATTGCCAGTCCTTCTTAATCGAATGCATTGCAGCCAGTTCTGCACTGCCCATCTGCTGTTGTGCACAAATGCTCTCACAGATCAATTACTGCTGAGGACCTGTAGGTATATAGAAAATGAAAAATGAGGTACAGCATACTCAACATTTTACTAGCATTCATTAAGTAAACTAAATGGTACAGATTCCATGGAAACCAGCTGTATGCATCCACAGACATGCCTTTTGTGCTTCTGTGGCCCTACTGACCTCTATAGTAAACATAAAGAAGAGAGATCGTGGCTGACATGTTTACTCATGTCTTTCCCCGAGCCTTTGTCTCATTCATATCTCTAGGCTTTGCTTTCATTGGCTGCTGTTGCAGAGATAGGATCAATTCAAACCTTGAGATTGAACAGTGATTTTGAAAACGCAGGGTGGTCATATTTAAAACGTAATACTGTTGGTTCTGTGTGGTCTATCTAGATTAAATACTTATAAGTAGTGTTAACTTTACACCTTTCAATACTACTCTGCACCACAATATAAACCTGATAAAAAAACATATATTTTGAGCGATGTTAACACCTTTTGCTAATATACACAGCTGGTTTAGATCTGAGGCAGAGAGCCAAAGAAATGTCATATTAGTTTATCAATCGGCCACAGGACTCTGACCAGGAACTGAAATGCTGTGAGAGTGAGAGACGAGTCATTGCGACCTGTGACATTTTGTCCTTTCCTGTGAAGGGAAACTTGGACAAGCTTCACTTCTCAGCTTCCACTCAGCAAAGGCAAAGCCAATTTCTTATCTGTACAAGGTCAGAGAGGAGACACTAACTGTCGCTCAACTCTTGCACTCTGTTAAACATGCTTTGAGGATATGAAGGATGTGGGGACACTTAGGAGCATTCAAGGAAATTTGGTAGAGCTCTATTCAGTTTGCTTCCTTGTAATGTTAACTTTCTTCCTGACAGCTATGAAGTTTTATTATTTTAAATTTTAGTCATTTAGCAGACGCTTTTATCCAAAGCGACTTACAAATGGGGACAATAAAAGCAGTCAAAACTAACAAAAGAGCAACAATATGAAATTAAATGAAAATCCCTTTCTGTACCTCCTAAGCAGTGTTGGGAAGTAGCTAACAAAAAAAAGTAGTAATGCTACTATCTTCTATGCTAGTATCTTTATTTTTATCTTTTTTCAAACTAGTGAAAGTTTTTTAGTAAAGTAGCCACATAGTCTGCATTATTGCTCAATTGTATTATTTTTCATCACATTGTATTGCCTCCCCAAACTTTTAAACACAAAACGTCTCTCTAATATGTTGCTTCATTGAGTCAAACACAAAGCGTCTCTCTAATATGTTGCTTCATTGTCAACCAGTTTTTTCACATTAAATTATCAAATGAATGGTTCAGTGATTGATTTTAACCCGTGCATTTTTATGAGCCAAAAACTTAGTTAAAGGGGTTACATTTAAAGCATAAAATTTTAGTACAAAAATCAGAATTCACACTAATTTGAGTGAAACAAATATTGGCATATAGCAGCATTTAAAAGGATAGTTCACTCAAAAATGAAAATTCTGTCATCATTCCTCACCTTCATGTTGCATTACTTTCTTTCTTCTGTGGAACACAACAATTTTTTTGAAGAATGTTTAAACTGGTTTTGTCTGTACAATGAAAACAACCTTGGACCCCAGTGACTTTGTGTATGGTAAAAAAAAAAAAAATACTAAGACATGAGGCTGTCTTGTTTTTATTAGTTGTATTTGCTGTAAAATTAAGTTATATTTATCAGACAAATAATCTTATTGTAGAATTACACTGCTTCATATACAGTTTAGGTACTGAAATGACAAATACTCCAATTATTGCTTCAGCGTAGTTAGCTACATTTTGTTAGTAGCGTGTAACTTACTACCTTTTAAAAGGGTAATTTAACTGTAGTTGACCCACATTATGAGTTGCTTTCCCAACACTGCTCCTATGCCAATATCAAGCTGCCTGATTAGCTGATGAGTGAATCATTTCTCCAGGCAGGCAGACAGTTTGCTTTGTGTTGTGCTATAATGTAATCGCTCAAAACAGGAAATTTTCATGCTGTTGTATTTCCTTTTTGAATTGCATTTCAAATGATATATGTCTCAATTTTAAGCAGCAGTCCTCGTTGTAACTTGCTGACTCAGTTTAAAACTATATATCACTATTATCTTCAACTTATATTGCTGTTTCAGCCATGCCTCCACTGTGCTCGAGATGATGCCATTTTTAATATTGTGCTCAATGAGAACCCGATGCAATTACAGTAATCACACTAAATTGCAGCTTTGAATATCCACATCTTGCGTTCACAAAAGGAATAGATTTTATATGAAAACCTTTTGAATAAGATGAGATTTTTAGGCACTTTTTTCTATCAGAATGTTCATAAAAATTGATTGTGAGAGTCGTGGCAGTTTCACTTGACTATGTCACACTGGGAACAAACCAACCTAGGAAGCTTAACGGTAAGGGAACATGCTTTGTAACCTCTATTTTAGTTTGTCAAACTAAAAGTTAATTTTTCAGGCCATCACCATACTTGCAGAGCTACTTAAAGACTACTTTATCCAAGCACAAAGGACAAATGGTTCACAATGAAGGTGTGAATGAAGGAAACTGCTTTCCTAACACAACCTTTTTAAAATTTAGACCACCTTGACCTCAGACTAGAACACTGCGGTCTTGTTCTGAACCAGTCACACACTGGATTTACAGAGTTAGTTGCAACAGTAGTCAACATTGTTTGATGTAAAGTTGCTACTGGGTGAAAATGAGTTTTTCAGCCATATAAGCAGACCACTTCAGTTACTGAAACATTATGCACATGACAGTACCTAGGTACTGTAGGTTGCAAAAAGACGGTGAACAACAGCACAAGATTCCCAGTTAATGGCTTCATTATTCTTTGTATGTCTACTAGAAGAGACATTATAAAATCCCCATGAGGTAACCATCCATCAGCTTGAACAAAACCAAGAATGGAAAACTAAAAGCTGGTAAACAGTTTTTAAAATAAACTTTTTAAATGCAACATTACCTCTAACATCAGTACGCACAGCAGGCAACACAGTAAAATGAACAGGGGTGTGACATGCACAGCAATCTCCACAAAATGATCCAACAAGTAACATTGAAGGGGTCTGTCTGCGTGATCAGCTGTGAGATCACATGCTGATTCCAATTAAATAGATCAGGCGAAGGTAACAGATTAAGACTTTAAAACAGATTGGGAATCTGTAGACACATTTTAAAAAACCAAAACCATAAAAGGAGAATATCCTGACAGAAAAATACCATTAAGTTTATGGATATTTCCTTCAACCTTAAAACACAACATAATGCAGTGTGTAATTCAAAATATGGGTAAAACACCTGTAAAAATCAGCATACGGAAAATTCCTTTTTCGACCCACAATGGGCTGTATTTTTATGGACTTTTCTTAAGCTGGGTTCACACTATATGATTTTAGCCACAGTTTAGCCATCTGAGACAATTTTTGCAGATTCGAAAGGATTCCTCTGATCCTAGGCCAAAATCTGTAGTCTTTGATTGCTTGTTTCACATATTTGCTGACAGCCAATTAATGACCACTTTGATCAAAATTGACCTCCAATGAAATTCTGTCAGTGTCAAACATTTGAGGTACAGTCCTGCAGTGTGACTTCTCTTACAATGAAATCAAGACGTCAAGAACCATTAGTAGAACCGCTGAGTGCGACAACAACAAATCACCACTTGCTCCAAATACATCTTTGTTTTCGTTTTTTTTTTTTTTTTCATTTTTCTTTCAAGACAAGCCATGATTAAAGTTAATGCTAGAGACTGTTTTTGTTTGCTAGCCACCATTTCAATTCCACTTGTCAGTGTGGCTCCCTGTCACCAAACGTGTCATGGATTGATGATATAAAACGCCGGCCAAGTCTTTTTGCGGATGTCTGTTTTTAACGAGTCTTGACTGTCGTACAGTCTGATGTAAATGACAAATAAGATCCCACAGTGTGTCATGTCTAATAGCTGAGATCATGTTCGTACTGTCTGACAATCAACAATTGTAAAGGAATATATAAATTGTACAGTTTGCACAGTCCACTTTAAACATGAAATGCTAACCTAAAACAAAGCATATAAGGTACCGTAGATGAGAACCACAGTAAAGAAGTTTGCTCCATATTTCAGTGAGAAATGCTCTATTTATGCATGAAATGGAAAACAGGTGCATGCAATGATGGTCATACCACATATTGTTTCAGATTAAATGCTGATTGCTTGTCTGATGTTAGTCACTTTTGCCTGTTAAGCTGGTCTGATTTCAGTCCCGGTGACAGACAGCCCTGATTTTCAAGGTTGAAATACAGTGCCTTCACAAGGAATTTACCCCCTGTTGATTCGTTCTCATCCTGCTGGGCTGCAAAAAATCTAATTAAAGCATATAAATGGGATTTTTTTCCCCCACCAATCCTGTAAAAGTTATTCTCTGTAATGTCAAAATTACTATTTAGATGTCTTAAGAAATAAAATTGAAAATCAGCGATTAATTGACAATTAAGTACAACATATTCAGTATCAAGAGAACAAAATCTAATAATTCAGCCACTAAACTAAATCTTTCTGAATGTCTTAAATAGAAAGATAATTGTGACCTTATATCTCACAATTACGATTTTCTTTCTCATTTTATTTCTGTCATGACAACTATCGGAGGGATTGGCATGGTAATGTACATGACAATGTTCATGTATTTGGTCTTGGCGGGATAGATCTGCTACGCTGCTGCTGCGGCAGAGCAAGTACAGAGACTTGCTACTGCCAATACATCCACAACATGCTGCTGTGGGCATGTAAGAAATATAGCTGCTGCAAATATAACATACATGAAATAACCCCCATATAGCATACAAGAATCACTTCGTAGCAGATCTATATAGGTGGAGCTGGGGAAGGTGGAGGGTTTCTGAAGCAAACTGCAACTGCTACGCAAGCACTAGTCATATATTTGAATGTTGAGCAGCGAGCTCACTGGCTACCGATACAGGAGAGAACCAATCAGCTGTGCCATGTGATGATGTCATTAGGTCAGATTGAGTTAGACCTATCGGACTGCGCCATCTAGAGTTTCATGTTTTTAAAAAAGGCTTCCATCATTTTCTGTAGAAGGAACTGGAAGAAAAAACTAGAAAGGAAGGCTTTTGTACATTTATAAATTAGAAACTTCACATATTTTAAACCTGGAGGAATGAATGTTTAAACATACTGATTTCAAGAAGATATTTCAATGTGTTAAAATTTGCAATGTGGCAGAAACAAAATGTGAAAGCCAAACCAGTAAAGACTTCTCTGTCAGTCTATAAATCAGCTCTAGGTTTTAACTGGCAGCTAGAGTGCCTTGACCTTTAGAGGTTGAGGTGTTGTTGAGGGTGGGTTCAACAGTATGCTAGTGTACTCAGGGTGAGGGGTGACCAAAGCGCTAGGGACCTTTTGCCTTCCTCAATATTAGTCCTTTGCTTCCCATTAAAATCAGTTTGGAATCTCTGCGAGTCTGGATGTGGGATATAATAGCTCAATTCTTAACATCCAGACCTCCACTTGTCACTGCGTCAGTTAATATTGAGCGAGTGTGGCTTAAAGACAGACAGCTGCAAAAGTACCTAACTGTGGGCTTTTTGAGTCAAGATGGAAATAATTTGTCAGTGTCAGTGTGTGTGTGTGTGTGTGTGTACCTTTCTACAAATGGAACAATGCTTACTAATGATCAGCTTAATGGGACAGTTTATACAAAAAATTAAATGCAGTCATTATTTATTCACCCTCATGTCATAACAAACCTGTATGATTTTCTTTTCTTGTGGAATACATAAGATATTTTGACTATTTCAACTATATTTGCCCATATAATGAAAGCCATGGGGTCCAAAACAATAACACATTTTTCAAAATATTATTTTGTGTTCTACAGAAAAAGACATTCATATGTTTTAAACAACAAGAGGGAGATGCTGATTTCTAATATGCTGATTTGCTTTTCAAAAACATTTATTATTATATAATTATTATTATTACATATATTCTACCTGTAGCATTGCCAGAAAATTTGAAAATTGCAGTTTACTTAAACTAAAAAGCCAAAGTGAAAACCAAATTTAAAGCCAGATATAAATCTATTCCGACTGACTTTAAACTGGGTAATGGAGGGAAACAGGAACAACAGCTTACTATATCTCCTCCATGTTTCCACATCCTTTGCAGAATGGATTAGTCATTACTCAGAAGTCTTCTATAGTTGACACAGGAGCCGGGATAGGCCAATTACAGCAGGACCGTTACTCAACCTTGTGATCCCTAGATCACCTCACCCTCATTAAACGTCTACCCTCTTTCACATCAGCATCCCAACAGAAAGCCAATGTGCCCTGCCAGTCTCTTTTTTTATTCAACCTGGGACTGTTTGGACAAGCTTTTATCTTAAGCTCAAGATCACTGTGGTCTCAGCATAAATAACGCCATCACTGCAGATTACTGTGTTCGTTTTCTGAAGTCTTGATTCAATAAAAATAGCGTTTTGCACTATGAGGCTGCTTAGAAATTGCAGGATCATTACAGTCTAACATGCTGGTCAGAGAAAATGCTCAAATTGTGCCCTGCAGTTCAGAAAAATCGACAGAATACAGCAACAGTTTCTATCCAAACACTTTAATCATTTCTCCGTCGTGAGTAATCCTAACAGCGTTAGCACTAATGCCTGAGCTCACTGGAATCCCTTACTCATGTGATCACAGGATTACTGATAAAAACCGGTTCACACATGACTATACCAATAGAATGTGGTGCCCGTGATTTTGCCAAGTAGGACGTGCTCCTGGGTCAAATTTTTTGTCCTGCATGAGGAGGCAGGGCAGTGTTGGTTAGTATGAAGGTAAAACATTAACAATACTCGAGAGCTTGTTGATTTGAATGTGAGAACTTATCATATTAATATTCGTATTTGTAAGTTGAAATTTACACTCACAGCTCCGATGTGAAAAGCTGAATCTTTCGATTTGAAGAAAGTGGGTTGCACATCATATTCAGCAGCATGTATATGCCAAAACGGTTGTATTTATACTTTGCCCATTAAGTTGTTTTTAAACTAACATTTTACTAACTTAGGCCAGCACATTCAGTACTTATCACAACGGCATAGGTTACAAAAATGTTATTACGCCACCGATACATTTGTACAGTTTATTTCATGTGTTGTGTATGCTGTCACTAAGTGATGACATCACAAAACTGGCCAATTTGCTTCCAGGCAAACAGTTTTTAGTGAAAACATTGAGCAGTGCTACCACATTTAATAATCTTAGTGTTTCACAGTGTAATATTATTAATGTTAATAAAAATACAAATACCTTGATTCACTGAAGAAGTGTATTTAGTACTAAATCAGTTTTTTTATATATATTTTTTGATCTTAAATTCATTCAAAGCAGGGGTTTTTTTTTGCCATAAGAACTCTTAAGTATTGATGCAGACCATTTGTTGATAAAATGAATTACATATACTGTATAGAACAGACATTACTGTAAAACAGACCTTTAGGCCTACTTTACAGTAGTGTGTGTAGTGTGCTGATGGGAGCCAGGAGGACGTGAATCGTCTGCGTTGGTGAGTGAGTATCCTGATCCACCACGGCTTTCCAGCAGCCAGCATTGTACATTAGGTGAGCTGATAGATTCCACAGTCTTTTGCCATGCAGAGTTGTTTTCCCAAAGCCGGCTTTCCTACCAAAATTGCACGCTGGCTGCTGCTGTTGCATGACGTCGCAAAGAAACCAGCCAATGTTATTGGTCAGGCATCGACCAATAAAATAACTTCATTCCCACCCCGGTTCTGCTCTCTCGCATCTGCATTTTCAAGTGCACAAGTGAGTTTTGCTACAGGAATATCGCGAAAGGAGTACCAAAAGTCAAAGCGCTAGGATTTAAAGTTTGTACTGCCGGATCTGAGAGATTGTAAGTGCCGACTTGAAGTTGTAAAGCGAAACTGTGCAAAAGTAAAGTGCAAACGTAAATACTGTGTATTGAACACAGTTGTGTCTGTCATTTTGTTTATCTGAATGCCATTTTACACATTTGTAACTATTAATCTGCAACTTCGAATTCAAAACACAGATGTTTTGATTATTGTCTGTGTGTGCAAATCAAAAGATTCAGCTTTTCACATCAGAGCTGTGTGTAAATTTCACTCTACAAATAAAATATTAATATGACAAGTTCTCACATTCAAATCAACAAGCTCTCCAGATTTGCTACTGTTTTTTTTACCTTCATAGTTAGCAATGACCCTGCTACCCCCTGCTGAAAGATGTCATAACTACAACCACTGACAGCAAACATTTTCTCCATTAACAGCCATTCAAAAATGTGTGTACGTTTTTTTTTCTGCAAGTAACATTTAAATCACACATATATATATATTATAGTAGATATTTTACCACTTTACCATAAGCATGTAAAGGGTTCATCACAACTGTATATCTGTTCTGAATTTACTGTATATTTGCCATGTGACTTTATTTAAAATGTTTTCTTTACAAATACCCTTTTTTTCAAAATTGGTCAGTAAGATTTTTTTTTAAAGAAATTAATACTTTTATTATGTCAGGATGCATTCAATTGATCAAAAGTGACAGTTAAGACATTTATAATGTCTGTAATATATCCGTTTCATATAAATCCTGTTCTTTTGAACTTTATTCATCAAAGAATCATGAAAATAGTAAGAAACTGATTATAAGAAATGCTTCTTGAACACCAAGTTAGCGTATTAGAATGATATTAGAATGATTTCTGAAGAATTCCTGAAGACACTGAAGACTGGCGTAATATGTTAAAATAGAAAACAGTTATTTTAACTGAATTTAAATTTTAAATAATAATATTTAATAATATTGCTGTTTTTACATCAAAACATCCCGCCAGGCTTGGACCCGCTTCAATGTAAGTCTGGATGAATACTTCAGCTGTTTTGTCATTTGCCGGTAATACAATTGCTTAAAAAAAATAATAGCACCAACCTTCCTCAACAAGCCACATGATTTGAAGTTCCATTAACATCTGTAGTTCAAACAGGGACGAATTACATGCAGTACCAGGTAAGGGCTTTCTTCAAATCCCTAATTGGCCTTATGAGTAATAGTAATAGTGATGTTTGCCTTTGATGAGGGTGAAGCCTGGAAGGAATTGAATACAAATAGATACAGATCCACCAAGCAGAAGCCGGGAAACCAGGATCCATACTACCACTGCAACTGTCGATATCCCCATTGTTAAAAGTCCTCAAAGCAAGCCTAATTAAGCCTGTTTTCAGGCTGTTCTTCAGCTAAACCTTGTCCGCCAGTTCCAGAGGGGGTCTCTGAGAGATAAGCAGGCAATATGAGGAGTCACGTGCCTCCCTGCAGAGCGCCTTCAAGGTCTTAAGATTCATCCATTCTGTGCCTGTCTCATCTGATCTCTAAATGAGGTGAGAAGCGATTTGAGTTGGTTCATCCCGTCTGACACCACATCCAACTAAGTAAATGAGGGCTGATGCTCCCTCCAGATCTCAGGAAATGAGGTAGATTTCTGCAAATGCCTACTGTCAGGCATGCATAGTCCTTGCCATCAAACACTTCTACTGAGCATGTGCATGCACTTGGTCTTCTCTCCTCCTAACAATTATATCCCCATTTAAGAAAATGATGGCAGCCACCATCATGACAGACCTCGAATCTTAATGCAAGGATCATTCCGATAGTCGATAAAAAGGGAGAGAGAGAGAGAGAGAGAGAATCATTAATGTGAATCAACAGTGAATCTCCATTACTGCATGGCACAACATGACAGATGTTTACATTCTAGATTGTTCACTCATTCAGGGAGGTTAAAAGCTTGGTCTCTATCATTCATGAGCTTCTTCAATTTATATAGAAGGCCTTCTATTAACATTTCATAAGCTGCTCATCGCACAGATCAGAAGAAGCACATGAGAAGCGATTTGAGTTGGTTCATCCCATCTGACACCACATCCAACTAAGTAAATGAGGGCTGATGCTCCCTCCAGATCTCAGGAAATGAGGTAGATTTCTGCAAATGCCTACTGTCAGGCATGCATAGTCCTTGCCATCAAACACTTCTACTGAGCATGTGCATGCACTTGGTCTTCTCTCCTCCTAACAATTATATCCCCATTTAAGAAAATGATGGCAGCCACCATCATGACAGACCACGAATCTTAATGCAAGGATCATTCCGATAGTCGATAAAAAGGGAGAGAGAGAGAGAGAGAATCATTAATGTGAATCAACAGTGAATCTCCATTACTGCATGGCACAACATGACAGATGTTTACATTCTAGATTGTTCACTCATTCAGGGAGGTTAAAAGCTTGGTCTCTATCATTCATGAGCTTCTTCAATTTATATAGAAGGCCTTCTATTAACATTTCATAAGCTGCTCATCGCACAGATCAGAAGAAGCACATGATTCAGCAAGTTTGCTTGTGAAATTAATGCTGAAACCAATGTAGCCAATGGACTGATTCTTGTCCAAATTTTCATACAGAGTGGAAAGAATAAGGGGGAAAAAAGGGGGAAAGAAAAGAATTTACATACTTAAGACTTAGATGAGCAATTGAGGCACATAAATATGTGGCTAGTACAGGACTGTGCAAGACTACAAAACAGATATTCATAACTTAAAATGACAGTTGATACAATGATGAAAAATCTGTCATTTACTCACCCTTGTGCCATTCCAAACTTTTCTGACTTTCTTTCTTCAAAATATGATTTTTCTATCTTCTTTTTTTACATTCTTTTGTGTTTTGAAGAAGAAAGTAAGTCTTACAGGTTTGGAAGGACATCAGGGTGAGTAAATGATGACAGAATCTTCGTTATTGCAATCCAATACAGATAAATACCTCAACTTCTAGACATTTATATCTAAGATAATGCAATTATCTAAATGACGTTGATAAATTGGTCAGGATAAACTCTTTTGTACAAGGTGGCCCATTATGTCAAAAAAACAAAAACTCAAAAAGAAATTCAAAAATTCAAAAGAAATCATTACAATTTACTTCTGAGGCAAAGTCAGATGCTTGACAGCATTGCTTCTGGGATTTTTGTGACATGTTTGCTGCTTAAGCATAACCATTAAGCTCAAACTCACAAAGAACGTCCCCTTGTGCTCCTGCAAGCACATTCATTTCCAATACAACCTCCCACTTAGAGGCCCCCCCACTGGCAGGTTCCATCTCCACACTTACATGCAGCACATTAGCCAATTGGTGAGCTGTCAGATGCCTGAAAACAAGGCAAAAGAACCAATTTTGAGTGTTGATGCATCAGAGGATGCCTGCATCTGAGCTCTTTCCATCCTTTAACGTCATGTACCCATTCCCATTACACTCTGCTGCCCATTAATTTGGCTTTGCCAAATGGAGAGAACTCATTGACGGGAATCAGGGCATGAAGGAGAAAGTGTTTAAATCACTGTAACCCAGACTGGTTGCATTATTAGGTATCTGACACATGACTCTGATAAGATGATTAAAAAGTAGAAGAATTGTCGGTGAAGTGCTCAATTAATCTTAAGTTCTGTAAAAGTGCTCGTCTTGCGTGCACATGAATGGCTCTCATTAAATTCCTCTGAGGATATAAACAGTTTTAGTATGTACTACAAGTTGAGCTGTTCAGACAAAGATGTCTTCATGTTTCTGACCTAAGTTCACAAATATTGTTCTATAATACAGCAGCAGCCACAGCTGATTAATTGAAGCCACAGGAAAAATTATATAATGTGTCTCAGTATGTGTGCACAAGAGAGAAAATTCAGTAATTAGTTACAAGAAGTCAATTCTTGTAATTGAACAGTAACTCTCGCTGTTTGGCATCTCTTTGTGAAAGCCGGAGCAAACATCTATTTAAGACATAATAATGCACTTCTAAGACAAAAGTTTCTCATTCCATCTCCCTAACGCCTGCTAATATAAATCCACTCATGCAAATACAGTAAACAATAAAAATGACTTATGACCCAATAGTCAGCTGTCACTCCAGTCACTTTTTCAGTAAAACAAACCGGCAAATCTGCCTGCCACATTATTTCATGCCCCCAAAACTGATAAACATTCTCATAAATAAGACTACATCCATCTGCTCCTCCACAAAAAAAGTTAATTTTAGCTGCATAAAAAATAGGTCCTCTAAATGAGCCAGTATTTCAGTATAATGAGGGTGAGCAGGACGTTTCAATATTGTCGCTCTTCTTCACAGACTCAGTATGCATGTATAACATGTCGTCCTTCTTTACTAAAGAGATTATTTCTTCACAATATCAATGCTATCTGATTCTGAATGCATTTTTATACTGAGATATTCTCCCACCTATAGTTCTTTACACTCTATTTACCTAAATTAAATGCACATTTTGTGCAAGAACAGCAACATCCAATTCCCTTGAGAGCACACCTAATGTAGGCCAGATTTTTCAGACAATGTAATTTAGTGACTGTGAATATGTAAAATAACTAATGATTAAATTAACCTGATAAAATAATCAGGTTAAGTTTACTGTGTTTCAACACTGAGTACAGTGACTGTAATAATCTACTTTGATGTTTCCCTTACAGTAACTTGAGAACACCCACATATACAGTAGGCGTACAGGTTCCCAGTGGTGTAATGTAACGAAGTAATAATACTTCATTACAGTACTTAAGTATTTTTGGGGAGTATCTGTACTTTACTTGAGTTTTTATATTTCAGCCAACTTTTACTTTTACTCCACTACATTTCCTAATTAAAATGTATACTTTTACTCTGATACATTTCCCCGAAGTATATTAGTTACTTACTACAAATTAGTCAGAAGTCAGAAGAACACAGACTGCAGGAAAGCAGGTCTGACGAATCAGTGGTCTAGCGTTTGCGAGGTAGACTCCTAAAAACACCTTTGCTCATGTGCAAACAAGAGCGCGCACAACCACGGATGATTAATTTTCCACTCAAGTCGAGTCTGGGGTGTGCGATACAGCTTTGTCTGCGATAATATGGTAAGTGTTGTTGTAATAATGTGCGATCTGACATTATCAAGTAGGCTATATCACCAAATCACACACAGAGTGCACGCACGTTGATTTATTAGTCTATTGAAACTCAAAATTCCAGGCATTCAAAATTGTAGACGGCAAAAATGCTTCTGTATGCTTTTTATATTTATATAATTTAATATAGTTAACTTAATCTATATCACGGAAAGAGTACCGTTTTTCTGCAGATATCAGCATGCTAATACATTTAATAACCATTTTATACAAGTTCAGTAAAGCAATAAGTAACTTTTTAGACATAATATTGCTTGTTTTTGCTCAATTTTGCCAACGAATATAGTTCCGAAAGAGTTAAAACTGAACACAATCTTGCTACTCAAGCTGTGTATGAACATTTTTTATATATATTTATTTGCTTCTTTTCCCTTTTGCATTGACTTGTAGGCTACTTTTACTTTCAAAAGTAGGCTACGTTTAAGATAAAAAATAAAAAAAACTTTTCGTACTTAAGTACAATATCACATACTTTAAGACTTTTACTCAAGTAATATCCTAAACGGTGACTTCAACTTCTACCAAAGTCATTTCCTGGTAAGATATCTGTACTTTTACTTGAGTATGGCTTTCAGGTAGGCCTACTTTATACACCACTGCAGGTTCCACCCTTATCGAAATCGTCAATCATCATCAGTTACTGACGTCCAACATCAAATATATGTCATAATAAACAGCATGCACAACCCTAAAAATGACAGATTTCGAAGTGAAACAAGATATTCAACAAGAAAGAAGACTGAATGTGGAAAAATGGCCTCGTTGCATACCGAAATGGAGCCTGGCGACCGGAGGGGAGTAGTTCGCAAATTCTAAATGCGTTTTGCGTTCCACATCGCTGCTTAGTTATTTTGTGAACATGCACTACATGGACACATTTAAGTGTTGCGCTGCCTCAACGGCTGCCGCGTTTAATTATTTTAAAATCGCAGACTCTTTTTGTTGACGAGATTAAGGTCTTTTGGATTGCAGGGAGCACTACTAAAGACCTTTTTTGACTCGGTGGTGGCCTCAGTCATCTTCTATGTGGTCTGCTGGTGTATCAGCATCTCTACTGCAGACAGGAAGAGACTGGACAAATTGAACAGGAAGGCCAGCTCAGTCCTGGGGATGCCCCTGGACACAGTACAGGAGGTGGGAGAAAAGAGGCAGGTAGCTAAGCTATCATCCTTGCTGGAGAACGACTCCCACCCCTTGTATGAAACAGTTTCATCTCTGAGCATTTCCTTCAGTGACAGACTGTTACATCCTAAGTATCTGAATATATTAGATGTTAGAGTCAGAGCTGCTCCCAGTGAACCAGTTACCATAATATAAGTGCAATTTGTGCAGTTTGTTTGTTTGTTTGTTTGTTTGGTTTGATAGTGTAATTAATTTTTCTTTTGTTTTTATATAGATTTATATTTCTTCGCTGCTGTAACATGGAAATGTCCTCATTGTGGGACGAATAAAGGTTTAATCTAATCTATCTAAATCTTTAGAGGAATTTGTGATAACAGCCCAAAAGGAAAATTATTTATTAAAGTTTGATTTTTTTTTTTTTTTTGGAAAAAAATTAACTTATTAACCGAACACAAAACGGCCTAATAAACCCATTAATCTGTATTAAGAAACCCAGATAGGTATGGTTTTGAGTTCACTGACACAAGATTTTTCTCCTATTCCACTTATGAATCCTGGATATAAAAACCCATAAATATGGGTTGCTTGAAAGCTTTATTGTGGCCTTGAGAACTACATGAGCCTGAGAGTTTGGTAGGCCTATAGAAAACATTCTCATCAGATACAGTTTGAAGGATGTCAGGTTAAATTATGTGTCCTTGTGAATGTGAGATCTCATTAATAGAGGGCTCATTATGAAGGTCAGATCTGTGTGTTTGTGAAATTCTGTTTATATGTTCATAGAGATGGAAATGCCATGACCTTCAGCCGTTCTGTGGTGAACAATGGAAAGATAAAACAGTACCAAATATATCTATTAATGCTCATGCTGTCAAGGAGTTTGGAATGTAACTCGATGTACATAATTTAGCCTATATTTACTCAATGTCGATACTGTGATTCATACATCATAGAGGTCTCATCATCATCAGGCCACAGCAAGTGCTCAATTGACCTTAACCCAATGCACATCAGTCAAGGGCCACACTTGCTCATACTACAAGATGAAGTGTGCTTCAAATCAATACAAATCTATTTGGATTTTTGCACAAAATGCCTGCAGCCTGCATATTTGTGGCCAGGAGTCCAACCAGCTGTTGTTTTGATCTTGGCCAATTTCCTTTCAATTCTTGACAGCAAATCCAGACTGGATGATCTCACTTATAGCCTGCGGTGGGATTGGATTCAAATGAGGTCCAACAGTTGTATGAGATTGACAGATTACATCCATATAATACATGGGGGTGGCAGTATATCCAGATTGGTTTGTTCTAATATCAGGCACAGGGAACTAAACGCATGGTCAGCTTGCAATAGAGAAATCAATTGCAGGGTTGAGAACAAAAGTGTTGATGGTCTTAAAAGGCGCTTGCCAGCAGTGAAGTGCACACTTTTTTCCAAACGCTGTGCACAAACATTAATAACAAGCAAAATTGCTCTGTCTGTCCTTCTCTCCTCATTTTACAATCTTCCTCTTTCTCCCTTTCACTCCCTTTCACTGAAAGTGAGTGATCAATCACAAAGGCAATGTGTGAGATATTTCATTGATACGCTCTGGTCTGATCTAAATGCAAAATGAATAGTTGCTGTCCTTTTTGCTTACGGTTACAATACAACGCTGCATTTAAAGGGATAGTTCACCCAGAAATAACAATTCTGTCACAATTTACTCACACAAAGTCGTTCATTATTTCAGTGCATGGATGACAAAAGAAACCGTCTTTTGAAACAGAAAACGGTTAACACCAGTGTTCAATTACCAGTTAAATATACTATTAATTATCAGGAAAAAATATTTTCTGCTTAGTAATATGATTCATTAGTGTGTAAAAGAAAGCATAAAGCATTAAAGAGGTCATATGATGCGATTTCAAGTTTTCCTTTCTCTTTGGAGTGTTACAAGCTGTTCGTGAATAGATAAAATCCCTAAAGTTGCAAAGACTAAAGTCTCAAACCCAAAGAGATATTCTTTATAAAAGTTAAGACTGGTCCACGCCCTCCTAAATTGCCTTGTTTAAACACACCCACACATGTCTACGTCCCGATGTGCGAAGATTTGAATAACGCTGCCAAATGTTCACACAAAGAAAGAAGGCGTAACTTTATTGTTGCTGCCGCCGCCACCGCCATGTTGTGAAGACGCTGTGTGTTTAGTTGCGAATATGAAAAATTACACCAAATACACAAAATAATGTTATTTTTAGCAACATCATATGACCCGTTTAATATAGGATGTGTAGTCACAGGTGTGCATGTATAATCATTTAATGAACAAAATTTAGAGTGTGAACTATAATAAGAAATGAAACTTAAATGTAATGCACTAAATGACATGTCAATGACTCTTAGAAACACAATTTCTTTCCTCAGAAAAACATATCTATCATTTAGCCAAGTCTCCAATCAGCAGGTGAGCCAATAAGGCCATTTCTCTTGGAGTTGGGCCATTAGAGCTGTACCACATTACCACCAACATATAACAAAGTACAGCCCTCAGCCCATCAGTCAAATGACTCCAAGGGACAATAAACAGAATCCATCACATCCCACAGCACTGAAGAATGGAAAAAGGCATATTAAAAAAAGCAGCAGACTTTGATTTGTAACACACGTTACTCATAAATTATGCAGACCATGCCACAGAAACTCCAGGTAAACAAAGCTGTGAAGTAGGTGTGAACAATAAATAACTTAATATTAAAATAAACTTAAAGTAGTCTTCACTCCACTTCATAGACTGAAATTGAATTGATTTTTTTGAAACGATATGGAAAAATTAGATTAGAAAAAAATAGATTTGAGCAAAGAGTAGTTCATAAGTTCAAATTTGTCATTAAAGTGTGACAGCGGTGGAGATGAAGCATTATTGATGGATGACGACCACAGTACGATCTATATTCTGCTCATAATAGGCATAACTAGACTTTTGCGGAATAAAATTCATACTCTGATATCCATGAATATTCACAAGCAATAGGCTGTTAATTCAATCATTCTTTGACACGCTTTTCATTTTGTATTTACGCAGAGAAATCTCTTCAGGGCCCCAATTTGGCAAGAAAACATTTGCAGTAATCAGCGGATAATGGAAGATTTTAGGTCTGAATCCTAAGTCTGTGGTATAATGATTTCCACCTAGTTCTTTTCGGAGATCTTCTTTTGTGCAGTTTTGCTTCTTTTCTTTGAACAGTTACTCTTTCCTGTTTGTTATTAACAAACCCACACAGCAGAACTCATTACTCTCATAGCGGTTCAGAAAGATATTAGAGAAATCCCCAGTTCCTGGAAAATAAGCTATTGTGTTAAAGGACTCACAGAAATCTATGGTGTAAGAATGGAGTCCTGCTAAGTGTGAGTGTGCTGAAGAGGAACAGTCTGTCATTTAAATGGTGGTAAGAATGTTTGTCGTCTGAATACTATGGGTCTGTTTATGTCAAATGTGGCTGTCAGGTGTTAGAGTACACTGTAAATGATTATTTATTAAGTAAATTAATGAATTTATTGATTGATTGATTGACTGACTTACTATTCTGAATTTTTGGTAGAATAACTTTGAGGAACTTAAGTAATGCATCTCAGTGCACCTTTTCTATTACGATATACTCTGATTTTTTCAAGCCATACCAAGCATAGCAAGCAATGCACTAGGAATGATTACGGGTGCTTTATGTGACTATCTGCCCATTTTATTTACTTTTATTTTATTTATTGTATTGACTTAAGCTCTTTCTATAGCATTCTCAGGAATCTCATGAGTTTTCATGTGATGTTGTCCTTATTTTAAGATATTGCTATTGATGAATATTTATATTTAAAAACATATGATATGAACCATGTAATGTTGAACAATTTATAGTCATGTGAATATAAGGAATTTGTACTGAACCCATCATTTGATTTGTTTTTGTTTTTTTACTTTTATTCATATTGTTATTTGGAAAAGTTAAATTACATGTATTTAATAAACAACAGATGAAATATATTTTTTGTTTCATCTTAGCTCTTCCATTCAATTTCCAAAACACGCACACACACAAATCTAAACAAAATACACTACCATTCAAAATGCTGTGGTCAGTAATAGTTTTTTAAAAAGAAGTCTCATGTCCTCACCAAGCCTGCATTTGTTTGATTGAAAATACAATAAAAACAGTAATATTATGAAATTATTAGGCTACAATTTAAAATAATTGTTTTATATTTTAATACATTTTAAAATGTAATTCATTTCTGTGATGGCAAAGCTGAATTTTCAGCATCATTACTCTAGTCTTTAGTGTCACATGATCCTTCAGAAATCATTCTAATATGCTGATTTATGCCCAAGAAACATTTTATTTTATTATTATTAATGTTGAAAACAGTTGTGAGAGAACAGAATTTATTTGAAAAAGAAATCTCTTATAACATTATAAACATTCTTAATTGATCAATTTAATGCATTTAATGCATTTAATCCATATAATGCATAAGCTCACTGAATAAATTACCTTAATTAATGCAAACAGTTGCCTCCAAGTAACACATCATTGAGTGCAAAGCACTTCACACACATCCAAAAACACTTGAGTTTTAGTCTAGTAGTGGATATTATTCACATATCAAGAGGTTTTGGGCCTTTGTGTCATGTACATCAGCAAGTAGATATAGGTTGTGCAATGAAACAAATGAACAGAATACAATGACAACCAGGGCTTCAGTTCTTTGCTTTAGTATTATTTGTAAGTAAACAAATGTCCATAACAACTGTTGAGCTTTGTTGCCATGTTGTCCAATAAGAGATTGCCATATATTCATCATAGTACAAAGGGTGGATGTATGACTGAATGAATCTCTGTTTCCATTCTTGTAATTCCACTAATAAAATCATGCACCTGAAATTTTAGTGCTCATGAGTGCTGTTTGCATCCTCACTGCAGCCTGCCGCTCATTAACTGTAAGTGGATACACCTACTCTACAGTACTGAGCTCATTACTGGCCATATCTCTTGTTTGTTTGATGTATTGTGGAAAGGTGGACATCCAAAAATGTCCAGTGCTACATGAAAAAACATCATGTTCTCATCTCTGCTTCTTTCAAAGGATGTTTAAAACAACTGATAAGCACTACAAATCACTCAGGTGGGACAAATGCAATTTTAAGTAGTTCCTGCACAAGGTTTTATGCATCGCTGAGGTGTAACAATAATGTCTACACACCCACCTAGCTAAACGAATACTTGCTCATTTGGCAGGTGTTTTTAGCAGTTGCTACTGCTCATTTGTTTAACATCTGGTAGGTGGGCTGTGATCTTTTCATAGAGAGTTTAAGTTATTTAAATCTGAAACATTATCATAAAATCATTCAAAAAATTTGTTGATATAGCTTGAAATGTGATGTAAGCAAACTTTTTTAGAATACCATGCATAAAATGTCCCTTTTTTTCTGACAGATATCACTGAAATAAGTGTCCAAAGAAATCATCCCAATGATTGATTGATTGACAGCGCTACAACTTGTAAGCGCGTGCTTTCCTCTGCTCGTAAACAAGGTGCAGCACATGCGTGTTCTACTTCAGCAGCATCACGCGCATGCGTCTTGTTACTCTCGATAATGGCGTAGATGGTAACTCGCGGGAGAAGGATTGTTGAAAAGTCATTATTTTTGTTTTCTTTGTGTAACTATCACAAAAAGTATTCTTGTAGCTTTGTAAAATTACAGTTGAACCACTGATATCACATTGATCATTTTAACGATGTTCTTGTTGCCTTTCCTGGGCCTTGAACGTGGAAGTTACCTTGCTGTCTATGGATGGACAGAAAGCTTTCAGATCTCATCAAAAATATCTTAATTTGTGTTCCGAAGATGAACGAAGATCTTACGGGTTTGGAATGACATGAGAGTAATTAATGACATAATTGTAGCCTAGATAAAATATTGAGGCAGCGCTACCCAGGTGAAAAAGAAATATATTTAAATTGTGCTTTTTCAGACATACTTACTATATTTAAATTATACTATACTAAGTGCATATTAAATGTATTATTTTGAAACAACTTTAAGTATATTAAGTGTATTTCAAGATATGTTTAAGTTGGATTTTAATCTATTTGTAATATATTTAATATATTGAAATTGTTCGTTGAATTTCAAGTATATTTTTAATACATTTAATACTACGTCTTTTTCACCTGGGTCATCTGCAAACAAATGGTGCTTACAGTTCGATTGACACCGTTGAAATGTAGCTGTGCATTCTGAGAAAATATATTGTTTTCTTTGCAGTCGACCAATTAGTATTTGATTTATATTATGTTTTACCAGTACTTTTGGAGGGTTCAAAAATCTGAAATGAAGTGGCATTGAGATAAATGGGACTGATAACAAATAGCTTTCACCATGTATTGCAATCCTCCCTGAATCTATTGTATGTGTATCATGGGTTTGAAAGCATCTTGGTTGCTAAGGGAGACTGTAATTCCAACTGTGAGAACATGGTCTTTATAGGAACTCCGTATATGCTATACTGATATCTATGTCAGTTTGAGGAAAACAACACACACATCCTCTGTGTTTCTAAATATTTCATCAGTTTCACAAAGGAAAAGAAAGACAAGATGAAAATGACATTTGACTTCACAGCTGTGAATAATCACAGAAAAGGCAAATCATTAGGAGAGTGAAACAATTGAATTCAGTACTAAGAAAAAGCCTTAAGCCCCTAGAATCAATGCTTACAGCGCCACACTGAAAACGGTAATCAACATGAGAAATCTATTAAACACAATGTGCAAAACAACATCATATCCACAAGTTCCATCTTGGATACTGCAGAACATCGCAAAGCAAATATTTAGCTCAGGCACTGTGAGTGTGGGCAGGCCTTATTGAGGGGTCTTATTGTTTCATGGTCACGTCATTGTGTTGTAGCAGGCAGTGGAGTTCAGGGCTTGGTACAGGCAAGGTTGGGATGGGAAGACAGAAGCTTGCTTGACAAAGCTTTGGATTTTACCCAGCCCCAGCTGCCAGCTCCAAAATGCTCCAAATGTCTGACAGCCTGTGGCATTTGATATCAACTACTCTGATTTTGGCTGTCCAAAGTTTAGTCAGTTTAATTTTAGCAATGCAATAAAGACTATTTTATGAAAAGGACAGAATCTGCACTACTTTTGTTGGCAGTGGGTTATTATTTGAGGGTGATGTTATCCAGGAGTGGTGTGTTCATTTCAAAAGGGAATAAATGCAATATTAAATGAATTTCCTGATAATTTGAAGACCCTCTCAAATGTGTATAAGTTCCTCACATTAAATCTGCCTGGTTGAGCAGGGTTCAAAGAGTGTGACCTTTTACCAGTAGGTGGTGGTAAGTGACGGTCTTTATACAGTAAGTAATATTTGAAATGGAATACTTTACTATTATGTACCAGGTCAAAACAGTATGTGAACGGAGTAGTATGTCTGAATCTACAGTATTGATAAAACAGTTGGCAGACTTCCGGTGAGATTCTGAAGTGTGCATCCAATGGACCCTTTACTATCCTATGAGACCATGGGAGAGGATTTGTCAATGGCAGTCAATGACACAAATGATGCTGGCAGTTCACATGACAATGACAACATGACAAATGTAGTACATCCGGATTACATTCATACTAACCACATTCATTAATGGTTGCTAAGTAATTGCTTATTCAAAAGAAGTACCTACTAGTCAAAAGAAGTACCTACTAGTATACAATTTTGGATGCAGCCACGGACTCATTCATTTTAAGCCTTTAGTTAAAAAACAGATTTATTCAGGAACAGATGGTCTTTATGTGTGAGTCATTGAATCAATTACTCAACCACCCCACCCCCCAACTATCTGTGTTGCTTGGAGACGCACGTTGGTTAATTCTGATTTGTATTTGGGAAATTAACTGATTCATTCAAAAACTCAGAAACCCTCAGAAACTTACTGTCCTTATGAGTGAGCCATTAAATCATTTATTCAACCGATTCATTCAAAACAATGAATCATTCAGGACTGCCACTATCTGTTGCTTGGAGACACCAAACAGTTAATTCTGTTTTGGCTTTGTTTAGAACTATGTTGTTAATCAACACAATATCACACTCATCATGCTTTATTCTGAATATCAGCATGGACAAACTTTTGTTTGTGTGAAATTTCCATTATATACATACCCAGTCAACAATTTGACCTCACAATGATGTCACCATGAGCTCACACAATATATATATATATATACATACATATACTACTTTGTCACAGTATCTTTGGACATGTTCTAGCAAATAACGTTTAGAATCTGTCTTTGAATATTTTTGGGAACGTTTCACCCCTCAATGTCTGTGGTTGACATATAACAGACTCTTTCAAAACGCCAAAAAAGCATGGCAAATCCCAACTGCTCTTTAGTATGTTTACTTAAGGATCATGTTGTCACTGTTGACCTTGGGGAGGATTTGACTGCAGATGGCTGAGCTTTCTGTCTAAAATCTCATGATCCCCTTTAGTATTGCTCAACATAAATCAAAGTGTTCCTTCACTCGGCAGAGAGATAGTACTTTTACTTAAAGATGGGGTCAAGCCCACCGAGCATAGCTTCCTTGCTCCAGAATGTGATGAAAATGCAAATCTCAGTTTTTAATTATGTATACGGGTAACATATTTAAAACTAGCATATTTGACATAGTATCCTCAATTCATACATGAAACGAATGCCCAAAAGAGTCTTCCATAAACTTTTCAAAACAATATATTTAGCATAGCTGAATCCAGTGCATAATAGAGAAAATAAAGCTACTGTAGCATAACATGGTCTAAAATAATTAGCACCTTTATATGACATCATCAGAAGATAATTACTTCCTCAAGCCTCTAGGGACCCCAGTTTATTTTTGTAGTATCCATTTGTATATTCTACAAACGGCAACAAAAACTAGTTAATTATTCCCTGGCTGTCCTTAGCAAACAAAGCCTCAGTGCCTTAAAACGAAGAACAGGGTCTGTTAACCAACCATAAATTGTCAAAACCTGGATTATTTTATGTTTTGCTGAGGCAAAACTATTCAAGGTCAAACTAACTCGTACCATACGGCTGTGCTGAAATGTTATAGTTTTATCCTGACAGGCCTTTCTAGAATGGCAACCAGATAAAGTGAGCTGATTTTTAACTCTTTAGCTGTCAGATTGTGGAGTACAATGATCTAATCAGGAGTCTGAGACTAAGGATCATTCTCAGTCCAGTGCCATCATATTCCTGTACGGGAAGACATTCCTTGATCTTCCTCCTATCCCTGTGCATTCAAAACCTACATTACAGATCTGTCACAAAGAGCTTTCCGACAGAACCTGGAGAACAAATGATTCATATTCTATGCAATGCACTGATGGCAACCTTTGATGTTTATGTCGCCTCAAAGATTAATTGCACCAGCCCTCGGTATGAGAGTTATTCCCTACTTCTTTGAAAGATCTTAAAATGGGCAGAGTTCACACCCACGAACTTATTACTTTTTTTTGGTCAACCTTTAGAAGTATCTCAGTGTGAGGGTCCTGGAGGAAATACAGCAGCAGTATCTCAGAAAACAACACGAGTGGTCCTATGGAACGGCATGTCCACACCTTTGCAGTCAACAAAGGAGCACAAAGCCTGGAACATCCACTGTAAGAACCAAGCTGCTGATGATAACATGGACAGTTGCTGTCTTCTCTCTTTGACTGTCGTCATGGAAACTGATCAACCGGGTATCGGAGGCCAGATGAAGTGTCTGCTTGCCTCCAGCAAGCCATCTGAAAAATGACAGAGCGCAACAG
Source organism: Sinocyclocheilus anshuiensis (assembly GCF_001515605.1). Lineage (NCBI taxonomy): Eukaryota > Metazoa > Chordata > Actinopteri > Cypriniformes > Cyprinidae > Sinocyclocheilus > Sinocyclocheilus anshuiensis. Next base: position 1,229,118 of record NW_015539889.1, on the reverse strand, counting down.
ATGTTTTACAATCATCTTTCTCTGACAAATGCTCTAGTTAGATATCAAAAGATAATTAATTATAATAATTAGAAGTAGACTTTGCTTAAGCTGATTGATTTTCAACCTTCCATCTGCTAAAATGTGTAATAAATGGGTATAACAATGGATCACTTTAAATTAATGACTATAATTTTTCATTAAGTTTCTTGTGGATTGTTTCTTGAATGTATTATCCTAGAATTGGTCTGCCATTCAGAGGAACAGAAAGAAAATTTAATACAATTTGATGTGCCAGGTTTGACATCATGGATACTAAAATTACATTTTAAAATGCCATACTAAAATTGGTTCTTGTGTGTCATTACCAAATGCAACATGTCAGCGCAGGCTCCACCCAATTCAAATGGAATCAAAAGTCTCAAAATATTAACTATTTTTATTGTTCTTTGTGTTGTTCTCTGTCCGTTCGCCACGGGGCCCAGTGCGGCTGCAACAGTTGCACCCCCATAAGTACGGCCCTGACTGAGAGTCACTCAGTCTCAAGGACTTTTATTCTGGCCTCCATGCACAATGTAAACAATGTGCATATTTGAATGACTCATCAAACTCTTTCTAAGGTGAGGCAGAGAGTGAGACAGAATTATTTGAGAGATTAAACAGGATGTCTCACATAACCAACAGAACTGTTTGATGGGGGCAGAAATGTGCAGCTTTAGAGACAAATGCAGATGAATCAGGCTGCATTATGAAGGGGTCATGAGTGTATAAATTAAATTCACCTAAGGACCGGGTCAGTTTTCACTGCAGAGGTGGAGATATTTCTATACTCTCTGTTTCTTTAAATAAAAAACAGGCAAGTCTGAAGTCTCAATTTATGAAAAAATATTCCATTATAGAAAGAAGCTACTCAGTCCATGCCATAGGCTGCCTCAGCTTCAAACAGCAGCCACAGTGAGACTGTACTTTGTGGGGAGTGCAAAGACCCATTACATTACATGCTAGCAGTGGGAGTCTTTAGATTACCACAGCCTGTGAAGGAATTAGGGAGGGCAGGGACGCACACATTGCCGTCTATTCTCTTTTATCTATTGTACTCACTTACGTAACGGCTGGATGACGGTTTTTACTCACGGGTTACTCTGAGCTGGAAGAAAACAGCTAGTGAGTAAGAGTTACAGCTTCACTTCTCACATCTCTGAGACTGGGGTGATGGCGTCATTATTGCACAAGTGCTACACGCACAGATATTTTTAGTAACTACAACTCTGGGGACAGCAGCTAGGGGACATGTACTCTAGGAAATAAATGAGGTGAAGTACAAGTTTCATCTCTCATAAATTATTGGAATTATGCTTATGTGCACCAATGCAAATGCATAGATTAAAAATGAGACTATTAGTTTTTCCGGACAGGTTCTTTCTAAATAACAACATCACATTTTGTTGTCCTCAGCTGGATTGGCTCAGAGATCCTCAGCTGGAGGGTTGCAGGTCTATTCTGAGAAAGAAAAAAATAGTTGCAACTAAAAGTGCAACTAAGCATTAAATAGTCTTGTAAGAAGGAGAAAGCACTTTCCATGTCTTGCTGTTGATGTGAGCTGCTCAAATGTCAAATTCCTCTGTCATGAAACTATATAATTATTGTAATAGGATTAATATTCAGTGCTGTCTTACATGATCTTTTACTTTTAATTATTATTATTAATGGATTATATAAAAGTGTGAATTTATTTTGTCCGTATTCGTCTCATTTGAACTCTTATAAAATCTAATTTTAGAAATGTCAGAGTTCAGCATTGTTGTCAGTATGACGTAGTAAGGGACGCGTGCGTAAGGGACGCGTGCGTAAGGGGTAAGGGACGCGTGCGTAAGGGACGCGTGCGTAAGGAGCGCAGCTTCCCTTCAGGAAGGGAGGAACTACAAGCAGACGATTTAAACGTGCGCACAATCCTCTTGTCTGCAAATGTTTAAGAGAAACAACATTATTCATTAAAAGGATTGATGCAAGTGTTCTGTTACTAATAAAAAACGCTTAGACGACGAATAAGTTCACCGTAGAAATAAGAGAAATATAAAATGGCTAGCAGGTGAGTCGTGCCGATTTCGCATTTACAGCGATTTTTTTTCCCAAGCAAGTCAAAAAGAAATTGCCTTTGTAAAGATGGGTCCGGTTGTATCTTTCAACGAGTATTTGACACGTCGCTTTAGGTCAAAGTTGTTTATCCGGAGACTTTGGGAAGGATATTCTAAAGCGAAAATATTTCCTGCTCAGTTGCGTCTTCCAAATTCCTAGCGCGCCTGCGCAAGACAGGCAAGGCATTCTGGGATGTGTAGTTTTTGTCATTGAGAACTTCAGGGATAAGCTTGATACTAAAAAAACCAAAACGATGTATGTTATTAGAAACAATAATATTATTATTGCCATTATAATACATCTGTATATGAATGACAACTATAAAACACAGCAAATACAGAGTCCTTACAGAAAAGCAATGCCACACAAATAGTGACTATTTTGCACTAATGTTGTTTTTTGATGTCTTTCAAGCTGAAAATTGATATGCTGTGGCCACAATGTCAAAAAAAGAAGATTTGAGAGGAAAGAAAGGGTACGTATTGTTTTCAAAACATTTCACAGCAGACACATGCTGTATTTTTTTCCACATTAGTAATGTAATATAATGTACATTAACATTTTTAAACAATAATTTAATACACTCTCTTATATGCTGCACATGAGCATGATTATAACATTACATATTCAACTTTCTACAGTTCTCACCAAACTGAACTTTACGCAGAGGTCCCTTCGACATGCCTGCCTATTGTCTATTCCCCAGAGTACAACATCACCTTCATGGGTCTGGAAAAGCTGCATCCCTTTGATGCTGGCAAATGGGGCAAGGTCATTCGCTTCTTGAAAGGTGTGCAGCAGCACTGCAGGTGCAGTTTGCCATACAGGCACTCTGCCCAGTGTGTAAGGTGATCTATGAAATACAATACAAATGAATGGAGGAATCAAAGAGCTGTACAGGAATGGAGGGTGGTGGTGGTGGTTGTGGGGGGCGGGTATAGGTGGAGGGATGTAGAGAAGGATAGAGAGAGGAACAATCAGTGAGGCAGAGATAATGAGGGAAGCTGAACTCCCTTCGGGAACAGGAGCAAGAGGATGTTGGCTTCTCAGCTGCTGCTGCAAGGTCAGGGGCAAAGTGTAACTCTGGCAGCTTCAGATAAACTAGTCAGCGGTGCAAGCTCTTTTTCCTCATTAGTTCACTTAACGGTACAGAACGTCTACAGTTCATAGAAAATTTGCTGAGCTTCCACGGCTCACCATGTATTTTTATTCGACTGTCAGATATTTGTGTTCACATTCATTGTTGCTTTCATATGATACATTGATTTGTTTCCAGAGGAACAGTTCATCACCGATGAGGTCATTGTTCTAGCCCGGGAGGCCAGCGAGGCGGATCTTCTTGTGGTTCACACTGCGCGTTACCTGAACAGACTCAAGGTAGAGATGCAGTGTCTGCTGTGCCCATGCACTGTGTTATCACTTCTTTTCCTGGCACCCATAATTCCATATACTGATGGCAAAAGGTTACTATAAGCAATACAAATAGCCAATTATAAAAGCAGCATTCTGATTTTCTGATTGGTTTGTACTTTACCTCAAACTGGCTTGCAATAAACTGCAAATGTACTTACTGTAGACCTTCTATGAGATCAATGCCAAAAGAAGAATCAATTTTAATCTATCATTGCCCCATTGTGACTGTAAAGTAGGGCATTTCCTACTTTATCAAAAAGACATCTAGACTTCTCATTTCATCTCACCAGCAATGAGCCAGTGACCCACAGAGGAAGTGTACAATAGCAAATTGCACTGGATTACTCAGAGAAGGCCTTTATTTCAATCCAAATCAATCAGTTCACAGTCTTCTGCAAAGATTGCAGTCTTCCAAGAGGCTCTAACACACCCATTAGTCAGCTGCCCCATCGTGCAGCCTGCACAGTCAGGACAGTTTAAAGGAGCAGTTCACACATAAATTAAAATTCTGTCATTATTTACTCATCCTGGTGTTTTTCCAGAACCGTGAGCTGTATAATCAACTCTACCAAAAACTGCTCTGTGAAGTACAAATACCGAAGTAAATGAAATTGTTTCTTGTGTAGAACTCTTATAACATCAATGTATGAAATTATTTTAAAATTATATAAACTAAAATATGTAAGTCATAGACTTACGATGAAAGAGCATCAAAAAGTCGTAAGTCCTATTGAATGATTAATTTTGATTCATGAACAAATGACTTTGTGAGCCAATGATTTTATCTCATATATGATTTCATTTGTTCATAAATCAAATTACACTAGTTATACTGTATGTTTTTGAGTCACTAAAAAGGGCCAACTCATTTATTTGTGAATCAGATTATGCTGTTTCTTATGATTCACTGAAAAGTACCGCTTTAAACGAGTCATTTTTTTGTGAATTGAGCCTTATGCTGTGATTCACTAAAAAGAACCAACTCAGAAGAGTCATGGGGTCGTGAATCAGACTACACTGATTATGCTGTGCTTTGATTCACTAAAGAAGGAGTCATTTGTTTGTGAAATCTACAACAGTTGAACTGTCTGTCACTGTGTGTGACTGATTGCACAGACACTATTGGAAGAGAGCTGAACTGGAGGATGACATCACTAAATCATCAATGAAATGACTTTAGCTGGAAAAATGACTTTGTTATTGTTCTCTTGCATTATTGTCAAACTATTTTCCTGTTTGACACTGTAAAGCTGCTTTGACGCAGTCAGTATTGTATAAAGCGCTATATAAATAAAATAAAGGTGACTGTGTGTGAGCCGTGAGGACAAAAGAAAAATCTGCTCTCTTGCTGTTTTTTTTATCGTATCAAATTCAGTTGACTTGTTTTTGCTTTGGTGCCGTTTATTCAGTACAGTCATGGCCAAAAGTTTTGGCAGTGACATAAATTTTGTTAATACTTCGTTACAGTACTTAAGTATTAAAAGATTTGGCAGTGACATGAATTTTGTGGTGTTCATTCACATTGTTTCTAGATTATTGTGTAGAGTGATCAGATGCATTGATTGATGCACTTCATTGGCCAAAAAATTTCACAAAAAAAACAAATTTCACTGTTTTTTGATCCTGACACAAAATGACCAGCTAACATTAATTGACTAATATCAGCAGCACATGTGAAAGTGTAAATGAGTACTAGTCAGGTAAAATCACTATCATACTAATTAGATTGTAAGAGCAGACTGATTGCTATAAAAGGAGGGAAGAAGTGCTTCCAATCATTGTGTTCTTGTTAGCAATGGCTACCTCCAAAGAAACACGTGCAGCCATCATCGCTTTGCATCAAAATGGCCTCACATGCAAGGAACTTGCTACAATGAATATTGCACCTGAAAGAACCATTTACCGGATCATAAAGAACTTCAAGGAGAGAGGTTAGACTGCAGTGAAGAAGTCTTCAGGACGTCCCAGAGTGTCCAGGAAGTGCCAGGACCGTGTCCTCCTGAGGAGTCAGCTGGAATCGTGTCACCAGCAGAGCAGAGCTTGCTCAGGAATGGCAGCAGGTTGGTGTGAGAGCATCTGCACGCACAGTGAGGCCAAGACTTTTGGACAACGGCCTGGTGTCAAGAAGGGCAGCAAAGAAGCCACTTCTCTCCAAGAAAAACGTCAAGGACAGACTGAAATTCTGCAGGAATACAAGGATTGGACCACAGAAGACTGGTGCAAAGTTATTTTCGCTGATGAAGCTCCCTTCCGACTGTTTGGGACACCTGGAAAATCGATTGTTCGGAGAAGAAAAGGTGAACGCTACCATGAGTCCTGTGCTGTGCCAACAGTGAAGCATCCTGAGACCATCTATGTGTGGGGTTGCTTTTAAACCAAGGGAGTGGGCGCTCTCATAATTCTGCCCAAAAACAATGCCAGGAATAAATAATGGTATCGAAACATCCTGCAAGAGCGACTTCTTCTAATGATCCATGAGCAATTTGGTGATGATCCGTGCATTTTCCAGCATGATGGAGCACCATGTCACAAAGCAAGAGTGATAAAGAAGTGGCTTGAAGATCATTACATTGAAATTTTGGATCCGTGGCCAGGCAACTCCCCGGATCTCAATCCCATAGAGAACCTGTGGTCAGTCCTCAAAAGGCGAGTGGACAAGCAGAAGCCCACAAATTGTGATCAACTCTGAGAACTAATAAGGCAAGAATAGATCGCCATCAGTCAGGATTTGGCCCAGAAGCTAATATCCAGCATGCCAGAGCGAATTGCAGAGGTTATGAAGAACAAGGGTCAACACTGTAAATATTGACTCATTATATTTTTTTTGCCAATAAATGCCTTTAAAACTTATGATATGCTTATCATTGTTTTTCAGTATACCATAGAAACGTGGAAAAGTAATCTACAAATACGGAAGCAGCAAACTTTGCAAAACACAAAATTTATGTCACTGCCAAAACTTTTGGCCATGACTGTACAGACACGTTGCCGCTGAAAAGCAATATGGGAATCCTGCCATAGAATCGAGATTGCTCGAATGAAGATCTTGATTAATCAGAAAATCTAAATTTTTACCCAGACCTAGCATGAATGAATGGCATAATACATTATGGCATTTTCAGATGTGGTCGGCTGTGCAAGAGAACTGATGATTCTTTAAAATGTCTCATTTGTGTTCATGGAAATTGATGTAGAATCACATGAGGGTGAGTAAATAAATTACAATTTTAATTTGGGGGAGAGCTTATTCTATTCAATTAAGCATTCGATTTCCCAAATTATCGATATGTGAATCTATATTTGTTGATGCATTTGTTGCTTCAGTTGTTGCTTATACTGTAGCTGTACTGCTGCTCTCTGCTAACTTATGAAGTGCAGCTACTTCGTCACCCTTTAAATCGGCTCTGTGTATGTATTCTCTCTTTCCCTTAATGCATGCAGAACGCTATCTTGGATGGCTCCAGAGAGGTATCTGAGTTCTACTATGACCGAATCTTTTGTACTTTCTTCACACTTTTCTCTCTGTAATATGCATTAGCACAGTCTATTTATCCTGCTTTAACATTTTGCCACCAGTTTGCATTTCCACTAAATTACCCCATGTATCAAATATTTTTCACTCCCAGAGCAAGATTGGAAACCTGATTTATTGTACAACTCTCCATCATCCCCTCTATAGATTTCTGTTTTGATTTCTGATATTTAGAGCATGAACTTTTTTATTTTTATTTAATATCCAAGTAGAAATTGTCCCAATATTTGTTCATTATAATTTAGAAGTCATAGTAATTGTAATTTAAACCCAGAGAAGCATGAACCTTGAAAAATGTGCATGTGATTTCTTCCCTCTCAGTGGTCGCTGGTGGTTGCCACCATCACAGAAATCCCACCTCTCCTGTTCCTACCCAACTTCCTGGTACAGCGCAAAGTTCTAAAACCTTTGAGAACACAAACGGGAGGAACCATTATGGTAGGTTTCAAATATCCATTTTACCCAGAAATGTATATATGGAGATTAAAACATGCACAATTTATGAATTCATACTGAACTCTTTTGTACAGTACAGTGGAATGGCATGTGGATTCAGATTTATTGAACAGTTTCATATCATAATCCAGCACTGTTATCATGTCCTATGAGATCCGTAACAAATACTGTATTTCTACTAGTTATCTTTTTTCTTGACCTCTAGTCTATAAAATCCTAAAGGAAAGTGTACATTATTCCATTTGGAATTTCTCTCATGAAAATAAATCTTAAAGAATTCTAATGGCAGTTTTTTATCCCAATTTACAATCTGGCAACAAGAATCATCCTAACATAATATAAAACACAAGTGAGATGTTTTGGAACCTCTTGCACATCTGGGCGGTCAAAGGCAAGTGCTTAGAACATAGTCAATACAGTGGGAAAAAATTGAAAAAGTCCTGCACACTGGTGTAGCAAATATTTATTAGAGGTCTTTGATCGAAATGAGATTTTAGTAAATTCAGGCATATGTCTGAAAAGGTCCTTGAAAAAAATTGTGGCTTTATAATAAAGACTTTCAAGTTACAACTGTGAGACCTTTTCTATTTTAATAGAAAACATAGTTCCCAGTGAGACTACTATGATCAGCAAAAGGATAAAATTCACCTGTAGGGCATCAAAAGGAATAAGAAAAATCTTTCAGGATTTTAAAGTTTTATAGCTGCCCAAGTAATTTCCTTTTATTGTTCAGCAGCAAGACATTTTATCAATACAATACAAATAGGGTTCTGATAGATTACACATCTTTACATAAAGAATAAAAAGTCAAAAGAAAATCCTTCAGTTTATCCAGTAGTGTCTCATGTGTTCCTGTAGGTCTTAAGATTGTACAAGCTCTAACAGGGTTTTATTCAGCAGCAGTTTTCAAGCAAGTAGCACAGAAAAATTTTAAAGGTGACATATCATGAAAATCTGACTTTTCCAGGTTTTAAGTGATTTCTAGATGACAAGAAGAAATGATAAAAGAAAACTTGATCTGGTCTCATTTTGAAAGACGAGTGAAAATCTGATTATTATTTAAACAAAGCAGCATCAGGTTTTCTTTTTATTGCAAAGCTCATCGGAATGCGTCACTCTTGGACGATGGTCTTATCTGTGATAGACAAATGTATAACCCTTGCTGTGATAGAAATGCTAGTTTTAAGACATTTGCTGTTATTGCACTGCCATTAAATGTGTTTGATAGATTGGATTTTCCCTATGTTCATGGGAGATAATAACAGAAATGCAAAACTAAGATAGAAGACAGATAAGTGAATTAAGGAAAGAATATATGAGGAAACCATTAACAACTAAAAATAAATTACTAAACTGAGTGTGTTTAAATATAAGAAATGCACAGGCTCTATAAAAAGCTGCACAAACCCCTCCTAAATCATTAGTAGACGCTATATGCACAGAACTTCTGTGTAAAGTTAAAAGGATTTGTAATTGGAGATGAAAGAAGTTCAGATAATGTTGTATCCTCCCTCAGCTTTAGCGCTAAGTTACTCTGCTTTTGATTTATCCGGCATGTGAACAGATTTCTGTTTTTCTGTTAATTTATTGATGACTCGAAAGGGGAAAAATGCCAGCTGGAAAATGAGCCCATGAAAGTCTATTGACCGTAGTGTCTCATGTGTTCCTGCAGGTCTTAAGATTGTACAAGCTCTAACAGGGTTTTATTCAGCAGCAGTACATCAGGTCAACAACGGAAATATCCACCAATCAGAGAATTGCTTACAGAGAAATACTTAAAGGTGACATATCATGAAAATCTGACTTTTCCAGGTTTTAAGTGCTATAATCAGGTCCCCGGTGCAACTACCAACCAAGGCAATGTGGAAAAGATTAACCCAGTAACTTTGTTTTGGTAAGCCTTTTTCTGCAAGCGTCTGAAAAAACAAGCCCGTCTGATTTCGCTTCCCTAGTGACGTTGCAAAAGGATCTCATTATAATATTACCGTGCCTTAATCTGTAAGTTTACACCCACGGAGCCGTCATTTTGATTTCGCAAGCGACAACGGTTTACCAGCTCTAATGCCACGGTGAAAGTTTGACAAAATGATATAATAAATGATCTGTGGGGTATTTTGAGCTGACACTTCACAGACACATTCTGGGGACACCTGAGATTTATATTACATATTGTAAAAAGGGGCATAATATGTCTCCTTTAATAGAAATGGTGTACACATTGCTTTAGGATTTTTTTTCAGTAGGTTTTGTACACCAGGTGTTATACTGCTTGGAGAATGTAATACAGTGAGTCATCTTGCTCAGGCTCCAGCTCCATGGACTATTGTTCAAAGTTTTGCTAGGAATAGGAACATTTGGTGACAGAAAGGGCCTAGTTTGGGCCTCTCATTGGCATAAGTTGAAATAACCTGGGGAGGAACAGCCGGTAGGGAAGGCTCTGAACATCTGTGATTAGAGACACTCGGAGGAGTTTCTCACAGGTAACGCTACCACATTAACAATAACAGCCACGCTTGAAGCTATCATAGAAACAGACACATTACTTGCTGCTTTTCTGCTTGGGAGTTAAACAGAGGAACAAAAAAATAAAGGCTGAGAGTGCTACTTTAATTCCTAATGAGTTTTCAGTGTTTTATTTCTCAGAGGAAGTTTCTGTTTTTGGATCTTAATAACCTGCTTGGATGTTTGTGCACTTCATCCCATGACAGTTTTCTCTGTAAGAAATGCTTTCTGATGTTTAAATTGTTGTATTTAAATATTTTATATGCTTAAATTTAAGCAGTAAGTACACAATGAGAGCCCAACTGAGAATTGCCACCACTTTGAAGACCATTTGGTATTTCTACCAAGACAAAAAGTGTCACAGCATTTAACTATAATAATAGTAATAATTGATTTTTACATTTTCTCGGGAAAATATGAGAGGTGCTTGCTTGTAAAAAATCACTACCACGATGCTAGGGTAATGGCAGGGCGAGACTTTGTGAAATTTCAGAACAACTGAACCAGTTCCTTTGAAAATGATTAACTGTTGATTTGAATAGAATCTAACATATTCTTTTTAGTTGAAGCATTTGAGGCATTATGTGGTCTACCACCTGAAATTATTTTATGATTTAGGGTGTTGCGTTGTCATGGCAACAAAGTTGTAAAACTAAATGCAACTTAGCAGGCAATTTTTTTCACGAAAAAATCATATTGCTTAAGCCTTGTGTACTATTAAAGCACTGTTTTAATGTTTACTGATTGGCCTCATTCACTTCTATTATATAGTGCCTCACTGTAACCCAAATGTTTGCTTTTTTAGAGAAAAGGATGGACAAGTGGAAATGAATTTTAATGGTAATCTTCTACCAGCAGTACCATTCCCTCTTTTCTATCCTCCCTGTTATTCCAGTGATGTAAAACACTGTAGTAAACTACTTTGGAATATGCCAGGTGTTCTCCACAGTGCATCTGTGCTCTGACAGACTGCACTGCGCGGCAGACGAACTCGTGATGAGTGTGCTCCACATGTCCCTCTCAGCCCGAGAACATAATTATACCTCCCATTGAGCCCTTCTCACGGCCTGCTAATTGACTGCCATTTCAGTCAGCAGTCGACAGGCTGGATGGTGCTGTAGTTCTGGTTCGGGGAACATGGGAGTTTGTGCGGGCCGTCCCCATCTTAGGTAGTGCTCAAGGAAGTTCAAGGTTAGACAACATCCACGGTGTAATTGTGGGTGTTGGGAGAAATAATGGGCAGACTCGTATCATTAATCTCTGTTCTGTTGTTGTGGATTTGTTTATTATCAGTCTTAATGTGATGATTATGAATGAGATCAGATGTGCACACTTGTCTTTGCTTTAATAGCACTACTTCAGTTACAAATAGTGCAGTCAAGCTTGAGTTTAGAGATGCAGAATGTGGCGGTGGATGTTTGTATAAATGATGCTTTTCTCACAGAGCGGTCATGATGTCATTTAGGTAGTTTGACTAGAAATAGCATTGATATGAGCTGTTTTGATTTTGAAGAGGATAAATTTTTTCGCCACATATCAAGGTTTAAAAATAAGCATGGCCCAGAGCCAGTATGAATCAGCAAATTCTAATGATGTCTTCTTGAGTCATCATTGTCCCAATGTTTAGTAGATGAGTATACAAATTTGTGTTCATTATATACTTATACACTGCTTAGGGATCTAGGGAGTGAAATGAAACGCAGGTGGAGATTTGTCAAAGTGTCCAAGTGACTTGTGAAAGTCTTTGCATCAGGTGGAAAGTGTTGGTGTAAATAAATCAATAATGTTTTGCACTATTTCATCATATTCCAGTAAAAGTCTGAGCAACTGGGATACGTTATAGCTGGTATGAAGTATTTCTTAAAAGAAAATAATATAAAAATGTCTGCTAAAAATTCAGCTTTGCCATTACAGGAATGAATGACATTTTAAAATATATTCAAATTTAAATTGTAATAATATTTCACAGTATTGCTGTATTTACTGTATTTTTAATATATATCAGCTGAATTAAATGTGAACTACTGGCCCACAAAGAGGCTTGTATAGACTGTATAGACATGTTGCCTTTTCTGTTTAATTGAGAGCACTGGATGATTTGAATAAAATATTAATCATGAGTAAATTTATATGCACTCTGGTCCTTGAATTGATTGAAATGATTGCAGACTCAAACTTTTGATGCAGTTTTACTGATGGATCCCCTATCAGTATAGAAACCCAGAGGAGAGGGAGAGCCAGATAAAGTTAAAAAGGAAAGATAGAGCTGAGTTGAGCTCAGCTGTGCCTCCTAGGAACAGCTCAGGGCTCTAGGCTCACTGATAACCTTCTCCTTATGCAAAGCCATGCACTGGCTGCAGCCAAGGGATTGAGCTCAAGAGCACTGTGTGTGTGTGTGTACATGTGTGGAGCTCTCCTCTCAGTTTGGCACTCTACTTCACGAATGACTGAAAGTAGCTTTAAATGCACTCACAGGAGAGTGTCATGAGTGTACTGGATTGTATATCAATTCTAGTGCAGTTAAATTGGTCTAAAATTATTATCATTAGTTGGTATCCCAGTGTAGTGTGTGTGTGTATATATATATATATATATATATATATATGAACGCATAAAGGATACATTAAGCAACACAAGTCAGAAGGAATATTGAATAATAATCTACTTTTTTTTAGAACAATCATCAAAGAAATCAAATATCATGGTTTTCACAAAAATATGAAGCAGCCCCAACTGTTTTCAACATTAATAATAAGAAGAAATGCTTCTTGAGCATCAAGTAAGCATATTAGAATGATTTCTGAAGGATCATGGGACACTGAAGACTGAAAGCTATTTATGAAAATGCCTCTCAACATAAACTATTCGAGGCTATACCACTCTCAGTGGCACTGCAGTGCAAAGTACTCAGAGCTTCCAACGACTCATGGAGGCAACTAGATGACAAGAAGAAATGATAAAAGAAAACTCGATCTGGTCTCATTTTGAAAGACGAGTGAAAATCTGATTATTATTTAAACAAAGCAGCATCAGGTTTTCTTTTTATTGCAAAGCTCATCGGAATGCGTCACTCTTGGACGATGGTCTTATCTGTGATAGACAAATGTATAACCCTTGCTGTGATAGAAATGCTAGTTTTAAGACATTTGCTGTTATTCCACTGCCATTAAATGTGTTTGATAGATTGGATTTTCCCTATGTTCATGGGAGATAATAACAGAAACTAAGATAGAAGACAGATAAGTGAATTAAGGAAAGAATATATGAGGAAACCATTAACAACTAAAATAAATGACTAAACTGAATGTGTTTAAATATAAGAAATGCACAGGCTCTACAAAAAGCTGCACAAACCCCTCCTAAATCATTAGTAGACGCTATATGCACAGAACTTCTGTCTAAAGTTGAAAGGATTTGTAATTGGAGATGAAAGAAGTTCAGATAATGTTGTATCCTCCCTCAGCTTTAGCGCTAAGTTACTCTGCTTTTGATTTATCCGGCATGTGAACAGATTTCTGTTTTTCTGTTAATTTATTGATGACTCGAAAGGGGAAAAATGCCAGCTGGAAAATGAGCCCATGAAAGCAAAGTGTTCTCTCTCTCTCTTTTTTATTTACCTAGGCTGGAAAGCTGGCAATGGATCGAGGATGGGCAATAAATGTGGGTGAGTTCTCTTTGTAATGTTCGCAATCATCAGTCGAAAAACAATTGCCGAGAGAATAAGTGCATCTTACTGTGGCTTATGGATTTGCTGTGCTCCCTGTATATTTAATTCCATCTAAGACAAACTATTGATCATTTAAAGTAGTGATTCTAAAACATCCTAATATTACTTAGTCACAACAAATTCCCTCTAATTAAGTCGCCACTGAACTTATTAGCATTGAGAGACAATGCCCTATTTTTACGGTGGCCGAGAGAGCTCAATGCGCTGCAAATGAATAAACACATGCAAATAGAAAAAACACCAGCAAATTAAGAAAACATATTCATCAGTTTGACAATACACGTGCTGCAAATACTGCAAAATTCCCCAAAGATATATATATATATATATATATATATATATGAACGCATAAAGGATACATTAAGCAACACAAGTCAGAAGGAATATTGAATAATAATCTACTTTTTTTTAGAACAATCATCAAAGAAATCAAATATCATGGTTTTCACAAAAATATGAAGCAGCCCCAACTGTTTTCAACATTAATAATAAGAAGAAATGCTTCTTGAGCATCAAGTAAGCATATTAGAATGATTTCTGAAGGATCATGGGACACTGAAGACTGAAAGCTATTTATGAAAATGCCTCTCAACATAAACTATTCGAGGCTATACCACTCTCAGTGGCACTGCAGTGCAAAGTACTCAGAGCTTCCAACGACTCATGGAGGCAACTAGATGACAAGAAGAAATGATAAAAGAAAACTCGATCTGGTCTCATTTTGAAAGACGAGTGAAAATCTGATTATTATTTAAACAAAGCAGCATCAGGTTTTCTTTTTATTGCAAAGCTCATCGGAATGCGTCACTCTTGGACGATGGTCTTATCTGTGATAGACAAATGTATAACCCTTGCTGTGATAGAAATGCTAGTTTTAAGACATTTGCTGTTATTCCACTGCCATTAAATGTGTTTGATAGATTGGATTTTCCCTATGTTCATGGGAGATAATAACAGAAACTAAGATAGAAGACAGATAAGTGAATTAAGGAAAGAATATATGAGGAAACCATTAACAACTAAAATAAATGACTAAACTGAATGTGTTTAAATATAAGAAATGCACAGGCTCTACAAAAAGCTGCACAAACCCCTCCTAAATCATTAGTAGACGCTATATGCACAGAACTTCTGTCTAAAGTTGAAAGGATTTGTAATTGGAGATGAAAGAAGTTCAGATAATGTTGTATCCTCCCTCAGCTTTAGCGCTAAGTTACTCTGCTTTTGATTTATCCGGCATGTGAACAGATTTCTGTTTTTCTGTTAATTTATTGATGACTCGAAAGGGGAAAAATGCCAGCTGGAAAATGAGCCCATGAAAGCAAAGTGTTCTCTCTCTCTCTTTTTTATTTACCTAGGCTGGAAAGCTGGCAATGGATCGAGGATGGGCAATAAATGTGGGTGAGTTCTCTTTGTAATGTTCGCAATCATCAGTCGAAAAACAATTGCCGAGAGAATAAGTGCATCTTACTGTGGCTTATGGATTTGCTGTGCTCCCTGTATATTTAATTCCATCTAAGACAAACTATTGATCATTTAAAGTAGTGATTCTAAAACATCCTAATATTACTTAGTCACAACAAATTCCCTCTAATTAAGTCGCCACTGAACTTATTAGCATTGAGAGACAATGCCCTATTTTTACGGTGGCCGAGAGAGCTCAATGCGCTGCAAATGAATAAACACATGCAAATAGAAAAAACACCAGCAAATTAAGAAAACATATTCATCAGTTTGACAATACACGTGCTGCAAATACTGCAAAATTCCCCAAAGATGGCTACATATCAATGCATTCACTATACTATTCTCATCCTCATTTCTGAAGAAAGTAGGAGAAAAAGCGAAGCTTCTGCTAGCTCAGCCATTTCCTTCTTGCCGCTGAGAAACAGAGTGGCTCTTTGCCTCTTCATTGCTAAACATTAAAAGACAATGGACGACTATTCATTCAAATGCACGCATTGTTCCTTGGAGGGTGTTGCACAGTAATTGAAAGGTGTGAATCAGCAAGCAGGGTCATGTGAATAAGCAATAAATGCTAATCAGCAACCGGCCCGCTCCCATAGAGAAGTTTCCGGAGTGCAAAGTCATTTAATGAGGCTAAATGTGTCAGGTCATGGGAGGACAGATTGGATCTGTTGACTGAATGTATAAATATGATCCTAATTAAAAGCTAGTCTCTCAATCACCCACATTTTGAGGGAACATTCAGATTCTTAAGCCCTATTCGCACGGGATTAGTATCATCTGGGGACCTTGTGTGATTTTGAAATTACCCCCCCACATATGAATTTCGTGGGGTGCATTCGCATGGGATAAGCGAAGCCTGTGTTTTTTCTCGAATTTACCGACTTGTCTCCCGGATACCCGGATGTCAAGGCTTTGAGAGCACAGTACCTCGGTGTTCGGCGAAATATGGTAGGTCATTTGCGGGGGAATTTTTACTTTACAAATTACAGACATGGTGGATTCGCATGGGATTAAGATCACAGACAACCTCCGCAATAATTACAAATGACTGGAAGTCACCAAGTAATACTAATCCCTGTGCGAATAGGGCTTTAGTGGCACTGGAAAACAGGTACCATTTTTATACAGCATTCATTGAGGCAATGTTTTAAAGGCTCCTTTCTGCTTTTCTTGCAGGAGGAGGCTTCCACCACTGCTCTAGTGACAAAGGAGGAGGTTTCTGTGCCTACGCTGACATCACACTAGCTATCAAGGTGGGATGTTTGCATCAGAACATTAGAGATTGCAAAATGGGCCCCTATTAGCAATTTATTAGTCATGTAAAACAGTTGTAAATAATATGAATGAATTATGAATAATATTAAAAATTCTCAGTGGCTTGAACAGTTTATGGGCCAGATTTACTAACAGCTTGCACCAGCGCAAACCGTCTTTTGGTGGTAAAATAGTACTGTCAGGATTGACTAATTAACACGCAGTGAAGAATTAGCGCTGAAAAGGCGTGGACCGTTATATTTGTGCCTGACATTTCAGACGCAAAATTTATGGGAGGAGAGTATTAAAATGAATCATGCAACGCGATTTACTAACGTTTGAGTGAATAGTTTTTTACTCAGCTCTTTTTATTCAAAATTATTATTCAGTCATTTAAGAATATATTTTTATGAATAAATATAAAAAAATAATATCATATATTTAAAATAAGTGAATAAAGAATAATGAATAATAAAAAAAACTTTGGAAAATAGTTTTTAAATGCATATACAGTAGTCAGTTTTTTTTTTAAACTACATAAGGAGCTAAATCAGTTGATGACGAACATCTCCAAATAAATCAAATATAGTATTGTTTTACTACTGTAACTTTATGACTCTTATTTAAACATGCTGTTGTTATTGGCTAACATTTTTACTTTGGAAATTAGCATTTTTGGGTTGTGGATTTGCTTAGATCATATTCAGTATAGTTGCTGTTTGCTCATGTTAAAAAGTAATGTAATTTTACTCTATTTAAGAAATAAACAGACTAAAGATAAGAGGATTACTTGCATAAACATATCATTGAACCTTTTTACTGTGGAAATTCATGTAGCATTTCTCTCTCTCAAACAAACCAGCATCTGAATTTATCCTTTCATTAAAAAAAATCCTGCATGGACTCATGGGTACAGATATCATGTTCGGTATTCATGTAACATCTTTTTACTGAAACTCATCCATTGATTTCTTTTTTTCCACATTCATTCCACACATTGTTGCTATGTCATGAGATCCACAAACCTCTTTGCAATTTGTTCCTCTGTCAGGCACAACCTAACTGCTTCCCTTGTGTGTTTCCCTCTGCAGTTTCTCTTTGAGAGGGTGGAGGGAGTTGCCAGGGCCACCATCATCGATCTAGATGCCCATCAGGTGAGCAGTCCTTTTCCAACTTCACTCTGTCAGTCAATGGAATTGACGCTGTAGACGAGATAATCAAAGGCAAAATCAATAACTCCGCACTCTGATTACTTATATGCAACAGCTTGGACTCTTCTGCAGCTGAAACATGCTTTCTTCTGTTGTCATGGCTCTGTTAGTATTGGCTGTTAAGTGTGTCATTAAGATGATTGCCATGGCAATCACTACCCAATAATGGCAATGCTACTCTTTAGGACTGTCAAGTGTGTTATAATATTGTACATGATCTTACAGTGTGTAATGAGGTAATGGCTTTTTCTGTAGTTTCTGTAGATCCAGAAAAAATAATTTTGCATGATATGACCCCTTTAGAGACCAGATATGAATATTGTAAGAAGCCACTCTGTTGGTCTTAGCAGCAGTAGAATATGTCATATCCAATGCAGTGCTGAGATGGTAAATTATCCCACTCATTAATAAAATATGACCCTTCTTTAATCATTCTCACTAAATTACAGGTTTTATGATCCTTAACCAAGAGTGTAGACTTCACATGGATATCAGCCATATGCCAGTCATTGATTTTATGCTTATCATCTTGATATTTGCTTGGTCACAAGTGTTTATAGGCTGACTTACAAACTAATTAACACCAAAGCAGCTAAGCAAGCACTTGTGAGAATGCATGTTCATTGTGACCTAGCTTCTCTCTGTGGACATTGGGGATTGTGAAGGTGAGCAGAAAATATTTGGTTTGACGTCATGGTCACCCGAGCGAGAGGAGAGCTGGATGAAGCGAAAGAGACAAGGAAGTGCTTGATGAGATAACAGAATTAAAAAAGAGAACTGTCTCACAACCAAGGACTCTGAGGTAAAGAGTTGAATTAAGAAGCAGAGCTCTAAATGGGCAATCAGCTGCAAAGAGTTTCAGATGACAGCTGTCACACTCATCACTTCTGAGACATCTGTAATTCTTTATGTTTCAGGTTTTCAGTGAGGTAATATGGGTGCTTTATAGTTTTTCAAGATAATTTGAATCAAGAAAGCAAAATATATGTCACCTATAGTGAAAGATCTTTGCTGAAAAAAATGAAATGAACTGAAATTTTTCCATCAGTTTTGATATGTTATGGTTAACCATGGCTGTTTAATTTTATTTTACCTCATTATTTTTTTATTAAAATCATGTCATAACTTGATCTTCTAGTAAAATGACTTCTCTCTGGTACTGTGTGCCGGAACCCTGTCCCTTTATATTTAGTCCGCTTGAACCCTGTCCCTTTCTTACAATCGAGCAGTGTAGGTGTAGAAATATTCATATTGAACCACAATTGAGTTATTATTATTTTTTAATTATAATGATAATTGTGATCACAGTTGTTGTCTTAATTAGTGATAAACTTATATATATCTGCTATAGGATGTTAAATCAGATGATATTTGGCTGTTTTAAGACTGTCACCCTCTTGCCGATAAGCAAAAGTTTGTTAGTTGCAGATCTGTCAATTAATAATTCACAATTTGTTTTTTATTATTTACTTATTTATTTTATATATATATATCTGTTGAGCATAAAAAGTTATTTTGAAGAATGTGGGAAACTAAACAGTTGCTGGTCCCCAGTGACTTTCTTTTTTTTTTTCTTCCTACTATTAAAGTCAGTGGGGGACCAGCAACTGTTTGGTTACCCACATTATTCCAAAGGTGAAGAGCTTGGAAAAAAGTCTGCACGCTATCAAAAGCCCTATTCGCACGGGATTAGTATTATCTGGGGACCTTGTGTGATTTTGAAATTACCCCCCCACATATGAATTTCGTGGGGTGCATTCGCATGGGATAAGCGAAGCCTGTGTTTTTTCTCGAATTTACTGACTTGTCTCCCGGATACCCGGATGTCAAGGCTTTGAGAGTCCCGTTCTATGGTCCAGATGGATTTAAAAAAAATAAACTAATATAGTTTGGTGCGCTGTGTCATTTACATTTCACCAGGTTAAAATAATATCTCAAGCTTTATGCTTGATTTATTTGTACCACATTAACCTCAAAACCTTTTCAGCTTTCTCTTTCTGCAAATTGTATGGTGTAGCGATATGATGACAGCACCCAAAATACTATCAAACACTCCAACGCAGCTCCATTCTTCGCGAAAGATGGATAAAAAGGCGCACAGCAAACAAAAACCTCGAAAAATGATATGCGACCCGCCAAATGCTGGCCGAATCACAGAGATGCCGATTCACACGGGACTAATATTAGCACAGGACCTCGGTGTTCGGCGAAATATGGTAGGTCATTTGCGGGGGAATTTTTACTTTACAAATTACAGACATGGTGGATTCGCATGGGATTAAGATCACAGACAACCTCCGCAATAATTACAAATGACTGGAAGTCACCAAGTAATACTAATCCCTGTGCGAATAGGGCTTTAGTGGCACTGGAAAACAGGTACCATTTTTATACAGCATTCATTGAGGCAATGTTTTAAAGGCTCCTTTCTGCTTTTCTTGCAGGAGGAGGCTTCCACCACTGCTCTAGTGACAAAGGAGGAGGTTTCTGTGCCTACGCTGACATCACACTAGCTATCAAGGTGGGATGTTTGCATCAGAACATTAGAGATTGCAAAATGGGCCCCTATTAGCAATTTATTAGTCATGTAAAACAGTTGTAAATAATATGAATGAATTATGAATAATATTAAAAATTCTCAGTGGCTTGAACAGTTTATGGGCCAGATTTACTAACAGCTTGCACCAGCGCAAACCGTCTTTTGGTGGTAAAATAGTACTGTCAGGATTGACTAATTAACACGCAGTGAAGAATTAGCGCTGAAAAGGCGTGGACCGTTATATTTGTGCCTGACATTTCAGACGCAAAATTTATGGGAGGAGAGTATTAAAATGAATCATGCAACGCGATTTACTAACGTTTGAGTGAATAGTTTTTTACTCAGCTCTTTTTATTCAAAATTATTATTCAGTCATTTAAGAATATATTTTTATGAATAAATATAAAAAAATAATATCATATATTTAAAATAAGTGAATAAAGAATAATGAATAATAAAAAAAACTTTGGAAAATAGTTTTTAAATGCATATACAGTAGTCAGTTTTTTTTTTAAACTACATAAGGAGCTAAATCAGTTGATGACGAACATCTCCAAATAAATCAAATATAGTATTGTTTTACTACTGTAACTTTATGACTCTTATTTAAACATGCTGTTGTTATTGGCTAACATTTTTACTTTGGAAATTAGCATTTTTGGGTTGTGGATTTGCTTAGATCATATTCAGTATAGTTGCTGTTTGCTCATGTTAAAAAGTAATGTAATTTTACTCTATTTAAGAAATAAACAGACTAAAGATAAGAGGATTACTTGCATAAACATATCATTGAACCTTTTTACTGTGGAAATTCATGTAGCATTTCTCTCTCTCAAACAAACCAGCATCTGAATTTATCCTTTCATTAAAAAAAATCCTGCATGGACTCATGGGTACAGATATCATGTTCGGTATTCATGTAACATCTTTTTACTGAAACTCATCCATTGATTTCTTTTTTTCCACATTCATTCCACACATTGTTGCTATGTCATGAGATCCACAAACCTCTTTGCAATTTGTTCCTCTGTCAGGCACAACCTAACTGCTTCCCTTGTGTGTTTCCCTCTGCAGTTTCTCTTTGAGAGGGTGGAGGGAGTTGCCAGGGCCACCATCATCGATCTAGATGCCCATCAGGTGAGCAGTCCTTTTCCAACTTCACTCTGTCAGTCAATGGAATTGACGCTGTAGACGAGATAATCAAAGGCAAAATCAATAACTCCGCACTCTGATTACTTATATGCAACAGCTTGGACTCTTCTGCAGCTGAAACATGCTTTCTTCTGTTGTCATGGCTCTGTTAGTATTGGCTGTTAAGTGTGTCATTAAGATGATTGCCATGGCAATCACTACCCAATAATGGCAATGCTACTCTTTAGGACTGTCAAGTGTGTTATAATATTGTACATGATCTTACAGTGTGTAATGAGGTAATGGCTTTTTCTGTAGTTCTTTTACCAACTTATAAGAGCATTAAACGGTCATGTCATGCATTTTTGACACTTTTTTTCCCCCTGTGGTCCACTTAAGAGTTTCTTTTCCCAAGGTTTTGACCCTTAGAATTAAACTTTTTTTAAATTAATATTTTTATTTAAAAGAAATGTGGTTCTTTTGAACTTTCTATTCATCAAAGAATCCTAAAAAATGCATCTCGGTCTGATTTCTTTAGCAAAAAATCTGCATATTAGAATGATTTCTGAAGGATCATGTGACAATGAAGACTAGAGTAATGGCTGCTGCAAATTCGGCTTTGCATCACGTGAATAAATTACATTTTTAAATTGATTAAAATATACTTTAAATTGTAATAATATTTCACAATATTATAGTTTTACTGTATTTTTGATCAAATAATTGCAGCCCTGATGAGCATAAGAGGCTTCTTTCAAAAACATGCAAAGGGGAAGATTTTCGGAAATAATAGAGGGAAAGAAGTTGTGACAGTTCTGAGACTTGCCGTATGTATACATAGTAATGTATACCAATCTCTCTTATTTCAAAAGAAAAAAGTAATTTTGTATTATATGATCTCTTTAGAGATTAGATATGAATATTGTAAGAAGCCACTGTGTTGCTCTTAGCAGCAGTAGAATATGTCATATCCGATGCAGTGCTGAGATGGTACATTATCCTGCTGTTTAATAAAATATGACTCTTCTTTAATCATTCTCACTAAATTACGGGTTTTATGGTCCTTAACTGGGAGTGTAGACTTCACATGGTTATCAGCCATATGCCAGTCACTGATTTATCCTTTTCATGTTATTTGCTTGGTCACAAGTGTATTTATAGGCTGACATACAAATTAATTAACACCAAAGCAGCTAAGCACTTGTGAGACTGCATGCTCATTGTGATCTAGCTTCTCTCTGTGGACATTGGGGACAGTGAAGGTGAGCAGAAAATATTTAGTTTGACGTCATGCTCACCTGAGCGAGAGAGAGAGCTGGATGAAGCGAAAGAGACAAGGAAGTGCTTGATGAGATAACAGAATGAAAAAGAGAGCTGTCTCACAACCAAGGACTCTGAGGTAAAGAGTTGAATTAAGCAGCAGGGCTCTAAATGGGCAATCAGCTACAAAGAGTTTCAGATGACAGCTGTCACACTCATTTCTGACATCCATAATTCTTTATGTTGTCAGGTTTTCAGTGATGGTGTTACAGTATATAGTTTTTCAAGATAATTTGAACGAAAAGAAGGCAAAATATATGTCATCTATAGTGAAAGTATACTAAGAGAGTCTCTGCTGAAAAGAATGAAATGAAATGAAAATTCTCATTTTCATCAATTTTCTTATGTTATGATTCTTATTGTGAGCCATGCATGTTTAATTTTTTTTTTACCTCGTAATAACCTGATCTTCTGGTGAGCAATATAACAAAGAGTGAAAAATTTAAGGGGGTCTGAATACTTTCCGTACCCACTGTATATATATGTGTGTTTTCTATTTTAATACATTTTAAAATGTAGTTTATAAATGTAATTGTAAAGCTGAATTTTAATTTTAATCATTCTAATATGCTGCTTTGGTGCTTAAGAAACATTTCTTACTATTATCAATGTTAAAAAGAGTTGTACTGCTTAATATGTTTGTGGAAACCCGAGATTTTCAAAATTATCCAATGAATAGAAAATTCAAAAGAACTGTAATTTTTAAAAATAAAAATCTCTTGTAACATTAAAAGTTATATGTATTTACGCAGCCTTGGTGAGCACCAGAGACTTCGAAAAAAAAAAAAAAAAAAAACCCCTTACTGACCCCCAACTTTTTAAAGATAATTATTATCTCTTTCCACGCCACTGATGGAAATTTCCATCTTTCCGTGTTTTCCGCTAGTACACGTCTTCTGAAAGAGTATTGAATGTCTGGATCAAAACACGGTGAGGAAGAAGCAGAAACAAGCGATCGCATATGTAAGCAGATGTATATGTAAAATAACGCGAACATCAAACATTAATCATTATATAAATCAAAACTGCCTAAGATTACTGAATGAAATGACAATCCAGGAAGTGGTTTAGGACCGTGCAAGCTTTGGATGTGTTGATAGAAGCGATCTATTCCATCTATGTTTTGATCATCATCCTGAATCTGATCCAGCCGTAATCTTTTACAAAAACCTGATTTTCTCAGCTTTGTTCAAAATGTTGCTGCGGTGGCTGGGAACTTTTTTAGTTTTGTTTACTGATTTATTATAAAGCACATTTAAAAACAACAGATGGTGAAGCCAAAGTGCTGTAGAGGAAATATACAACAGAATTAAAACAAAATAAAAGACTAGAAAAAATACAAACAACCAAATGGACTGATATATGATCAAACTCGGCAGATAAGTAGCAAAAAAAACATTGCAGAAAAAATATTGTGAGGAACACTAAAACGGCTATAGCTGACCTGCCTTGCACAGTAAAAGAGCTGAAAAAAAAAGGCAAGCACAGAAACAACACTCTTTCTATCCAGTCTGCATGGCCATGTTAGAGAACGCGCAAGCCTGAACACCACAAGAACCACCCAGAAAAATCCTTGGGTAGGAAAAGAGCAGACTGGAAAAGAATGCCCCAGACCTTTAAAACCCAAAATGTAGTAGCAAGTAACAGACCAGAGAGAAAGTGGAGAATTACCCATGGGTCTATACGCAACAAACTGGGGGTATGGGGGGATCGAAGGCTTGCAATAGGCCAATGAGGGAAAGGGAAGAAGATTACGAAAAATAAATGTCCAAGAAGTCCATAAACAAGTAGAAAATAGTACCTGAGAGCAGCAGCAGACAGACATGCCAGCGTACACTCAAACCGGAAACGATTTTTAAAAATGCTGACGGGGAAAGAGTTATATCAGCCAGCCATATCAGTCAACCACTAGTATTAACATCATATCCTTCCTTTAATTAGTGTAAATCAACATGTTTCCATCAAATTTGCAGTTTATTGCACTCTCCTTCCTATGAATCACCTCCTCTGCTAATTAGCCCAGCCTATTAATTAAGTTTTCATGGACCCAGGAGCTGTTGTTCCTGATAATTTTGGTGCAACAGTAGCACATAAAACTGCCATAAGCATTTTTAAGTGTGGCTTGATTGTAATTATAGTCTTTTGCTCATCGACTAAGCCAACAAGATCAGATCAATACCATTGCCGGGTGAATAATTCATGGAGGGCCACAAGCAGAACAAAGGTAAGAATCTTCATGTTGGCATATAAATGTGCCTGAAAGCGCTGTCTCAGCTGGGTTTAAAGGCTGTGAAAATATCGAGAGGGGAGAAGTTGGCGTTAAAGCTCCAATTAAAGGCTTAAAACTATGACATGTAATGGCAGACGCTGGTCACTGTAGGCGACGACTAGTGCATATATGAAGTGTTTGCTAATAACCAGGATTATCTGCACAATGAGAGGACATATTAGGAATCAAAGTACTAAAATTAGTTGTTAGCACCCCTGGATCTTTACATACCCAACAATGACTAGCTGGCTGATACAGTAGTCATAATGGACCTATAGGGACACCTAGCGTTGTGGATGTATTTCAGCATCACACAAGGTCATAAGTTTTAGCTAGTAATGTTAGAAATGCAAATTTGCAGTCAGCTATGATACATTTTCTCCACTATCTAATGTTTCCAATAACAGGAGGATTACAGAGATCAGATGAGTGTTCAGCTATTCATATTTTCAAAAGTATTCATATTCTTTGTCTAAAACTTTTTAATGAGGAAAAATATTCCTTTTGACATTTGTATTGATGGGTCAGTGAAGTGACAGGACATTAAAAATCAAGAAATGGTCTAAACTGAATTCATACTAGGTTTGCTATAATTATGTTATTCATTTATTATATTTATTAATATTTTGAATTGGCTTGTATTGTTCGATTATTATTGTTTTAATTTTAGGTTAAGCTTTAGAATAAGTTTTTGTCATTTTTATTTATTTATTTTTTTATTTAATTTTATTTTTTTAAATAAAGGTCAATATTTAAATATTTGAAAGTGTCATCTATATATATATATATATATATATACACACAGTGAAGATCAAAATGAGAGAACAATCTATAAATAATTCCTTTTTTTCTGAAATATTGTTAATCTTCATAGCTCAAAAATTGAAGGAATATTAGCTTTACTAACATTTTTGACAAAATATCCAAAGCATTTCAACAAAAACCTTTATTTTTTGGATAACATAGTGATCAAAATTAGAGAAAAGTAACTACTGTAGCACGAAAGAAGTTTACAACTAAAATTTTGGAGGGTTACAGCTGTCAGAAATTAGTAGGAATTGTAGAGGCCCCTGCTTTGAAGCCACACTCTTAAAAATAAAGGTGCTTCACGATGCCATAGAAGAACCTTTTTGTCTAAATGGTTCCATAAAGAACCTTTAACATCTGAAGAACCTTTCTGTTTCACAAAAGGTTATTTGGGGCGAAAGAAGGTTCTTCAGATTATAAAAAGGTAAGAAAGAGATGGTTCTTTATAGAACCTTTGACTGAATGGTTCTTTGTGGAACCAAAAATGGTTCTTCAATGGCATCGCTTGAAGAACCTTTTGAAGCACCTTTATTTTTAAGAGTGCACAGGACATCACTAGTTTCTCACACTGCGCTGGTGTGATCTTGGTCCACTTTTCTTCCACTCTCTTCCATAGTTCGGTGACTGTAGTGGGTTTTTTAGCCATTGTTGCCAAGTATTTTCCAGAAATTTTCAGTTGGGTTTAGATTAGGACTCTGGGCTGGCCATTTCATTATTTCAGTGTTCTTAGCTTCAAGGATCTGCTTTACCAGTTTCTCAGTGTGACGGGGGCATTGTCTTGCATGAAAATTGCAGGCTGATTGGGAGATGCTTGCAGGGAAGGAACTGCATGTTGCTGAAGAAGGTTCAGATAAACATTTGGATTCACCCTCAATGTAGCTGTATAAGAGCCCAACTCCTGCTGCAGAAAATATCCCCCAAACCATGACACTTCCTCCTCCACCTTTCACTGACTTCTTTACGCACTTGGGCTTCAGTCTTTCCCCAGCTTGACACCGAACATAATGTTTCCCATCAGACCCAAATAAATTAAATTTACATTTATTCATTTAGCAGATGCTTTTAGCCAAAGCGACTTACAATTGAGGAATTAATCTTGCTTTCATCACTAAAGTGAACTTTGGACGAGTTCTCCTCTCTCCAGCCTTTTTGCGGGACTTGAATGAATTAGTGTCATTGTAAAGCTGCAGTATTCTAGAAATCACAGATTTGGAATGACCTGCTTCTCTTGCAATGGCTGAGGGTCATCCCTTTGGCCTTCATCTGCACAACCACCTTAGAGTGTCTGCCATCTCAGTGAAAATTAGAGGAATGCTGCCAGTTAAAAGGGGTTTGTCATATAATTAAAGAAATTAGCACCAGGTGCCATATTAACACCAATAACTTGTAGGTATCTTTAAGTGTTTTCTAATTTTGATCAGTTCTTTTTCAAAAATCTCATTTAAGATTTTTTATACAGTGCTTCAGAATATAATGAATTTATGAAGTATGCTTAAAAAACGTAATTTAAACTAAAAAAAAACAGCATCTCCTAGCATCTTTCTGACTGTGTTTTTATAGTTTGATAACTTCATGTCATCATATATCCAAACAGCATACTTTATCACCTCTTTAACTGCCTGTAGCAAACTACAGAGGGTAAATCTACATGAAAACAATGAAATTGTCCATCTGACATTTCCAGCATGTTCCAGTTTCGAGGTGATTGCAGACTTGGTCTCTGATGCAGAAATTCTGTACCTTCCGTCCTCTGGTCTTATAATAGCGTTTACACATTAGATAATATTACAGTTCTATAACAGTTCACCTCTACTAGAGACCATCAGTGCTACCTAAGAGCTGCTGCATGTTCAGTAATCACTCCTGTATATATTATTAATGTAAGCTGCCTGTTAGATTTCAGAAGACCAAATGCAAAATTGCTACATGGATATCTTTTTGCCAGCAGCAAGGTTTCGCTGCTTGAGTGCACAGATGGTGCAGACAGGAGAATGTTAATGTGTCCCTAATGCGCGGTTCATAGTCTCGTATTTGGCTAACGGTCTTTGTGAGCAGAGAGACAAGGCTGTTTTGGAATAAGAGGCTGTAGTTGTGGGCCTTGCAGCAGTTTTAAATTAAAAGTGACAATAGCCAGACGCTGTACGTGACGGATGAGGAGGATGGAATGAAGAGAGATGGAAATGTTATGTCTTCAGAACACACAGCTCAATACTTAGCATTTCCGAGAGCTAAAAAAAAACCTCATCTTCGCATCTCTCGCTGTCAGTCATGCTCTATTTCAAAAACAAAAGCAGTTGCATTCACACTGGACACATGCAGTACACTGCATTATAATAACTGTTGTTGACAAGCAGATTTGAGATTTTTGTGAGCCAACACAAAGTGGGTGAACTTTTTGTAAAACACATAAAATACAATAGTTATGAAATGCATATCTTTGACCCAGTTTTTCTGTCGTCTGTCTTCTTTTTCCATCATCTCCATAGGATACACTGCAAAAATAATAATTTTATTTTTGTTGTTTTCATCATATATATAGTAAAAATATCTAAAAAATAATTAAAACAAGATAAATTTACTTGAAGCAAGTTAAATAAATTTTACCTGAAGAGCTTTATAATGAAAATTTGCCTTTTACTGTTTGAGTGTGTAAATGGGGATTTGAAGTGATCCTGATTATGTAAAGATGTCTTGTCCCACAGTGATACAAAAAGCCAAAGCACTTTGGATCATGGTTATCAGACTAATTTAGCCTAGACTTGCTCTTTATTTGCATATCTATACAAATTCACACCTACACACACTCACAAATAATGACATACTGAGGTGGAGGCAGATGAAAGGAAATGAAAGAATGCATGGGAAGAAGGTAAAGTACTTTTGCTCTCCTACAGGGGGCAGTGGCCTGCAACCCTCATACTACTGTGAGCTGTTGGCTCACTGTCTTGTACTGTATCGTTGTATGTGATTTTCATCATACACATTTCTATTATTTTAACCCTCTTCTTTATACTGTCTCGGTGTTTGCATGCAAACAAAAAAGGATGTCAGTGCAGTATACATTATATTTGTTTTTGTCTTTCTTCGTGTACCTTCTTAAACATTGTTTCTGATACAAATATTTCCTTACAAGTACATGCCAAACTGTGTGTATTCACTTATTTTTGTTGCTTAATTTATTTGACAAAATTTTCCTAACCTTTGAAAGTCTTCCTTTGGCTTACAATGATACAGTATTGAAATTCTAATTGATTGTTGATGTCATTGTCATATTTGCATACTGAATTGTGATTGGTCTTCTTTTTCTGCCTGGCATGCACTGATATTTCCTTCCGGAAATGTATTGATTGATATGTTGAATATCAAAGAAACAGCCTACAGTGTTTTGAAGGGATGACTGACAACATGCTCCAACTGGCACCGATATGGTCACATTATAATTTTCGTCAATTATCACATCCGTTATCTGCACTGTTCTAACTCGCTCTGTCAAACATTTGAGTAGGAGTGACAGAAAACTTGCTGTTCTGTTCAGCTTCAATGCACACCTTGCGACAACTTGTCAAACCTGAGATGATTTCATTAATGCATTTACATACCGTAACCAGCTAAACATAAGGTTTTATAAACGTATAATGGTCTGACTCAAACTTCCCCTTGCTCTATTGAAGGCGCATCCTGGCTTCTCATGATAAGTTTTGCATGGCCTTATTCTCCTTAAAATTTTCATTAGTTTTTTCTATGCCAGTTTCCCTCTGTGACTTCTCAGTAGGTTCAAAAGAGAATATTCCTTGGTTTTCTGACTCTGTGTATTTGTAGTCCTCTCATCTGCCTGGAAAGGCACAAGAGACTAATTAGGTCTTAAAAGCCTCTGAGAAGGCAAGGTATTGTGGTCTATTTGCCTTTAAATCAGGCTTAAGTAAACGAAAGAACACCTTACATTAGGTTTTGCCTTTTTAAGGTAAATAGTTACTTCTTTTCAGTTACATCCACAGCAAATTTGGTGAGAAAAGAAAGCCAGAAAACTCCTTACTGACTTTCCCCCCAAATTTTAGAAGGATGTATTTTTTTTTTAAAACGGGTAGTACAACTTAAAGGACTAGTTCACCCCCAAAATGAAAAATCTGTAATTTACTCGCCCTTTTACCTGTACGTTTTAAATAGTATGTGGCTATTTCTCTGGAACACAAAATTCATATTTATTGCAGACTGTCCTGGCTGCTCTTTTACATACAACGAAAGTGAATGGTGACCAATGATACCAAGCAGTTTTCATTGACTAATGACTCAAATTTTAAAAAGCTATTATATGATTTTAGAAGCACAAAATACATTTGGCCTAGTTTTAAGATGCTTTTATGGTGCATTTTTTAATTTATATTGGAGCATGACAGACCCTGGTTTCCATTTACATTCATTGTATTGAAGAGAGCAGAATGTCATACAGAAAAATAGGAAGTCATATGGGTTTTGGAACAACATGAGGGTGAGTAAATAATGACAGAATGTGCATTTTTGGGTGAACTAACCCTTTTCAATAGGTTTCTTTGTCCAGTATTTGAGTGTAACTGCTCTGAATTGCTGTTATCTATTCTGTTTACTGACACTTTACCTCCCTTTGTCTTCATCTGTAGTTAAAGGGTTAGTTCGCCCAAAAATGAAAATTCTG
>NW_015539889.1:1195258-1198581 GCF_001515605.1 Sinocyclocheilus anshuiensis | reverse complement strand
AACAACACGAGGGTGAGTAATTAATGACAGAATTTTCCTTTTTGGGTGAACTAACCCTTTAAAAAGTAATAAAAATCTTACTGATCTCAAACTATTGAAAGGCAGTCAGTGTATATATCCTAAAAAAAAAAGTGGGTTGCGGCTCGATGACCATGGGAAAATATGGGTACCATGGCCGAACCAGTTGAGAACCACTGACATAAATAATACTTAGATCAACAGTTTAAGGTGATGAAAGCCTAATTTGGCCTTCATTTCTGACTTCAGGGGCGATTAAACGAAAAGTGGAGCTAGACTGGGGCACAGAAGACATGGAGTATCTACAGAAGGTGGAGCTCCATTCAGAAGGGGCGCTGAATGAAGTACGGCCCGACATCATCATATACAATGCAGGCACGGACGTTCTTGATGGAGACCCTCTCGGAGGTCTGGCTATATCCCCACAGGTACAGCTGTCACTCATTCTTCCTTTCAGTCCACCATATCAGATCCGAAACGCACTGCTTCAACTCGGCAGGGTTGTCTAGCCTGGTCAATAAACTTCTGTATCAATTATTCAGGCCTGCTTTACAGGATGAATGGGCAGTAGTGTTGAGGAACATCTTCATTTTGAAGATTTGGAGGGAGATTAGAAGAAGGACTTTTATTAAAATCATATATCATATAGTGTATTAATGTGACAGTGTTGGATATGCCTGCACATGAGGTTACCCTGTGCCACTGTGACCTGCTACGTCTCAAATCAAATGCTATCAGCAAGTTTATGTAGGTTTTGTATTGCACTTGCACATTATTGAATTTTTAAAATTGCATATTTATGTTTTTTTTTTTTAATCTGCAAAAAGCATTTTCTTAATCAAAGCATCTTAACAATGTAATAATCTTTAAAACAATATATATTTACTTGAGAAACAATGTGCATAACAAGAGAAAGTATCTTTATTTTTTTCTTACCCCATTGACTTTTTTTCTTGTTTTAAGCAAAAAAAAATTTTTTTTATGCTTAAAAAAACTTACCAGTGGGATGAGAAATGTGTCTGGGCAGGATTCGTCTCCATGAACTTCTCTAAACTAATTTTCAAGGTGGAGAATAGGCCAGTCAACCTTATTTTACTTAACTCTGAAGAAAGAGACCAAATGCATTAGCTTAGCTATTTGGACCAATTCATTTGCAACTTCTCACATAATAACTATGCCAGGTTATTTAAAAAAAAAAAAAATTCAGATTTGTACTTTGCTAAACTGACTCATTACATATGAAGCCATATTAAACTCTGTGGTAAAATATTCTCACCCCTCTTTCAGGGTATTGTAAAGAGAGATGAGATCATCTTCAGGGCAGCCCAGCGACGAGGAATCCCCATCCTTATGGTTACGTCAGGGGGCTACCAGAAGAAAACTGCTCGCATTATTGCTGATTCCATCTTGAATCTGCACAGACAGGGCTTGATTGGTGAAGAGGCTGTAGAAGGTGTGGGACCCTCACATGTCCCGCTCATGATGAGCAAATCTGTGTCATCAGGGGCCACGTTCAGTGCCATTTAAACTCTCCTGATCTTGGACCTTGTCAAAGACGCTGTTCTGTTACCTAATGCAAACACTTAGAATTAATATATAATGTTCTGGTCAGGGATCTAATGGTTTGGTAGTTTGGACTGAAATTGACTCAGGATAGTTTTCGTAGTTCATTGATTTGAACTATTTAACTCGTATGTTGCATTTTTTGTGATAGTTTTGGTAAGAAATTTTGAGATTGGGTAATATTTTCCATTTTTCCATCATTTCTTAAGGGTCTTTTATGCAATGCTTGTTTGCACATAAAATTTTCAAAGGAATAGCTTACCCAAAAATACATTTTGTCATCATTTGCTCACACTCATTCCAAATCCATTCAGTTTTATTATATGGAAAAGAACATTTCTCATTTTGTGTTCCACAGAAGAAAGACAATTATACAGTTTTGGAATGACAGAATTTTCATTGTTGGGTGAACTATTCGTTTAAACCATTTTAATTGGTGCCCACAAGTTGGAATTGGAAGGGAATTGATTTCTTCTCAATTTCAAAGTCAAAAAACAAAAACTAAGGGATATTGTACATTCATTTCTCTAGAAGTCCCCAGTTTGAGATACACACACAAGAAAAATATACTGTATGCCAGGAGTTGATTTTATTGAGCGATTTGTGGCAGCTCTCTGCAACATTATATTAGATTTACTCAAAATTAAATTATACCATTATGAATCAATTTTGGATTCATTACAGATTCCTCATTGCGTCGACCTGCTCTGCTATCACGCCTTAAATTATTCTGTGACATTAAATGGAAGTTGCTCTTAGGACGTGCTTTTGTGACCAGTTGGTTTTAGCAGCACGCTGGAATTCTCATTTGTGTGCATCAGCAGGTGGACCACTGTCAGGCTAAGTGCTTTCTATCATATTACGCCTGGCAGGCTTTTGAAACGTCTTCAGGCTGAGGCCGGGGCTCTCTCTATTAGGAAATGAAACTCTTCATTGGAGAGTCCGAGAGACACTGCAGTTGGTTACCAGTGACAGTTCTAAAGCCGTCATCTTGTCTGCCTCAATTTAACAAAATGGTTCCTGTCATCTAGAGCAGGGTTTCCCAAACTTTTTTTAGTCGTGGCACCCTTTGGAAATTTTAACAAACTTGTGGCACCCTACAAAATAAATTGTCACAATATTTGAATTTCTAACTTCGATATGATCATTTGAAAAGTATAAATATTCGGTACAAGAGGGAAGAACTGCAGAATATAATGTCATACAGATATTTTTAATATTATTTAAAAAAATTGTCCATCAATGGTGGCAATCAGTAGGCTAATTTCTATTGAAGAGACCAATTTATATGACAGATTTTAATGTAGGCTTTTATACATAAGTAAACATTATTTAATTACCATTATAACTAGCTATCTCACAAATTTTTGCTCACTCAGTGTTTTTTTAATTTTACAGTGGGGTAATTTTGGTGCAGTAGCACGAGATTCAATTCAAACTTTGAATTATAAAATAAAGGGGTGAGTAATAAAATAAGAACAAATAAAGAAATTAATAATGATAGCACAAATAAAAAATAACGACAGGCCTTCGAATTAAATAAATTGCTTTTTAGTTTTTCAGGTAGGTCTAACAGTAGGGTTAAGATATTTAAATTTTTTTTATTTATTTTAAATTATCCAAATAATGTTTAGTCCTAGAAAGCTATTATTATCAGAACACGTGAGCATAACATAGCGGTTAGCAGATCAATGAATGAGAGGGCAGCGTTACCAGAGTTGCCCATATACCACACCATGTTA
>NW_015539889.1:1180936-1190527 GCF_001515605.1 Sinocyclocheilus anshuiensis | reverse complement strand
GTGCAGTAGCACAAGATAGCTTGATTTCAAACTTTGAATTGAATAAAAAATGACAAGTAAGCAGTCAGTAATAAAAATAAGAACAAATAAAGAAATTAATAATGATAGCACAAATAAAAAATAACGACAGGCCTACGAATTAAATAAATTGCTTTTTAGTTTTTCAGGTAGGTCTAATAGTAGGGTTAAGATATTTAAATTTTTTTTATTTATTTTTACATGGCACCCCTGCTCTCGACAGACGGCACCCCGGTTGGGAAACACTGGTCTAGAGAATAAATAGGAGATGATGACGTTTTCTTATGTTCAGATTTTAAATTCTAGTTTGAAATCACGATTCTCAGTATTTTTTTATTTATTTTGTGATTTTATTTTTAGACATCAAGTGTAGAACAGTCTACTATTTTTACTCAAGGAGTTCATTACTCCACACATATTTACAATTGAATTTGTCACTTTATAGGCATTATAAGCTTTGAGTTTATTTAAAGATAAGGTTCTCCCAAAAATAATTTTTTTCATTATTCACTTGTGTTTTTCCAAATCTGTTTGACTATGAAGGACAAGCATGGAGGACATGATGCAAATAAAAATTTGAGATGGGAGGAAACATTTCAATGCTTTTGCATTAACTTGCGATTGCTCACAAGGTGATAATATGTGGAAATAATATGGTAAAAAACTAAATTTCAATATTTATGCAAGTGAATGCAAAATTTCTTGGGGAATGCCATACTTTTGCAAGAGAATGCAAATGTTTTGCAAGTAAACACAAAGTTTCTTGGGGGAACAAAAAAGTTTTCCATAGGAACACAAAGTTTCTTAGTTGAAAGCAAAAGTTTTGCAAGCAAACGCATCGTTTCTCTGGGAATGCAAAAGGTTTACATGTGAATGCAATTTTTCCTGTGGGAATGCAAATGTTTTGCAAGTGAACACAAAAGCATTGAAATATATAATTTTCTTTACATCTCATATTTTTCCAACACAAACCCCTGGTTTCTATCCACTTTCATTGTGTACAAGAGAGCCGCATGAACATTCTCTGAAGTATCTCCTTTTTTGTTCTGCAGAAAAAAACTGATCTGAAACAAAATGAGGGTAAATGATTATAGACTTTTCATTTTGTTAATGAACTATCCCTTTTATTTATCTTTTTTTTTTCAAGCTCAAGGTTGGTATATAGAGGGTTGTCTTCTTAAGTAACGACTAATAAGCTTTGTGGTAGGCACTTATCCTCAGGTTGGAGGTTTAATGGTCATAGCTCTGTTCTCTGGCGACATTGTGTGAAATTTGTAGAAACTAATGTTGGTGGTGTTAGTAGACCTCCAGACCTTTCTGCACTAAATTGCTCTTAGAGCACAGAATAGAGTAAAAACATGGCTCTGTTTCTTTGAGCATCCCAAACACCCCTACATAGCAAAATTATGATGATTCTTTTGAATAAGTGATTACTTGGCAACCGTTAAAAAACTAGATCGTATAAATGTGTATAATATGAATGCAATGTGGACGTCATCCATGCAATTTTGGGCTACTGTTTTATGAGTACTGTGAATTCGGACAAACTACTTTGTTCACTTACTGTTTTTGCCTACTATACAGTAGGGAAATATGCGATTTTGGATGCAGCCGAAATATCTTGTGACGCTAGTTGTACAGAAACTACACGCATCACGTTTAACAGTGAATTAACGTGTAATTTTTAAAACCTACTGAAATAATATGATTGTTATTTATTTTGTGATTTGTTTACTGTGATCCCTCCCATTCCACGTATCCTGGTTTGAGACTTAGGTAATAAAAGTTAAGAGAGAAGAGCACTAATTTAGTGAGGTGTTTACTCTTTTGGGAATGGCAAAATTTGAGCATTATTAATGTTGTTTTAGGTTCTGGGTTAAGGTTATGAGTCTGATATTGCACTCGGGTGCTGGAGGGATCTTGGTAATGGACACTAATGAGTGTAGTGGGGCTCTTTTTGTTCTTTTCCTTTCTTTTTCTCTTTAATGAAAGCCGTCAAAAGGATGAAAATGGAGGTCACTTGAAAGACGTGAACCCTTGAGGTCTAGCTAGCAGTTTAATGGATCTGTACATGAAAAGGACCACCTTGGTCCTGCTTGAACAAATGACTTACTGATGAGTATTTCATGCGCTCATTTCATAACGTTTTTTCTGTCAGAACACTAAACATCTTATGCACTTATTGTGATCTGTGCCACTTTATGAAACGTATATTAATTTTATTCCTTTTTCTTGAGTTATTTTTATATAAAATTACTTAAAATTGAAGTAGTGTTCTTATTTAACTCATTAATCATATCTTGTCTATTTAAACCAGTGTTTTATGTATAGAGATACTTCATTACTTGGGTAAATTACAGTAAATTTATACACGAATCTATAGAAATGGTGCTTTGTTAACGTGTAACAAATGTGCCAAATGTCTTCATGTTGGGTTTGTCGTGTTCTTTTGTACTTTTTATTTAATAGCATTTCCATGTAAGGACGGAAAATAAATCAAGTCTAACAATGCAATTACTGAAGACCCCATGTTTATTGTATACTATATCTGTTAACACTTCATATGATTTATATGACTTCTTTCCATCAGCATGACATCTTCAAACACCTGCTGGTTTATTGTTCGAAAGCCTTGCCACAACTGGAGAAGATTAATGTTGAAAGCAAGTGCTGAGCGGTGGGACAAATGTGCTGTAATATTCATCATCTCTGCTTTCAGTCTCTTTTGTTAGCGTGTTTGTTTTGCAGTGCAAAAGCAGATATCATCTATTTATACTGACGTTTCAGTATGTGTGTTCCCAGGGAATCGAACCCATGACCTTGGCTTTGTGCCAGTTGAGCTGGATGCCAATGACGTGGATATGATTTCAAAAGAACTGAAGGTGAATGATTTGGAACCATTTATTTTATGCAATTCTACTATACATCTTTTGTCCAGGTTAAAAACCAAAAACTACACCCACTGCTATGAGCTTTCCGTTATGCCAACCATGTGTATGTCCCTCCCATACGCCACCCACCAATGAGTTATTTCAGGAGGTGTCTATGACTCAACGATCAAACGTCCAGAGCCCACTGGCATCATGCGAGCTGTCCATCTGAGAGCTACAAAAGCAGCTCAGATGTCTTTATTCAAAAACCTCATCGCCAGGGTTATACAGGTTCTCATTAACCGCTGCTATGCCCTGTTTATACAGTCTGAGGTAATGAGCATGGCTCCCTTGTTCCTTACTCTTCAGCCTGATTAAGGACTTCCTTGGGCGTGCCTTGAAGAAGAGATGCTAGAGTGGTCTTTCATTTAGGCATGGCTAAGGGGAAGTTATGAATTCTTGAGATTACTTTTGGGTGGCATTGAACGAAAATGCAATGTTGTTGGATACTGAATATTTCATATTGAGTGCCTAGCGGGACTGTGCAGTCGCATATGTCTGCCTGCATTTATTGATTTATTTGAATGCGTTTTATTTATGAACAAAGTTTACAGTTTCACCGTTCAGTCACTTATGGCTTGAACTTTGTTATATACAGTTGCTAAATTGAATTCAGGCATGGAAACAACCTACAATCTCTGTTGAAGTCTCAGGGGGCTGTTTAGCTCCTGTGAAGCAGTTTAACCTTGTAAATGTACTCTCAAGAGGAAGTTTTACTGAAATTACAGTAAGCAGGAAGAGATGTTTCATCTCAAGAATGTGTTGAGGACAATATTATATTACATGTGTTGGCAAAGAAAGGATCTGTACACCCAACGATGAACATTTACCTTAATTTACTTACCTTTACGTCTTCTATGAGTCATAAAATTAGATATTTGATAGAACGTCCAAGCTTTTCTTTTTCATACAATGAAAGCAGATGGTGTTTTTTTTACTACCATACTCCAATGACAAAAAAAGAAGATAAAATCAGTTCTGAGTTACAAGTCTTTTGAAGCCATATAATAGCCTATGTGTTAAATTGATGTAGTCTTTAGACATATTGCACCAGGTTCAATGTCATTGGCTGATGCTCTGTTGCGTGACCAGTGGCAAAGTGGGAAGGTTCAAAAAATGTGACTGCAAATGAAATTTGATAGCTACCGCAGAAGGAAAGATTATCATTGAACCTTAGCAACCTAAATGTTTGTCTGTTCCTCACATCTATCATATAGATTCAGAAGGCTTGAAATATATTAGAGTATTTTTATTGTACTTTTATAGTGCTTTTTGTCATTTTTAGAGCTTGCCAGTGTAAATCACAATCCACTTTCTTTGTATGGCAAACTCAGTCTTCCAATAACAACATATTTCGTTTTTCACAGAGTAAAGAAAATGAGTGCATTGGAATGACAAGAGGGTGAGTCAATGATGACAAAATATTCATTTTTGGGGGGGTGAACTATTATTTTAATATTAGAAATCCACTGTCCTGTGTTTCAGAATCTTACTGATCTGGTTCACAATATCAAGAGGAGATGTATGGTAAAAATTGTAGTGAGATGTTAACCAAAAGTGCCAAAAGTGCACAGCCCACCCTCCAGACGAACTGAGGTGGGAGATCTCCGCTCTTGGACAATTTAACACCTGACCACCATCCATTTCCCAAATAGAATGAGATGACACCGTTAAGGAAGGCCACTCTTCTTCCCATGTTACTCTCTGCAGGCTGGATCAGCTCATCCTCTGGTATAATGGGTAACACCCATTGAGCTGTGCATATCGTAAAGGCAATTCAATATAGATGGAAATGAGATTAGACTGTGTTATTAGATCGCACTTTTCCAGTTCGGCTAAGGCAGCGGGTGCCCTGTTACTATTCCTATTCTGCAGATTTGTCTGAGGGGAGCAGGTGCATAAGTTATTGTGTGCATTCAATCTCATGTTTGAGGTAAACACATTCGTAGGGAAATATTTTTGAGACGGAATACATTTTCAATTGCATTCTAAAATGCACCCATTCATGCACAAGTGCTGTCAGTCATTTTAAAAGATATTTCTGGATGCTAATTTTGTGTCGAGGACAAAGCGTGTCACTTCAAAATAAAGAAATCAATTAGCCATGTATTTTAATATATTCTAATATATAATTTATTCCTGTGATGCACAGCTGAATTTTCTGCATCATTACTCCAGTCTTCAGTGTCACATAATCCTTCAGAAATAATTCTAATATTCTGATTTGATGCTCAAGTTATGTTTATTATTATGTTGAAAACAGGTGTGCTGCTTAATATTTTTGTGGAAACCATGATGCATTTTTCAGGATTCTTTGATAAATGGAGGTTCAAAAGAACAGCATTTATTTGAAATAGAAATCTTTTTTAACGTTATACAATTTTTTATTGTCACTTTTGATCAATTTAATACATCCTTGCTGAATTAAAGTATATTCATTTCTTTCAAAAAAAAAAAAAACCTACTGACCCCAAATTTTTTTGAAAGGTTGTGTACTGTATATAAAGCACTTTTCAAGATGACTAAAATATAGATGTATTATTATTTTTTGTTGTTGTTGTTGAAGAAAAGTTAGTTTGGGAATATTCAACAAATATTTAATATTTAACAAACATTAGCACATTTTCAATCAATTCATAATTTTTAACTCATTTACATTTACATTTTAAGTTTCAAATATGTATTATAGGGCAATTTGAGTTTTTTTTTTTTCAATTAATAATTGGTAATTGATTCCTTCATTTAATTTTTTTAATTGTTAAATGTATTGCAGTTACAGAAGTCTGTTTAGTTTATGTTTAGCCTTCTCTCCTGTGAACTGACATCTGTGTTTATAGGGTGTGCAGATTGATGTCAAAGTGATTGGAAAAGCTGGGCCTTCTAACTGGGCTTGACGCCAGCTCTCACACATCAGCTCTCAAAAGACTGTCCATCACCCTTGATAAGTGGCACCTGGATGAGACCTGGAGTGAGGTCTGTGAGAGCTATTATTAAAATCCTGACGGGGGACTTTCCTGTTGGCCAACAATGTGATGGTACCTTGTTTTCTCCCACATGACAGTTTTTGCTTACGTTTTTTCTTGTTTTAGCATCACCACACCCGCAAAAAGCATCATAGTTTTTTTGCTAATGCTACTGACATAACGCTGATTCTTTGATAGTACATCATTTTAACTTGGTTGACATGTGAAATGGAAGCAGAGAAAGATCTAGTAAACCAGGATCCTGAATGCCTTTAAATGACTAATGGACGTAACCTTTCAAGTGGTGATTTGTTTTGAAGGTGTTGTCATGCTGTTGTAATTCTGACATCAGATCTGTTGTTGATATAAAGGTTGCTTCAGGGCCAAATGAAATCTCCTGCTCGCATTCGTACCCTGTAGTTTGTTTTCCAGCTGTTTTGAGGAAGCTACTTTGAGGCTAGCCTACTTAGCTACAACCTAAATGAGTTCAAGTACAGTAGAACTACTCTTAGTTAGTCTAAAATAACCGTATTTAAGTATTTATGCATGGGTTTGAATAAAACAGTTAATAGTTTATTTGATCTGTCAAATGTTTCAGCATTTGCATGTCCCAACTTGTAAACACAAACTTCCCAGGATGACTTGAATGCACCATGTCCCTCTTGAAATCCTACTGAAATCTTTCAAAATTGTTTTGTATGGTATGCTGTGTAAATACAACAATTAGTGCCTTTTAAATTCACTTTTGTGACCTCTTTTACTGTTGAATCTTTTCCAGCAAAGTCCCAACTCACAAATTGTACTGCACAAAATCTAAGAAAGATGTGCAAGTTCTGTCAAAGTGTTCCTGTCGCTCTCTCGGCTGGAAGAGCTCTAAACAGCTGTTAATTTTAGACTAATCAAATGCCTTTTAGTTAACAGTCTCCCCCTCTCCTCACAATGTCTCATTCAAGTACATTGAATGCTGGAGATTTCAAGCATGCTAGATGTGCAATATTATCTTAGCATTTTCTGATGCCAGCATCGTCAATCTATGCACTCTTCTTTAATAAAATGCCCATTATAAAGCACAAGAGAAATGTGATTCTAAAGTGCTTTTAAAGGGACAGTTTGAATTATGCTGGTATGCAGAGGTTAGCCAATCAAAAAAGAGGTACATATACATGTTGATGTCTTAAAGGTACAGTAGCCTTTTAGACACCTACTGTATGTGTAAAAAAAAACAATTTATTTAAAAGAGTCAGAATTGATTGATAATGACTAGATCGTGGCTGTTTTTGGTGCTAATAGATAAACATTACTTGGGGAAAAAAATAAAATACTACATAAAGGCCCCTTTAAATGTTTGGTCCCCATTAAAGTCCAAAACATACATGAACCCAACTCTTCTATGGAAATTCAATTTAGTCTCTTTGGGGAGAAAAAAAAAGGTCTAAGGTGGTTTTCGAGACTACAGGTGCATCTCAATAAATTAGAATGTCGTGGAAAAGTTCATTTATTTCAGTAATTCAACTCAAATTGTGAAACTCGTGTATTAAATAAATTCAATGCACACAGACTGAAGTAGTTTAAGTCTTTGGTTCTTGTATATGAATTCAAAGGAGGGTGACAAAAGAAGCGGATCAGAGATATCGTACCTGAAAGGAATCCCTGGTCCATGTCTCTCAACACCATCACAGCGCTTTCCAGCAGTGACCATTTCCATTAGCGAGACAATGATGGTGAGATCTTACTCTGCTTCTGCCTTCATTCTGTCTCTTTCTATCTCTTGAACTCTCTATGTATTCACTTAGCTCTCAAAAAGTGTGGGGAGGAGAACTTAGGAAGGAGAAAAGCAGGATTAAATCATCATGTGACACACATACACTCTGTTTTTTTTAAAGCTTTAAGTCCCCGGCCTGCTCAGGATTGTAACTGGTGTTTTGCGTTTATGAGGCATAAGCAGCTACTGGAAAATGCCAAGGACTCCTGATACTTCAAAGCGAAAACTTTTTGTCATGAGAAGCAGCACAAATGATTTACCCTTTGTGAGAGTGTGTAGATCATTTTCATTCAGTTTATGTAAAATATGACCTGTCCATGGAGGTCTATAATACTGTTAGCATTCATCTCAATAGCAGATGCTCTACTGGTGAAATCTGCCATCGTTGCTCAAAATGGGATGATGCAGCTGTAGTTTTATTTTTAATTGCAAATGACAGTGTACAGTATCAGTTTACTTGTTTTGCCTGTTTTGTTATTGTAGATTGTTGTCTCCAGATGGACATGCATTATTCATCAGGACTGCAATATGAACAGCGGACCAGCAGGTGGCGGCAGGAGGAGAGTGTGTATGTGGACTGCAGTCCCACGCAGCACATGCTTCTGTGAGCAGTTGCTCCATATGGGCAGATTCAAGATCAGTTTATCTCTTCAGGCCAGTAATGCACTTGGTGGAGGACAGAGCTGAGAGACTTTTTGGGACCAGAAATCACTTGTGTCATGGGCATGAGTGTGTTTATATGATAATGTAGTAGAGATGTGGTCGAATTTCTGCGTATGTGGAGCAATCAATCTCTTAGTATAGTTGAAAACCGAGAATCGTTTTTAAAATACTGGAACCAAACGTCATTTTACCGTTAATGGTTCTCGCAAGTCCATTCTTCTGCCAATGCAGACAGAATAATGTAAAATACTCATATTATCAACGGCATTGGAACACAGCTAGTCCACTACTAAATTGACAGTGTGATCATTATAGGCTGATTCTTGAGTGACTGACTCTTTTTAGTCAGTTCTTTTGTGTATCAAACTGAAACAAGCGAATCAGAAACATATAGCTCAGCCAGTGTAGACCGATTCCCAAACAAATGGCAGTGCAAAAATATAGTCCGATTCCCAAAAAAATGGCTGTTATGAG
The DNA here is from genome assembly GCF_001515605.1 of Sinocyclocheilus anshuiensis. Taxonomy (NCBI): domain Eukaryota; kingdom Metazoa; phylum Chordata; class Actinopteri; order Cypriniformes; family Cyprinidae; genus Sinocyclocheilus; species Sinocyclocheilus anshuiensis. The sequence continues at coordinate 1,181,717 of NW_015539889.1, read as the reverse complement.
CTGCCTCTTTTTAGTGAATCAAACAGAAACAGGTGCAACAAGTCTAGACCGATTGCACAATGAATGACTCTAATGAGTCAGTTCTTTTCAGTGAATCAGAAGTTACAAGCAAAACAAGTGTAGTCCGATTACACAGTGAATGATTCTAATGAGTCAGCTCTTTTTAGTGGATCAAAAACAAACAGCGCAATCAGAGTAGTCTGTTTTCTGAATGAATTCCTCTTAGGAGTCTATTCTTTGTAGTGAATCAAACATCACAAACATTGTGGTCCGATTCAAACACACAGTTTACAATAACTGAGACTTAAAATTAATAAGGCAGTGTAGTTACAGACTGGTTTTATGTATATACAAATTGCATTTATTTTATTTTTTTTTTCAAATATTTATTTCTTTAAAATACTTAAAGCTGCAGTCCGTAAATTTTTTTGGTTAAAAATGATCCGAAATCAATATTTGAGCAAGTACATAACCAGCCAGTGTTCAAAACTATCGCCTTACTTTAGCCCGATTCACAACGGTTAGCTTATAATAATGTTTTCTAATTTGAGTGGTACGGGTAGGTTTTCGCGGGAAATTCGAGCATGGCACTGCGTCATTACGTCACATCTTTAAACATAAAGAAGTTGTCCCGGCTACTAGGCTATCGCATGTGAGGATCCTGCAGGTGGCGGATCGTTTATAGCCTTTTCTCACAGCAGCCAGAATAATTAAATGTATCATTTTGATGGCGGATTGTAATCCAGAAAGGATTATGTGTTTATGAAACACATGTGAATGA
>NW_015539889.1:1149093-1176664 GCF_001515605.1 Sinocyclocheilus anshuiensis | reverse complement strand
ATTTCTTAATATGAAATTAGATTAGACTGTGCAGAAATTGAAATCTACACGCTAATACACACTATACTCATATTCACCAATGCTGATGTTGTTAACATTAGTAATTTGAGAATAAAGTATAACAATAATAATAATTTGAACGGTTTGATGTGATATGCGCTAACCGATCTTTAGATTTAATCACCATTGGTAGCGAGATTTATGGTAATGCTTTTTTCCTCAGTTGGTCAGAACAAACGTGGCAGATTTGTTATTTACTTGTTCTGATGGCAATATACGGTGAAAATTCTTATTTGGGTCATATTCCAAGAGGTAGGCTAGAATCTGTGATTGCGAAGTACAGTAAATATCCACACCGGTGCGGTGACTGACTGCCACACATACTCTTCAGAACATTAGATTCATCCGCGCTGGAGCCGTGCCGACTCACAACCCACGCAAGCTAGATAATTCCGCACACAGCTGCAATTCCAGGTTTTCAAACAGAGATGGCGACAAAGAGGCAAAACTTACGGACTGCAGCTTTAAATAAGCATTAATGGAATCTTAAGGAACCAGGATCATTAATTTCTTTACTATTCCCATGAGGTTCCATTTCAGTTATGCTGTCTACAGTATAGTATGTAGGCTATGAGGCAGCTCTCTAGGTTTTTAGAGTTATGTTGTTTGATTGATGAACTCGCTTGAGGAAAAAAACAACCAAGGCTCTCTGTGTCCTGGACTGCAGTCCAAGTTATGACCGCAGTTGTTGCAATTGCTCATGTATCTTTGCAGCCAATTTTTGCTTGCATCAGAAAGGGTTGTTCAGCGGTCTAATCATAGTGCATTATCCTATTATACTAGGAAACAGCCTTTAAATTCACATTAACCCACGGTTTCTACACTCAATGTTTCTTCTTTTCTGTATGGGGTCCATTCACCGCATCCCAAAGGAGTACTATGGTAACATTGCCTCACAACTTATAACTCTGTATATCAGCATGTTATTGTTCATCTGGAGCTCGAATGACTATGTTCTGCTTTGCAGCTGCAGAAAAGGGGTTGGCTGTGGGATATTAGAGCGTGATCTCTCGGCAGAATTCCACGGAGAAATATCCAAATGTTCCGTGATCTCCTATTGTGATGGTTGGCTCAATTCGAGAGAGCTGCCTTTCTTTTTTGCCAAACAAACATGCTCCACCATAACTATAAATTGACGAAATGTACCATTCGTAGCAAAGACATTCAGACAGTTTGGCATAATTCAGTCTGACATAATGTACATTGTTTTTGTTGCAGTCTGCCCCATTGGGTGGAGACGGCTTCCAGCGTCCCTTTTTGTAGCTGAAAATACAATACTTTCAAAATGAAGGTATGACTGCGATGGAAAAAGCAACAGAGACTGCGGCTCTGCAGGCTAACAGACTCACAGACCTTCAGACACAGCTTTCATCATTAAAGACCCATCAGAGCCCGCAAACGGCCCTTACCTCTGGATAAAACCCAAATAATAATCAATCACAAGGCTGAGCGGCCAAGGCACACAAACACAAAGCCCCTGTTTTCCCACAGAGAGCAGAGAACTCATGCCTTGAAGGTATACAGCATGAAATCTCTATGAAAATCGTGAGTTTGTTTTACTTATTGTTCTCTGGCCCATTTTTTTTATGTCAGAAAGATATTTTAATTATATTGACCCTGTCTACCTTTCATCGATGTTTTAGTCCTTTCAGTGCAACTGTTGTCCACAGCAACCAATTTTAATCAAAAGTTAATGAAAAGGTGAGAGAATGAGACTATGCATGTGGCCAGATGGAAGATATTAAGTTGTGAGATGGGGAGATTGGGGCTGGGGGTCTGGATGAAAGAAGACAGGTCAGTTACCCAATTCATTAAGATTTCCACCTGTTAGCTGCCACCAAAAAACATCTAGACAACAAAAAAGCCACATCTCAAGCTTTGTGCGGTAGGCGTATTGAGATTAGATGTAGCCTAAAACATGGCTGGAGAATGTAAGCAAGCATTATATCCCACGCAGTACTATATCCCTCAATGCAATACACCAGACTTGACCTTTTAGTGAGTGAAATGTGAGTAATATTGGCCAGCATCTCTATATTGCCTTAGAGATGCAAAATATTTGATTTTTTAAATGTTTGCATAGTGTATTCTCACATTTTATTTTAGTTTTTTAGTAGGTAGTATGCAGTATACACTACCATTGAAATGTTTGCGGAGTCTCTAATGCTCACCAAGGCTGCATTTATTTGATCAAAAGTACAGTAAAAACAGTAATAATGGTTACAATTTAAAATAAGTGTTTTCTATTTTAATATATTTTAAAATGTAATTTAGTCCTGTGATAAAAAAACTGAATTTTCAGCAGCCATTACTCTGGTCTTCAGTGTCACATGGTCCTTCAAACCGTTGTACTGCTTAATATGTTTGTGGATTCCTTGATGAATAGAAAGTCCAAAAGAACACTATGTATTTGAAATAGCAATCTTTTGTAAAATTGTAAATGTGAACTGTCCTCTTGCAAAAGTATTGTTCCCCCAAGAAATTTTGCATTCGCCCACAAAAGCTTTGATATATATAGTTTTCCTTCCCATCACAAAAGTTTTGCGAATGAATGCAAAGTTTCTTGGTGGAACGCATTACTTTTGTCAGCAAACACAAAAAGCATTGAAATATAATTTTTCCTCCCATCATTTTTTTTTCTATCACCATGTCCCTTTAGGGGCTTTGCACTTTTGAGATATTTTGCAACAGAAAACCTGAAGGTGAATACTTTGTAATACCTTCAATGTCTTGTCTTTCGAAAAAGTTCTGACAGCTTAATCACAGCAAGCCCCAGATTTCAGGATATCACAGTTTTTCAGTGTTTTTTTTTCCAGTGGTCACAAGGCATAATTGCTGTACTGACTTGCATTTCAGTTCTGGTGTTAATGTGACAGCTGCATTGTCACTAGCATACCATAATTTACAATTCTGTGCTTGTGGACTAGAAAAGATTCCTCACATGACTTCCTGTCTAACTGTGCAGCACACACTTATTTGGTTACTGATAATATGCAGTTCATTATGGAAGATATGCATGAGTATGAACACTCATGTATATCCTTTGCATCAAAAATGGCAGGATGTAGAAGCAAGCCAAATACATCCAGATGTTGATCACGGCAACATCTGCACTGGGAGGAATCGGGGCTTCACCATGGGATCGTCTGAGTCGTTTTGTCTTTCTGCAGCTCTTCCAGTCTGTGGAGGAATTTCTGGCAAGACAAGACAGAAATCGAAACCTGCCGCTCAATGAATTGAAGGTATGTCAGGAATTATAAATGGACTGAACAGGGTTTGTGTGCATTGCAATAGTGTTTAATATTCTCTATGTTTACGAATAGCGGCTATCAATTTTTGTGTAAATTTAGTCAAATTAATAAAAAAAAAAAAATCAGATAATTTTCATTAACTGTTCTTGACTTGACATGCCATCTTAAAGAAATAGTTCACCCAAAAATTTAAATTTACTGAAAATTATAATTCACTCTCAGGCTCATGCATGATGTAGAAGAGTTTTTATATTCATCTGAACATATTTGGAGAAATTGAGCATTACATCACTTGCTCACCACTGGATTCTAGTGAATGGGTGCCGTCAGAGTGAGAGTCCAAACAGCTGATACAAACATCACAATAATCTACAAGTAATCCACATTTTTGAATGAACTATTCCTTTAAATGTAAAAAAAAATGCTTTAGTCATCCACCAAAAAAATATAATGCCTTCGAAACATTTTCATTTTCATAAATGCAATTAACATGATTAATTAAACAGCATATCATCTAATTAATTTGTTTGAATATGCAGGCAAGGAAATCCATGTTTTTGTGCTTTCTTGTGTAAAAATGTGCAAATATAAATACAAAGATGTTTTTCTTTGTCTCTCTGATTGATGACCTTGTTCAACCTGTTAAAGTATATACACCGGAAATTATAACAAGAAAAATATCACGCTTCAAATTTACATTTCTTTTTCATTAAACCTACTGGTATTAAAGCAATACATTGCATTGTTGTAGTGTCAATCAAAATGAAAAATATGTTTACCTGCAACCCTTAAATTATTACTTGTTTTGTGTGTGCACAGTTGTGAGAGCATGTAAAGCTGTTTTTATTAGCAGAAAATACAGAGGAAGATAATCCCTCCAGGCATGCACTGCTCCCACTCGCACAATAGCTGGCAAAAGCAGTCCTCCCATCAAATGAAGGCAAGAGAGGAAACCAGACACCTTCAGTGTCCAGATGGGAGTCTGACATATTTCATCAAGACATTCATTCAAGTTAATAGTTAAACACGAAAATGTGTCCACAACAGTTTGATTACCTCACACAGATGCTGGATATTTCTGGGGGTTTTAATGAGATCAAATCAAATTGCCCTTCAGTGCCTTTGAATAAAAGACTATTCCAGGTCATGGGTTGTTTGCAGTGATTTTAATGTGAGTGTCTAAATGTAAAATCCATCTTGTGGATGAGGCTGAAATGAGATCATGTATAATAAAGGGTTTTCCACAGATGTGAGCCTAATGATGACTGGCCTTCTGCCCTGGTCTCAGAGCAAAGTGTTTCAGAGCAAGTGAGTCATTTTAGGGGGCAAATCTGCTCTCTTAAGTGTACAAAACATCCTTTTTAAATTGACAGCAAAAACTGTCTGATGTGGTTGCTTGAATTTCACATTCAGAATTAGAGTTGATAAAATATTTACTACACATACAACAGTTTTAACTGTTCAGTTTTTTTTTTTTTTGTAGAAAAAAGAATACAGGATTGAAATGACAGAGTGAGTAAAGGACATAATTTTTATTTTTGGGTGGAAGCATCATTAATTAAAAATAAAGCACATCATACACATGATATGTTCTATATTTAAACTCTAGTTTGTCTGCTTACGTCAAATGGTGCATTTTATGTGGAGATTTTGCGCTCTTTGGCCCAAAGACAAAACATCAGTATCACCATAATGGAGTTGACCATTAGCCTCCTAGTGGCAGGCCCGGTAACAATATTAAGGTCAGAAATTAACCAGGGCTTGGGGCAAAAATGCCACTGAGAGTGACAAAAATGCCCCAGATATTTGAAATGTGTGAGCAAAAAAATCCCTCATGGTTTGATCAATTTCTCGCCATGTGTTAAGCAAACATAATGTCTGTTTGAATGAACTAGTTCAACTGAAGTATTTGACATGCACCACTGTTCAAAGGTTTGGGGTCAGTAAGATTTTATAAAAGAAAAAAAGAAATGAATACTTTTATTCAGCAAGGTTGCATTAATCAAATGTCAAGACATTTATAATGTTACAAAAATAATATTTCAAATAAATGCTACTCTTTTGAACTTTCTATTTAAGGTATCACAATTTCCACAAAAATATTAAGCAGTACAATTTTTTTTACATTGATAATAATGTTTCTTGAGTACATCAGCTGATTAGAATGATTTCTGAAGGATCATGTGACACTGAAGACTGGAGTAATGACTACTGAGAATTCAGCTTTTGCCATTGCAGGAGTAAATGACATTTTAAAACATATTAAAATATAATTTTTTATTTATTTATTTTTTTACAATATTATTGCTTTACTGTGTATTTTATCAAATAAATGCAGCCTTGTGAGCATAAGAGACTTTTTCAAAAACATTACAAAAAAAATCTTTTAATGACCCCAAACCTTTGAAAGGTAGTGTGTACGAATGACAAGCTGCGTGTCACATAAAGGTAAAAAGAAAAAAAGCCCTTAAAACCAATTCCCGCATCTGCAATTATTAAACAGGCCCATAACACTGGTTGACATCATTGCAAAGTATTACCACAAATAAACCTTAAAGTTCTAGAGTCACTGTCAACAGATTTGGTACACCTTTGATGACCTACACTGTCTTGGCACACAATGAAACGATTAATGTCTACAAGCTTTCTGAAGCTCATCCAACTTCTTGATTTCATTTCCATTCTTTTCTCTGAAGCACCAAATACTGAAATAAACAAGAAGCCTTAATGGTTTGCCATCTAAAATGATGCAAAAATTGTCCTAGCACAAAACCTAAGTTCCAGTGGAGCGTCAACATTAGGAGGGGTAGAATGAAAGAGGTAGGCAGAGCAACAGCCTCAAGCTATGTTTGCTCCCTCTGCCGCCCATATGGCCAGAGATCTGCTTGTTCCTTTCTTAGCAAACATATCTTCCCTTCTGTGTTTTAGATGAATACTGATCCTGAGATTTTCCTGAGGCCTTTTATGCCTTCCTATGTAATTTTGACCACAAATACCTTTGTAATTATTAGTTTCAGTGTGTTTCCCCATTTAAAGTTAACTTGAAGAAAATGGGAGACTTTTGAAAGTAGTGATGGCAATATTAAAAACATCACACCATAGTGTGAATGTATAGGGTGGGCTGTTGACGGTATTACTAAATATGAGAGACTTTTTGTTTATGCCTGTTATGATGCCAGTAATAGATAATATGTCGTGCGGGAGGAGACACTGACCTCTGGGTTTGACTTTTACTGAGATTTTGAAACTATTTGGAAAGTTCTCCTGTTATGTTCTTTGTTATTTAGCAGGTGCTTCCTTCGATCAGAATGATTATGTAGTTGGTGCAATACAGCCAAAACACAGCACAGCTTTAGAGGAGAAACCTTGAACTTTTTATGGAAATAAATAAGCATGACATTTAAAGGTCTTTCTGAACCATACCTTCTAAGCTATACCTTTCGCAGCAGATTTTGGGAAATGGACGGATTTTTTTTGCACAGGGATCTTTTCACTCACAGTTTAGACTGAAAGAATCCATGCATGAGATTGCATCGAGCAGCTGGAAAGAGAATTACCTCAGTGCAGAGTGAGTGGCCTATAGATAAAGTGTCACAGCAGATAATGCATCGATGCAAGAGATGAAAACAGCTTTTGTCAGAGAGAGATGAGTGAGAAAAGGTGATTATATAGGTGCTTTATGACTGCATGTTCATAAGGTTTCATATAAAAATCATAGCCAGAAGCCTCCTTGAACATAATTATTTGTATTGTACTAATGTTTTGATGTTTAAATGTATGATTCCTTTTAGTTTAATATATATTTTTATTATAATTTGTATTATATATTATATATATTTATAATACATTTATTAAAAAATGTTTTTATATTTTTATTTTTATTATCAAATAGTATATAATTTTAATATCAGTTAAAATGCATGTTGATCACTGGCTGTGAAGTTCTGTCATATCACACTCTGACAAAGGCACATTCTTCTTTGTATTTTAAATGAATCTGAAGTTCAAACTCAAGCAGTTTGGGTTTGCCAGCCGTTGGGTAGGGATGGCAGGTTATCCTGACAATCTACGTTTTTCAATCTTTTATAACTATAGGGATAAGTGATTTTGTAGCAAGCCACAATGACAATGTTTTCCCAAGAAATCACAATGGAGTCAGCAGGATCAGAGATCAGAGATCTGCGTTAGAAAGTCAGTATAGGATCGCTCCCTGTCACCAACTAACTGACAACAATGTCATATGTCATATGTTCCTTTTTGACACCTCACGCAGTCCAGAAATTTCCTTTTGGGAGAACTGGAGGTTGCTGGTTTCTATCAGTTCTATCATGACAGATCTCCGAAGATTTTAGCATGGTAACTGATATGACAATGTTAATGTATTTGGTCTTGACCAAATAGATCTGCAATGCTGCTGAATTGCTGCTGCTGTTGGTTATTGCTGTTGTTGTAGATTATTGCTGCTATATACAATTTTTGTTGTACTACGGGCTACCTACAACAGCAAAAGAACCAAAACCCGAAAAGACATTGAGCTAATAAATATAACAAACAAGGATAAAAATGACAAACTATTTGCATGTTTTCCACCTTTTTTATTTACAGAATGCATGCTTTCCTTCTCCCACTCTCTCACAAATGCACACATACTGCACAGTACAGACACACACTCGCGCACCAAAACGTCTTGTCAGTGCTGACCCGTGAATTTATCAATAAAATAGTTTCGCAGCTGAAAGACTACATGACACATCACAGCTGACAAGACTACATGAAAGACACATGACAGTTGAAACATGAGGTTTCAACTGATTACGGGATATTTTTGCTATTTTTGTTTGCTGGGATGATATTATATATATCAATAGGGAAGGGGGGCCCAAAAATTTATTTTGCCTATGTCACGATAAGAGGTAAATCCGGCCCTGTATACAGGTGGAGCTGGGGAAGGTGGAGGGTTTCAGACAAACTCTGAGAAAATGCTGTGAAATGCTTTAGTGAATGCTAACCAGCCATTTAGATCTAAAGCAGCAAGCTCATTGGCTGGACTATCACTGGACTAATAAACAATATAACTATACGATTTAACAATAGCTAATAAACCGACACTACAGTTTTTGGACTATACTGTAAATCTCAACAATGGTAACATACCTAACATGCAATGTTACACTTTGATAGCGCACGTACTTCACGAGATGTCTATTTGTATGTAAAATGTATGTAAAACTGACATCTTAAAGACGTCTATCGGATGTTTGTACACAGCAGATGCTTTCCAGATGAAGCGATCTTTAACAGACATCTTGCAAACGTACGTGTGCTATCTGGGCAGCAAAATATAAACCTCAAAAAATATATGCCCTTAAAACCATTGGACACACTTTTATAATCCTAACAAGTCATCCGATCAAAACTCGCTCTGATTTGACCCCAGCAGTAACCAGCAGTGCCTCAATGCAATGAGGTGTTGGGTCAGAAAAACAGGCACTACTGACACTATATAGATTCACGGACAACAGACATTCCAACATGTCATCCAACATCATTGCCTCCCTGTTCTGAAGCAAAAGAAATGTCAAGTCTTTTATGATTTATACATGCTGTCTGCATCTCACACCACATTTCGACACGCACATATCCAAAAGAAAACTATTCACATGCTGAGAGTCCACAGGTAGAACATGAATATTTCATGAAATCAGGAGTTGATTAAGTAGGGGCCACAACATTCCTACTCAACGAACCATTCCTCACAAGCACAAGTGGAATCTTTCCACAGGCATTAGTCAAAACATGAACTCAAAATGTGACATTTGCCTCAGGCCTTCAGCTTGATGATCCTTCTATGGCTTGCTAGTGTTAAAAACTCCACTTATTTTAATTATTCATATTTCCCCATGAGCACCTCTGACTGTCATTGCGACATAACGAAAGAGCGTGTTTCATAGCTGCTCATGTTATGGAAGATAGCAGACTGCATTGATAGGGTGATTCATCAGGAAGAAATTAATGAGCTGTCATCTTAGCCCAAACGCAATAAACATCAAGATTTGCTAAATCGTTTTAGAATCTGATCGTATCGATACCTTAGATCAGTGTAGCTGCTTTTTGTCGCTTAATTATTCAACCTCGTTTGTCTTCAGTGAATGAGCTGAGAAAAAAAAAACATGCACATGCGCTAATGTTAAAAAACAAAGGTAAAGTAGTTTCTTTGTCAGATAAAATAAGAAAATCTTGCTTGTTGAAGAATTTCGCCTCAAACTGGCTGGAGGCAGCAGTGTTTACGTTTTATATTTTGAGCACATTCCTGTCACTCAAGGTCAATGTTAGCGGGAGCGTTCCTATGAAGACGTCAAGACCCTAAAACACATTTTGTGAACTCAAGTGTAGTCACTGCTGTTACAGAGGAACATCAGAAGCTTTTTGAAACATCTCTTCTGAGATTCTGACCCTCAGCTTGTAATACCATTAACAAAGCAGAGCAGAACATGTAGTTTAATGAAGTTACAGTGGTGAGTTGGACATGCTAGCTAACTAATCTTACGGCACATAATTATGCACAGATGATCTTTTAGACTCTTACATGAAATCAACATGAAATCAAAATTAGGGTCAATTTATAATCTTAATACACAGGTCGTGTTATGCATAATTCATCATTTTGAGTTATTTCAAAGTTTGTAACAGCTTTGGCTGTGTCTCATTTTTAAGTCTGCACCCTCAAGAGGTTGCATTTATCGGTCAAATACCTCATCAAGGATGCCTCATTACAGAAAAGTAATCATTATAAAATTGGCTGTTATTCCTCAGATTACTGTAATTTCTTTCTTAGTTTGGAATGTTATGGTTACTTTTCTAAAATGAGGCTGCCTCAATGGCATATGTGGCAGATAAATGCGACCTTCGGAGGGCATGGCCTTCGAAATGAGAGACAGCTTTTGTCTGCCTACATTTTTTGGCTGATAATATGCATTTAGGGTTTGGCCCCTCAGCCCCTGCTGGTAGAGGCTGTAACTATACCATCTGGGATCAAAAATTGTTGATAATGGTTGAAATCAAGTCCCGCACCACATTTTTTCTCATTGAATATGCTGTTTCATACGGTACATCACATTACAGAAGTAAAATGGGATATCACTCTAAGATCAGTACTCTAAGGTCAGTAAACAGTAATATGTGACCCTGGACCACAAAACCAGTCTTAAGTCGCTGGGGTATATTTGTAGCAATAGCCAAAAATACATTGTATCGGTCAAAATTATTGATTTTTCTTTTATGCCAAAAATCATTAGGATATTAAATAAAGATCATGTTCCATAAAGATATTTTGTAAATTTCCTACTGTAAATATATTAAAACTTAATTTTTGATTAGGAATATGCATTGCCAAGAAGTTCATTTGGACAACTTTAAAGGCGATTTTCTCAATATTTTTAATTTTTGCACCCTCAGATTCCAGATTTTCAAATAGTTGTATCTCGGCCAAATATTGCCCTATCCTAACAAACCATGCATCAATGGAAAGCTTATTCAGCTTTCAGATGATGTATAAATCTCAATTTCGAAAAATGTACCCTTATGACTGGTTTTGTGGTCCAGGGTCACATATTGTGGTCACACATAAACTGTATGTGAAACAGTGTGAAAGTCTTTGCTGTCACTTTTGATCAATTCAATACATCTCAATAAAAGTGTAAGATATCATACTGACCCTAAAATCTTGAATGATCCCCATCTCATTTCATGGCTATGTATAACAGTCTGATTTTTACTGATTTCTGTCCCGTGCTTTCTGTGATTCTGAAAGACATCCAAGACTCATTTGCTCATTTGTTCAAATCATCATAATTGGCAAATAGTGTGAGAAGATCAGAGGTCTGGCTGAAGTCCACTCGACCCCATGAACATACTGTACACTCAATTCGGCAATCCAGTGTAGGCACGACAGATGAGTGTTCTGCATTTTTCCTTCTTTCTTTTAGGTCTCTTTCTCCCTCTTTCATCATGTTTTGTCAAGCTATGCTGCCCACCCAGGTCTCCCCCACCACTGTGTAGACAGATGCCTAGCTGGAACAAGAAACTGGCTTCAAACATCCTCAGAAGTAGGTTAATAATTTTCTACTTATTAGGCATGTGCTGCTTATGTATGAAGCTATTCAGTTCTGTGGTATTGTGTTCGAATCACTCAACACACCTAATTAGAAAACTTTTCTGTTTATCAGATGGAAGGGATAACACATTTTGGTAAATGGATGTGTTAATTTTTACATTTACTTATATATGTTTAAACTCAAAAGTTGTATCTGTTAACATTAGTTAATGCACTGTAAACTAACCTGAATAAGCAATGAACAATTTTATTTTCATGAACTAACATTAACGAATGTAAATAAATGCTTTAAAATGTATTGTTCATAGTTAATGTTAACTAATGTTAAGAAATGAGACAATTATTATAAAGTGTTTATTAAAAAAGCTTTGAAAACTTTGAAATTTCACCTCAAACATTCTGATTAGTAATTATTTGATAATATCAATCTTACATTTATTGTATGGAAGCTTCATGCAGAGCATTCAATATTTTCCTTACGTTTAATGTAAATGATACAGCTGGATTGCAGTGCTGTTAAATTTATGTTTAAATATCAAAGTTTGGACAACTTTCCAAACTTTCCACGCTTGCTAATGTGTGGTTTCACAGGATGTCACCAGAGCCTGCGGAATATCTTCCACAGTTATAATAGGCAAAGCATGTGCATTAACAGAGTGGAAAAAATGTTATGGTTATCTGAGCGGTTCCTGTCAATGTGTGCGCTTCAAACACAGGATATGTTTTTATGTTATTTTTACCCTATCCCCTCTGCTGTTGCAGTACATTCGGTTGCTTTTGTCAGGATCATGGTTACCTGTCACATTGCTAAGAGAGGCACTCCAAAACACAGTGCTCTATACAGATGGAGTGTGGCTCTGATGAAGATTCCAGAACCTCCTGCTACACCCACTTCCTTTCTCTTTCCCTTTCTATTTCCCTCTGGGCTATCTCGGTTTTTCCCACAATGTACAAGCCCTTTAACACCACTGCATCACAAAGACAACCTGCTTATTGCTAGGCCACATCAACATGTTCATCACTGCACTGGGTGATGTATTATGGGGCATTTGGGTGATGTCATGTTTTTCCTGCAGGTTTTCATTAAAGAGATAAAGGGGTCAATAAGAGAGGGAGGCAACAGAAAACTGAACATTTATCATAAGTGTACAATATATCATCTCTCTGCATTGAGGAGCACAGGGATTACAAAGAATTAATCAAGGTCACCTTTATCCACTGGTGGTTTCCCTTATAAAGTGCATATTGTATTAGAATGCAGTGCAGTCCAAAGGTCTACATTAAAAAAATCTGTGATTTCACCTGGATATAAAGAGTTTTATGGTATTTTTGGTATTTATTATTTTTGGTATTTATGGTGTATTTTTAGGTGCAAATACACTCTATAAGTTTTTTTCCAGTTCAAGCTTTCACTCATTTTATGCTAATAGTTTAATTTGCAGTGTAAACATTTCTATTACTGTAGAAAAATGCAAAATAGAAACATTTTGTTTGCAAACGCTGAGTAATAACGACTTGAGAACACTATTTTATTAATTCTCTTCTCTTCCAGAGTTTTATGATCTGTAGAATATTGCATAAGTGGATTAATCCAGGCTCAGCAGTTGAAGTTTACAGCAGCTCTAATAGCAGTCCCAGATGCTCTCCTCCATGCTGAACAATTGGCTTTTACGCGCATAATACACACGGGAATGGCCCGTCGTATTTTGAGCAGTTTGTGGTGCTGAAAGGTATTTTATTTTTAAAATCAACCTAAAAGTCAAGGAGACAGCATGATTCAGATACATCTCTTCTAGACCAGCTTTTAATGAAAGTGCCATGTGCCTCAGATTTACAGAAGCTCTCTGTTTTCCAGGGGAGCAAGCATATGTATTGTATTTATATAAATCCTTTTCAGCCCCCCCTCTGGGATCATGCTATCTCTTCTTCTTGACTTTTTGAATCTATGTCTGATAAATTTCTTCTTGAGATCAAACAGGGAATCCACAAATCTTACTAGTATGCCTGTAAGCACGGCTGTCAGAGTAACATGGTCAAGTCCCACAAACACCTTTTTGATTGTTGCCCAACATAACTCTCTCTACAGGCCTTCTTTTAACCATTTTCTAAACCAATTCTGAGTTCAGTGTTATTCGACAACAAAACAAACTTGGTAAATGTCATTGCACTGAATGTCCTGAATTAACTGGCAGTGGAAGTTGATTACAGCTTTGCATTTCAGCACATTTGCTTCAAGAATTAATCCTGTGTTAATGCGCATTTAACGGTGGACCTTTTTTGCTCCAGTTGAGCAAATCAAAACAGAGCATCTAAATGCATTTGAAAGTGTGCTAATTTCACTGTCTCACCGGCCTGCTGGAGGAGCATAGACCTGGAAAGAGAAGTATCAATTACAAGGATCAGAGTAAAACTCATTTATCTTTGTAGCAGACCGCCTGCACTGCTCTCCTAAAGCCTGGTCATTAGAGGGGCCTCATTGGAGCCCAGGGCCAGAATCCTGATCAGGTCAGTGCCTGAGCAACATCATTTAGACCCATTCAAAGCCAGAAATTCCACCACTGAAATTCCTACCAAGAGACAAATTTACGATACCCTGCAGATAAAAGACATGGCTGTTTGAGTATAACATTGAAGGAAATTATTTGCTTGGCTTCGAACGGTGGAAATAATGGTTTAAAAGAGTGTTTCCCAGAATTCCTATGTCTTATGTACCACCCCCAGCCCCATCAGTAAGGTACACCTTCAAACCTGATTTTTTTGTGCAAAAAGTAAAACAAATCTTACATAAATTGTAACAACTTACATAAGAATAGTTTTCGGAACAACGTTCCATGAATAAAACCCATTGGTTTGTTTATTCTTTAAAAAGGAGCTGGGGGAAAAAACATGATATTTATCATGATTAGTTATTGTCATGCAAACACGCTCCCTCAAAACTTGCGACATTTGTGGCATTGTGCTGTGTGATAAAACGGCACATTTTAGAGTGGCCTTTTATTGTGGCCAGCCTAAGGCAGACCTGTGCAATAATCATGCTGTCTAATCAGCATCTTGATATGCCACACCTGTGAGGTGGATGGATTATCTCGGCAAAGGAGAAGTGCTCACTAACACAGATTTAGACAGATTTGTGAACAATATTTGAGAGAAATAGGCCTTTTGTGTACATAGAAAAAGTCTTAGATCTTTGAGTTCAGCTCATGAAAAATGGGGGCAAAAACAAAAGTGTTGCGTTTATAATTTTGTTCAGTGTAATATTAAAGTAGAATAAAATGACACAAGGGTTATTTAAATTGATTTATTAAAAATGTAATGAATATATTTGTTTTGATTGCAGTTTGGGAGTCCATCATGCAAAGTAAATTTTTACTATGTATTCACGACTACATTTATTTAATATGTAATTATTTTAATTAAATACTTTAAGCAATGTCTAAATACATGGATATTCTAATACATTTTCAAGTTTTCAGTAAATATCGTGGTATTTTTATGATGGTATCAACTGATTAATCATTAATGGACTAATGGCTAAGGTTCTTATGTTCTTATGTCAAGGTTGTATGAATGGGCTGCTTCAGAAAGTAGGTACTGTACTATGGAGGTCTCCAATTTTGTCCCTCCCCTTTCTTAACACTCTCTAAGCTGCACTGTGTAGGCTTGATAAGGCAAGTTAGTTGTCTGCACCTTCTAACCTATGGACGCACGGAAGAACATGACTCCAGCGAGGTAAAACTTGAGTTTTTTAACGCTTTTGATTTTGTAACGTCAGCAAAAGAGCGCTCCTCACGTGTATTATCCTAT
This sequence comes from Sinocyclocheilus anshuiensis, assembly GCF_001515605.1. Lineage (NCBI taxonomy): Eukaryota > Metazoa > Chordata > Actinopteri > Cypriniformes > Cyprinidae > Sinocyclocheilus > Sinocyclocheilus anshuiensis. The sequence goes on along the minus strand of NW_015539889.1, from coordinate 1,161,436 downwards.
GCTCTGCAAAGCAACCAAAAACAAGTTTAATGTTGCAGTGGCAGATTTGTAAAGTTAGACGACCGATAACATTGCACATTGTTTATTTATTTATTTATTTATTTATTTATAGTTTTAGTTTTGTGCAAATCAAAAGTTGAACTGAAACAGAACTGGTGCTGTGTTTGGTAACTTATACTTGAGCGCGCGCTTGAGGTGTCTTTCATATCCATTAGTTAATCTCTGACAGCGTTTACCATCATTTACCATGGTAACCACGGATTTCGCCAAAATGTCCGTTATTTTGTTATTGCTACTACTGTAAAACAGTAATAATTGATTATTTCTCGAGTAGTTTTAAAAACAACATGACAGTGTTGGGTATAGTTACCACTTTTTTTTACCGCGTTTTGGCGGAAATTGTGGTTACTAGTAATTTTTATAAGGAGGTAGCTGCAAAGTTTGTGAAGCACATGCCATTTTCTTTGTAATTTTCATAAAGTTTGCCTCATATAATTTTATATGCTTAGATTGATAGAGTAGGCTACACGTATATTTATAATGTAATGAAAATGAATAGTTTGGGGTTTATTTCTGTAGACGATTAAAGGGATAGTCCAAAACATAAAAATTATTTCATAATTTACCCACCCTCGTTCCAAACCGGACTGTCTTTTTTTTTATAGAACATTCTGTAGAACAACAACAACAAAAAAAAAATAATAATAAAGACTAAAATATTCACCATAAATATTTAACTAAAGTGTGTAGCCTATAATGCACTATGTTTGAAGTCATGGTGCTTGTGTTAGAAATAGAGCCTAATTTATGTTATCGTTCAAGAATTTCTCCAATCAGTGAACGGTGTTAACCACAACATTGCACCGTCTTGAGTTGAGAACTAGATCAATCTGATTCATGAACAAATCATTCAGACCACTTTTACTGTAGCTTTATGGTGAATTTACATCTTTTTAAAAGCTTGAGTCAGTTACCATTCATTAACATTCTTCAAATTTCACTTTTTGTGTCCCGCAGAACAAAGAAGTCAAATAGGTTTTAAAACAACCTGAGGTTGAGTAAATAAGGACAGAATTAAATTTTTTGGATGAACTCTCCATTTAACTTGTCATACAGGTTATAGAATTAGCCAGACCAGTTTTTATAAATCAAAGGTAGACTAGACCTTGCAAATGGCATGTTGGCATGTAGCAGAGACAAATGTTTCGCCCAGACTTTAAGATATTAAGGTTAATGGTGTTTTTGTTTTTTTTTTACGATTGAAGCAGTTCCTTTCATCTGCAGTGAAATCTAAACGTTCAGGCCCTCAGGACTCCAATGGTTTTCCAAAGTAAACAGAATGTGTTTCTCAGCTGCTGAATGGAAATCAATACAAATGGCTTACAGTGCTAGAAACAAGTCTTGTACTGCTGTAGTCTGCTGTAGTCATCTCTACTACAGAAAAACACAGCTTTGCTGAATTATTTTAAATCCCCTCTATGTTTAACCCACAAAACACCTCATCAACTACAAAAATGGCTTTGTGTCTGCACTAAATGCCTCAAATTGAGTCCTTTCAGTTGGCTTTGCTATTTGCAAATGAGAGTTCAGTATGACTTCCTTCATTATAGACCTGCACTAACTGAGGCAAATCACAGTTGTCCCATAAATGTCAAACAAATCAGAAAAAGCAATCAAAAATAATAGAGAAATCGTATGGTGTGGTACAGCCTTTAAGGTCCCATCAAATGCAATATTACAAATGTAATGCCGCTGAATACACTGTTCGTGTGGTGGTCGCATAATGGTAATGAGCTTGAATGCTAGTGCTTTATGATTAAGGGGAAACTTGCTCATGAGATGATGCTTGGACAACCCTGTGATTTTAAAATGTGAGATGATCTTAGAAGGGTGAGCTCAACTGTGAAGCCAGATGTTGGCCTTTACACATTGACTTTGTGCTGGCTGGAAGAACTCCACAGGAAATTTTCTGAGTGCTCTCTAACTTCCATCTCTCTCTCTTTGTTCAAGGTTTCACTGAAGGAGTTGCAGTTCACAAGAGGAGAGCAGACTGTTTCGGATCTGGAGAGGTTGGAGTGTACTGAAGGCATTTATCGGCTATTGACACACCAGGCACAAAAGTCAAAATGGCCCATGGCCTCTTGAATTTGGTATTTTTGCTGAGTATAACTGGCTGCCTTTGTCAAAGGGATTGCACTGGCGTGAATTGCCCTGAATTGCACAACTGCATCGAAGAGGTTTTAGACACCGGAGCGTGTTGCGCTACCTGCATGCAAACAGGCTGCATGTGCGAGGGTTACCAGTATTACGACTGCATCAGTGTTGGCTTTAGAACCGGCAAGGTTCCAGAAGGCGAGTCGTACTTTGTGGACTTTGGGAGTACTGAATGCTCCTGCCCACAAGGAGGTGGACGGATCAGCTGCCATTTTATTCCATGCCCTGAGCTTCCGACCAACTGCATAGAATTGTCGGAACCGTCGGATGGGTGCATTCAGTGCGAGCGAATTGGATGCGTTCACGAGGGGCAGAAGTATGAAGCTGGACACTCATTCCAAATGGACCCCTGCCAAGTATGCCACTGCCCAAATGAAGGTGGGAACCCAATGTGCTATCCGATTCCAAACTGCGACCCAAATCGCACTTCAAAACCCATGCTGACCACAACAGCTGAGGAAAGCACATCAGAGAGACGTTACCAAGACCCTATACGACACATTTTTAACCATCAAGGCTCTAGAGGTCGCTTTAACAAACACTTTCCCGTACACAGCGATAGCAATCTTCCTTTTAAGCTACGTATGAGAAACGTAGATGAGAAGGAAGAGGATGACGAAGACTATGATTATCCTCCCACTGATTCCTTAGCTCCATCTCTGCATGATTTTGCTGCTCCCACGGAGTCATCCATCATCTCTGTATCTCATTCAGATAATTTTACCCCCCGCCAGGGCGTGCACAGAGGAGCCAAGCAAGAGCTGAGGGAGATGTTTGGTATTCGTAAGTCCACAACAGACAAGCCGCAGTTTCCTTTCTATAAGGACAGTGCTGACAGGATGAGAGTTGGCATTCATAACGACAAACCAAAAAATGAGCTATTCAGCCCTCTGAAATATAAAACAGACCGGGAACTATTCATCCTTCCTGTGGAAACTACAAACAGAGTGGGATTCTCCACACACAAAGATAACACAGAGATACAGAGCTTTAGTCTTTATAAAGACAACTCCAATCAAGAGGCCCAAATAGATGATGAACAGCTTGAATTTCCTTCAGAAACTACTGATGGGGATACATATACCTCACAGGAAGACACCACATACAGCGAAACGGTTACTGACTCTCCGGTGACTGTTGAGCAAACTACATCTCCGCTTTGGGAAACCACAACTTCATTGCAGACCACTTGGGACGGTGTATCAGAGATTCCAATTCATTCACATCACATTCACCTCCACACTGTGGAAACAGACGGCTCCAAAAAAGAAGAAACGATCACAAGAGGTTCTAGTAAGGAAAAAGCAGCTGTTTTGAATTCAACTACTAGCACTGATGGTCTTCAGTATGAACATATCCTAAGTATTCAAAGTCTCGTTAAGCAAAGTGTGACCATCCCTACCAAAACTTTAACAGAACATGGAAAATCAGAAGCAGAACTTGAAAAGGAACACAAAAGACTTTCAGTGGACCACAGAGAACCTTCTGTAGACCACAAACAACATCCTGCTGAACACATAAAACCCCTTGACCGCCAAAAAGCAGAACATGTGCAGACTTTAGGAGAACACAACACTGAGCTTGAAAGGAAACATCAGTGGCAGTTGTTCTCTGTAGTTGAATTTAGTCCAACCAGCCCACCTTCAAACAAACAGTCCTATAGTCTGTTTAACTTCAGAGAGGAGGAGGAAGAGGCAGACAACACCCTCAGAACTCATTCTAGGATGGAGGAGGGTGAGTTAACAAGCAATTGCTTGTCATTTATTCAGTGTTTCAAGTGCTGAACTGTTATGCTGAAGAGTTTTACTGCATAATTAATGCTAATGTGATTAATAGTTAACATTCACCTGGTACCATAAACTGTTATTTTGAGTGCTTGGCGACTTGCCATAGACAATCACAGCTGTGTAAAGACGACTGTAATGTATTGCCGGGGAATACACCGGGCCTTGCACCCTGCGGTACGACAAGACAAAACAAATAGGCCCCTCTTGAGATGTTTAAGTTGGCTTGTTTTCACAGATCACATGGCAGGTTACCAATTAAAGTATTTCTGGTATCACACAGTGCTTAGGAAAACTGTTTGCTGTCATGTTTGATTTCGACACGTAAATGGTAAGGACTCTTGCTAGTCCCAGGAATTGTGAGCTGGAGCATAAATATTCAACTCAGGGGGGCCGTCTGGATTGTGAAGCCAAACACCGCACCCGCTGGGATCATCCTCCTCGCTCAGTCATCATATTCACTCACACACCTCCTAACACCCGTGTGTCGTTTAGCACGCTCAAAGCTTCAATTAGCAGAAAACATAGCTAACTATAAACACACCATTGACTGGAAAATGGCTTGTGACTTTGAACCAAAAGGTGTTTATAGGTTTTGTCTGCATAATTCATCTTGACTTGTACTGGAACAGAAATATTTAATTGGACTTTTGAATGAGGCACCAAGGTAACTCAATATGTTCCCAGTGCCTACTAAATATTGTGTGACGAAATCGCTGACTTCAGATTTTTTATACGATGGCGACTAGTCTAGACTATAAGAGTGAACATTTTTGGCTGTTTTGCTAATATAATAATATATTGTACTACGACAATAAATCCAATACAGTGAATGGGTGAATATGACTAAACCTGTCAAGAACATGCCCAGGTCATATTTCACTGCAAAATTAAAAGGAAGAAATTATTTAGCCGTTATATTATTAAAAACTGTAACATATATTACAGATATATTATATAAATTGTAAAGTATTTATACATGTTTTATCATAGTGGTATTTAGGGATGCACGATATATCGGCCACCTTATCGGTATCGGCCAAAATTTTCATATCGGTGCATCCCTAGTGGTATTTCTTTTAGTACCTTTAAATGCTGATGTTTCTCGCTGCAAGACTGTAAAATCACTGTATTATAATGAAGAGAATCACCATTGAAATAAACTCAACTGTAACATCTGGAAGCATTACAGTAATGAGAATTTTGGGGAAAGTATGCTTAATTGTCATTAAAATAATGTCCCAAGGCAAACATTCTTAATAACAGGCTTTATTTTCTTAATTTATTTTATTTGATGGACATGTTGGATGGACCTGGACATGTTTTTACGAGATTCACCCATATAAAGTTTTCAGTTTTGCTCCAGAGGTTTTATGAAATGATGAATTGTTCTGTTCCCAAATGTAAAACTGTTTTTCTAGAACTGTTGTTTGCATAACACTGATAGATGTAACCTTTTGAATTGCACAGAATAACTCAATCCGTTATCGTTTCTTATTGTCTAGTTACTGTTTGGCTGCCAAGATCAGACTGTTTTGTCTTGTGTAGCTTTCATTGTTTAGGCAAGGTCAGGTCACAGCTTGTCTCTGCAAGATTAGTGAAGTGCTATTTTTGCTGTGACCAAGACAAGATGCTCTAAAATAACGCAGGTAAAGCTTACCCTCTCAGTCAAGTGGATTCCCTGATAATAGTAAAGAGTTCAATCTTAGACTGGAAGGGTCAGTCCAGATCATTGTGACAAGGCTACTTCAACCAAAAGTCAACATTGCACAATTAGTTAGATAAGGAGAGGAACTAGTTATCTTGCAGGATGCCAGTTGGCCATTGCTCAAAATAAGCAGCTCTCACCGGATGGAAACACTTGGAGCTCTCAACAGTTTGCCTTTCTGTATTGCATGAGGATGATAATCAGGAAAAGTGGAGGCATACTGTACTGATAATATGTTTGGCAGGAAAGCAGTTTATCGTTTTGCACATACCGGCATGACCAACATGTGCACTGAATTTAAAGTCAGAGGTTCAGAAGTAGCAGCCTAGTCTGTTTGCCTTGCATGATGCATCTCACCCGCCTATCATGAATGTCTGAAATCGAGATAAGCATCGTCCAATTAAAAACTTGCTGTTTGGGACCAAATGAGAACATGTTTTTATGTGTGTGTTTGTGACAAAAAAAGCTGAAAAAAAATTATGTAGTCCCGTTAAGCCTTGGCAGAATCCAAAACAGCTATATAGGCATTTTAAAAGTTAAAACTCAGGACAGGGGAGATAAACATGCATTTCTGAGGGCTCATCGACTGTCTGCCTTGAAGTTTATTGATCAGTTTCTCCTTGAACCAAGGCAGTTATTAAAGGAGAGTATTTGATGTAATTCCAGCTGGAATATGTGAACCATTTTTATTTTGAAAGTCGTAGCGTCTGTGTTCTCTTGCTCTAAGATTGAGCTCCATTGCGAGCATAATATGCTAATCACATTAATGCACTATTTTAAACAGACTATTAGCAGTCAGAATGATCGAAAATGAAATTTGTGGAGGAAATCAGGAATATGCGTCAAAAATCAAACTACAAGACCAAACAGTCTTCTCTTATTTGCTTGGGATGAAAAGGTGCTGGTGCTAATATGTCTGTATGTGCATGGGGTGCTTTAGTGAGAACTTTAGCTCTTTGTTGATATCCTTTTTTACGTCTGATTGTTTACTGCCAGCAGTAATGCAGTGATTTGTGATCCTGTCTTCTCCTAATTCAAATGCATCTAGGCTCTGTTCACATTTAAGAATTAAAGAGACTCAGAGCCACACAGAGATAATGATAAAGACAGGGCTCTGGAGATTTATTTTTCCCCTCAAGGCTGACACTTACTGCAGGAAGTCGAGTCTACATTTAAGTTTGTACTCAGATTTGTTATACATTCTCATAAGGAAACATCACAGTGGCTTTCATCCTGTACCACCAAAACATCATTCTTGTTCTGCATTTAAGCATTTAGCTTGTTTAGGAGGAATCCATTACTTTTACTTAATTTTCAACAAGATCTCAACAAGAATAAACACAACAACACAATTTTATTTCTTAAATTAGTGTTAATGTACATTTATCTGCCATTGACTTTTTTATAATCCTCTGAGAATGTCACAAGAGCAACTTTTGGTGGTGCAGGATAAAAGTCACATTTCTAACCTCAAAATCCCATCTTTGCGTCTCACCTCTAACTCAGTTCATACCTGAAAAGAATAAGATGTTGCTGAGTTCCATACTGATTTAATCATTTGAAGTATTTAATAAAGTCAAGATGGATTTCTTTGCCTAGAGATAGGGCTGCATGATTATGACAAAAATCATAATTGTCGATTATTCCCTTGAAACTGTAATTGCGATTATTTTCATTGAATGATGTTTTGAATAGCTTTATATCATTGTTTTGAAGCAACTGCATGCCATATTTTTATATGAAAACAAACAAGCTGAAATCACTCTTCCTGAAAAACTTTCATTGCTTTTCTATAGCATTAAGCCTCAAATGTCAACTACATATTGTAGAAAGAATAAAAAAAACATCTTAAGCATGCAGAATAATGTAAGTGGACTTTTTTTTTGTAATTGTGCCTTTGAACGATTATGTAATTGTGGCATCCGTAATTGTAATCACGATTAGAAATTTGATTAATTGTGTAGCACAACCTAGAGATTTACAAATATAATGCACATGCACAAACTACTAAAGTTGTGTGATGCATCAAATGCTCATTATGGCAACACAATGCAACTAATCACCACTAATAATGTATTGCTTAATAAAATTCCAGCTATTCCCTCTTAACAAATCAGTCATGTTTAAACTCATGTTTAGAAAGATGGATACTTCCTTTTAATAATGTTGGCTGCTTTTTCCAAGAGCTGATGCCAGAAAGATTTTGTGGAGAAACTGAGTATGTGTGAGACGTCAATAGATTTGGTGATTTCTGAGATGAATGGCCTCTGTGTTTTAGTCCGAGTCCAAAATATATGGAATCTTATTGTGGCTAATGTATGCTTTCTGCATCCTTGAAAATATGAGTTTGTTTGTGCTAAGATAAATGGCAGTGATCCTCATGCATAGTGAATTGTATGGTGTTAAAATGCACATTAATTTGAATCTTGCCTGTCAGCCTCAAAGCATGTATTCTGCCCAATGTAAATTGCTGGTGATTGGCTCTTACACTCATCCATGGATAAGATATCTACTGGGTTCTTTCTGTCCATAATACATGCTGATCCAGATTCAGAATATATTATGTCTTCATATTTTAGAGATTACAGTGATTTTGTGTTTTTTAAAATGAGAAGACTCTCACAGTAAAATGAGCAGGTTACACTTTACTTTATTATTGTGTATTTATTTTGTTTATCGTATGTTTCTTCCTGCATTTTGTCAATGATATTTGACATCTTTTTGAAACATTAAATTTTTTCCCCTGAAATCTGCCTGTAATATTAGTCAAGGTTTTTTGTACCGAAGATAGTTGTAGTGCGGCATTTTCCGTCCTCTCTCTGATCCTTAGAATGTTTTGGTTTCCACACTAATATTAGGCAGCAAGAACAAATATCTTGAGCACCAAATCAGCATATAGGCCTTTTTCACGGTCCGCGTTCAGAAACCGGAAGCTTTGAGTAGTTGTGTAAAATAACTTCCGCTGTAGCCTGCATGAATGCCCATAGCACGGGATTGCTGTGATTTATTAATGAACAATTCATCATAGATGTTTCATCAAAACATGTTAACCACAGTTTTCAAACATTAATCGGGTACGACGAATCAAGGGAAAATGTTGTCATGATATTCTGACGCATATTTCATGATTTAAATGGGAGCGCACTAGGCGTATGTATTCACAATACTTCAGAGACAGACCAGCTTTTTACTTAAATGCAAGAATACCATACAAACATATTGCATTAAAGAGCAATAAAATCGGACAAGCTTATACATCTTATAAAACATTACCCACGACTAAAGACTGTACAAATTAAACAGTAATAATGTTAGCATTGCTTTCGTGCACTTACTTTACTTTCCGATAGGCCAATCGTCAAGTATTAGATCAAATTGGAGTTGTTCAAATATATTCATATTTTTCATCCCAGAGTTATTAAAAAATAAGTGGTTTTACCATCTTAAACGTGACATATCCTCCGGGTTTGAGCGCAGTGATTTAATAGCATTATACTGTAGATAAGATTGGAGATGAATCATAGTGCACTGTGCAATAATAAAAACAATAACATTAAAAATAAAATAAAAACAGTAGCTATATATATATAGAGATTGTGATCACGTTAAATACAGTTCCTGTCGTATTAAAAAATTTCATGACATGACACCCATTATGTGGTACATGCCTAAAAAGACGGGTTTATGATGTGCGTTATTAACAGATTACACTAACATTAGGTTACTTAGGCTATAGCCTTACCCTTACCTTCCACCTATGGAGAGAGAAAAAAAGTTTTCAAAAGCATCCCCGCCCCCCCTGCTTTTTTCAAAGGACTGGAGTAATGGCTGCTGAAAATTCAGCTTTGCCCTCACAGGAATAAATTACATTTTAAAATATATGGAAATCGAAATTAGTGACCCCAAATTAGGCATCAGTGCCCCTACCAGGTTGCTTGAATACAGAGTATGCATTAATATTTAAATTATATGTTGATATGGATGTGGTCATATGCTTATGTAGTGACATCATGACTGTGACACCCAGGGGTGTCATGCACTCAGTAATTTTGAGGGGGCACAAGTGTGGGGGGGGGGTCGTAGTGGGCTCGTCATGTTTGTCATGATGACACACAGAAGCCACGATAGCACTGCATAACTGATAGGCTTATGTTTTATTTATTTTTTCCCTTTTTATTTGAAATATTCCCAAACATGTTAAATAAATATCTCAATTCTCAAATATGTGTAAGCAAATGCATTTTGCACCTGTATAGATTATGTTAGTTGATCTATAATGGGCGATGAGCAAAGTAGCCTAATAGTGTAATCTATTAACTACGCATGATAACCCGTCTTTTTCCTTAAGTACCAGGTATGTTCCTGCCCTGAGAATATTGTATACAGTAGCAGCACTCAGAAACTTATTGACATATGTATACTTCAAGCAAAGCGTCTAATAGCTATGTATTGGAAGAAAGTGGAAAAGCCACCCATTATACAGTGTATCAACAACATGTCCTTTTGTTTGTCAATGGAAAGGATTACATATATTCTGAAAGGTAAAGTGTCTTTTTTTTTTATATTTGGAAACCATTTATATCCTCTATTTCAAGCTCAGATTTCTGTAATATAATGGAGGGAGAAAGAGATCAAATTACTTGATTCTTTTATCACCCTCAGCCACGATTTATTATTAAGCCATCAGCCATTTACCCCTTACCCCAAATTACCCCTTTTTATTTTTATTCTTTTAAATTTGTATCCCAGGTATGTATGACTAGTACTCCCAAATTCTCTTATTGTGTAGTGTTTTGAACTGACCTGTGTCCTTTTTTTTTCTTTTCTTCCCTTCCCTTCCCTTCCCTTCCCTTTTATTTTATTTTTTATTATTATTATTTTTTCTCTCTTTTCTTGTGTTAGTTGCTGTTTTTCTTTTAGTATTATTAATATGTAAATAAGAGATCTGATTAAATTTGACTGTATTATACTGACATAATTTATTTCTCAATAAACAAATTGTTCAAAAAGTACCAGATATGGGTGTCATACCATAAAATATTTTTAATACGACTGACTTTGTAGCCTATTTAATGAGAATTTAATAAAAACCTTGTAAGAATTGTTCAAAAAGTACCAGATATGGGTGTCATACCATAAAATATTTTTAATACGACTGACTTTGTAGCCTATTTAATGAGAATTTAATAAAAACCTCGTAAGTTACTAATTATAACACTTTCATTGTACAGAAAGAGAGCAAAGAACATTTACATTATCAAAGAACATTTTCACTGACTTCAGTCTAGCCAGAGTTCAAGCACAAAAACTCCAATTATAATCACTGTGAAATGAATCTCTTACTTACATCGTTCGCACATCTGCACTCATCTGAACGCCTCTGATTGGTCATTGCATTCATAAGCTCAACAGAATCGTGTGTGATTGGTTATAATGCGCAGTGCTGTAAAAACACGTCTGTCTCTGGCTTAGTGCCAGCCAAAGCAAGCACAGATTTGAATTTAGCAGCTGGTGATGTGCCGCACTGAACAATCTAGTCACGCAGGTGTGATCTTATCAAATATTTTTTTTCTTTTGGAAGCTGCATTCAAAATCCACTTGGCTCAAAAATCTGAGGGGGCACGTGGCCCCTCGGTTTGAATGGGCATGACGCTTCTGGTGACACCTTTTGAATGGTTCATGTTTGCAGCATGGAAAACCCATAGAAATGGCTGCTGAGGAAAGTAGATGAGTTGAGGTAAACAATATGTCCACAGACACGAATGATCAATCGTCTGACATCAAAGACACACACAAGGCCATACACAGGTAGTGTTTTCTGTCCAAAGTACTCTGATGGAGAAGTGCTTGGAGACTCCAACAGCATCATCTGAAACATCAGCACAGCCCAAAATCACACAAAAGAAATCACTGTGAGAGTCAGTGGATGTCAATCACAGGTTTAGTGTGATCACATTTCTTGTTTGTGATAAATATTACAGGAGTGTTAGAGTCTGTTGTGGAGTAGGGTTTTCTCTCCAGTGTTTTTAATCTGTATATGAAAGATTGAACTGAATGTGAGCTTGCTTCTTGGGTTTTTTGTTTTTTTTTTTGGTTCATGTTGGACAGTACTGGGACCAGATTGTCATGCTTGTTTCAGCTGAAAGAGCTGAAAAAAAGTTGATCAAGGGTGTGTCACATCCCCTGACAAAGTCTGTGTTCTTGACAGTGAATCTAGGCCATAAGAAAGAGTTGGATTGGCACATATGAATTTGAATTTTCACTTCCTATATTGTATGGATCTGTTTTGTGTATTCACATGTTCAATGTCTTTTACTAGTCTTCGAGGAGAAAATTCTAAGAATATACTATATAATAAAATATATCAAAAACAGAGAAATTTAAAGACATCATGACATGCAAAGCCTCTTGTATTGCTAGGTCAGGTGCTATGAGTGGGAGGGACATGTACATATTTTATTTTATACACAACCATTCAGAAGTTTGGGGTTGTTAGGATTTTTCAATGTTTTTGAAAGAAGTAATTTGTGCTCATCAAGGCTGCCTTAATTTGATCACAAATACAGTAAAACAGGAATATTGTGAAATATTATTACACTTTAAAATAACTTTTCTATTTTAATATATTTTAAAATGT
>NW_015539889.1:1124461-1148689 GCF_001515605.1 Sinocyclocheilus anshuiensis | reverse complement strand
AGCATGTTCTAGTACACCCCCAAAACAAATTCAAGACATTGTAAAAGAGCATAATAGGACCCCTTTAATGTTTTACTGTCCTTGAGAAATGGCCCTTTATTTTCTCTGCACCTTTGGTTCTTTTTGTCCCCCCTGAAATATGGGTTGGAGCAGTAATTCTCTATTCTGAGCTGATAGAGTAGAAAAGCTGCCATGACTCCTTCTGAAAGAAAAAGTATTCAAAAAAGCCTCTGAAGCAGCTAGGGCATTTAAAATACGAACCCCATGTGAGATTTTTTGGGGGGAGTGAATAATACCACATTTTTTTATGCCAATTTCACGCACATTCACACCAAAGTTTGACTTGTTGGTCAGTGCCGCCTTCACTTTATTGAAGTTTTTTAGCTTATCTGGAAATGCAGTTGGACAACCAGGCATTTTTGGGGCTTTCCTCCTTTTGTTTAGTTTCTGCATTATGTTTTCCATTTCACCTTATTATTTCTGTTCTGCATATTGTCTATAAAAACAGGTCATCATGGGAAGCCATTTGCAATTATTTTGAGTTTGACATAAGTGAAATGTCTGTTTTGGAAAATCACTCATCAGCTGCTTTAAATGCCATAAGAAATCAACATAGGGAGTTGATTGTATTTTGAATAGCAATTAAGATAGGGATCTCGATGTGGAACAGTGGTGCTCTTAGCAAGCATTTATCTTCCACAATCAATAACCTAACAAAGGGTTTTTTATTATATAAGAGTTTAAACAAAAGTAGCTGACATTCTACTGAGCTCTCAACATCTCAAGATAATGATGCAGTATAATTGTGTTAGAAATAGCTCATAAAAGGCTCTCAATAAAGAGAACTAAGAGCCTGGCTGACCCTGGTCTATAGATCTTCTCTTACTCAGCTAGAAGTGCAGTTGACTCAATGAAAAACAAAAAGGGTCTATTTATAATGTGTGTCACTAGTCCTTTACAAGTAGTTAGTCTGTCCTACAAAAACAGAACAGTAACTAAACCAATATACTGGACCTGAGAAAATGTGTTTTGATTGAATTTTGATTCAGTATTATTTTTGACACCTCATGTTGTTAAAAACCTGTATGAATTTCTTTCTCCTGTTAAACACAAAAGTAGATATTTTGAAGAATGTTTGTAACCAAACAGTTGCTGGTAGCCATTGACTTCCATTGCATTACTTGTCTATACAATGGTTACCAGCAACTCTATGGTTATCAACATTCTTCAAAATATTATCTTTTGTGTTCAACAGAAGAAAGAAACTCATACAGGTTTGAAACAACTTGAGGGCTGTCACACGTACACTTCACACTTAAGTTTGTACCACCTTCCCTTGCTTAGTTAGTTGTCATTACTGATTTGATTTGTCATTTCATTCAGCTGTTGTCACTCATCACCTCACTAGGTCTTGTATTTAAGTTCCACTGTTTCTGTTCATTATTGTTGGGTCTTGTGTTTACTACGGTTGTTTTGGATTGCCAGTTTCTTTGTTGGATTTACCCTGTGTGGATTGTTAAATATTCTTTAAAGGGTTAGTTCACCCAAAAATGAAAATTAGTCCATAAATTACTCACCCTCAAGTCATCCTAGGTGTATATGACTTTCTTATTTCAGACGAATCCAGTCGGAGTTAAATTAACCCTTTCGCACGTGAGTTTAAAATATTCTAGCTGAGCCCCCAGCGTGAGTTTTTTTTAGGCGACCGTTATTTTAAAATGTATCGCCTTATTGTTTCCATGGCGATGCGTCATGCTTGTCATGTGACACAACGCAGCCACAATAGATCTGTGTGACACATGGATCGCTTTTATTTAGTTTTTCCTGTTTTATTCAAAATATTCACAAACATGCTCACTATATTATGAAATATCTGATATTCCGATTCTGAAATATGTGCAATTAAATCTGTTTGGTAGTTTAAACACTTTTATATCGACCGTGTTAGTTGATCTACACCAGGTGATGGGCGCCGCCATTTTAGTTCGAGCTGTGGGATTTACAACATGCAAATTCATCCCGAAACACGTTAAAGTAGGTCTCCGTTCAGCAGTTGATGACGTGACGCACTGAAAGTTCTAATCACACCGGTGTGATCGTACGCTTCAGGGACCAGCCAAGGCTGATCACACCGGTGTGATCGTACGCGTCAAAGGGTTAAAAATTGTCTTTGCTCTTTCAAGCTGTTTCATGGCACTCAGCGGTTGTTGCATGCATCAGTCAAAAAGAAGTTAAATAAAAAGCGCCCATTGTTATGGTTGGGCGCTTTTTATTTAACTTCTTTTGGACTGATGCATGCAACAACCGCTGAGTGCCATGAAACAGCTTGAAAGATCAAAGACAATTTTTAATATAACTCATAGAAAGTCATATACACTTAGGATGACTTGAGGGTGAGTAATTTATGGGCTAATTTTCATTTTTGGGTGAACTAACCCTTTAACTCTCATCTTCATCTTTGTGCGTGTTTGTACACAGCTCGTTGTGATAAGGGTGAATAAATAATGACAGCATTTTTATTTTTGGGTGAACTATGCCGTTTATTTTGACAGAAGTTATGGACACATTGCTATGTCCTTGCAAAAATGTGTCCAAACTAGTGAATATTGTATAGTGCAGATTTTTTTGTGGAGGTTTCATAGTTCTGAAATTATTTAGACTGTTGATTTGTCCAGATCCAATCATTTTATTGGATGTTGCGTTTGTGGCAGGTGCAGCACTGCCGCAGACAGTAATCATTCCCAGGAAATGAAGAGATTATTGGTTAAAGATTCAGATTATGACAGTAATGTAATTCCATCTGGTGAGTCATACTGCTTGTGTTGATGACTTTATCTGCCTTTATTATAGAACTGATTTTGTATACTTGCTATTAGTAAATGCTTACTTTTAAAAAAATGTATATTATGTTATTTATTTTTTAAGTAATATCTATAATATTTATTAGTTATTTTATTATAACAAATTATACAATAATTATAATATTTTAAACTATACAAATATAATCTGAGTATAGATTAAATATTTATATTTTAAATAACATTTAATATATCATATTTATTTTAAATATTGTAGTATACTTTTTTTTACAAAAGTTTATATTTTGAATATATATTAAATAATATTTATTTATATAATATTATTATAAAAGTAAGACTTTGACCACCTACAATAGCAAAAATCACATACAACACTAGCAGTTCTGTTTAAGGGTTTTATATCTCAAATTTAGTTCATTCTTTAAATAATTCAGTTTATTACTGCGCAGTGTGCAGAAACCATTTGTGTGATGTTACAATGATATCGGTTAGCAGAATAGGAAATTACTTGACCTGGAATGCAAGTGCTGGAATGCAGGACTCCAGACTAATTCCTCTTTGTGCTCCTTCATATTAGCAGAAATGCACAATTCTCTGACACGTGTCAGCTATGCCTCAGCCTCTTTCCTGGATGTTCCTTTGTATGCAAAAGCGTGTTGACGTGTTCCTGAGAGTGATAGATTACCAGACAAGAACAACTGGGAGTGCGGAGAACCGTATGGAAATGCAGGTCACTGCAAGAGATTAGACTCGTTAAACAAAGAGACTTTATCTAGAGTTTAACCAACAAAGCCCGGGAGTTCATTGTCCCGGGAAATGCATTATGCATCTGAAGGCTTTTAGTACAGTTATCAAAGGATGTCTTGAGTATTGTGCCATTTACAGAAGAATGATGGGAGGAGGAGATGCAGAATTTAATAAAGCTGATTGCTGTTATATACATGAGTTTACACATATTAGGGCTGTCAAAATGGATGAAAAACTAAATTCGAGCTTAAATATTATCAAAATTCGAATTATATTCGAATTTAAAATGCATAATTTCAGTTAGAGTGAAGAAAAGCTTTTGGCTTCTCTTCTGAGGCCACAAGAGGGCGCATCGAGAAAAATATTAATAATGCACGTTTATTCAAAGCATAAGATAACATGACTATCTGTGAAAAAAGTGCATAATGTTTAAAATAATGTTTATAAACCAATTATAATTAATTAAGTTGCTTAAACAACTTTAAACAAAACAGCATCATGTATGTATGCATAGTTTAATAGAAAGGGCGGAAAGCCAATCACACAGAGTACATTTTTAATTTAAAAACATGAGATGCAGTGGGATGGGGAAAAAAACCCGCCATAAAGCCTCGATATATGTTTTTTTCAAAGATATACTTGCATTAATTTTACATGACTTTCTAAACATGTGGCTCCTTTGTGCGAGATGCGAGTGGAACGGTAATAGATGTCCATCTAGAAAATGTGTGAAATATGCATTCTGTGTGAACGGCTTGGTTTCAGTTTTGATGTAAACAAGATCTTCTCCACATTGATGTTCTCTTTTTCCGCAATATTTTTAATTAACAACACAGCAGCACCGCAGCTAGTGGCTTCAACTGGATAGGCTAACAAAAACATTATAATGCAACGACACTTACATCGTCATCACATCTCATGCGCCACTGATAATAAGGCTGCCTCCTTAACGCACACCTAATATTAGAATGCAATGTTTTTGTATTCGAATGTGGATTTTTATTTTAAATTCAACGAATATTCGAAATTAGATTTTTTTTTTTGACAGCCCTAACACATATTATTTACACATAAGAGTTAACATGAACAAAGAGCTCTCTAATGACTCAAATAACAAGGCTTACTCAAATGCATTTGAATGCATAAAAAGTACTTTTTAAGAAAGGTTTTTTTGCTTACAGTAGAGGGGAATTTAGAGGTGAGATTTTTGCTTTTCACAGGCTAGAGTAAAATAATAAGGAATTTATATACGGCCAGAGGTATAAGATAAAGTATGAAGCGTCATTTGCCATTACAAGTGCGCCAATTATTATAATGACGGAATAAAAAGGGACGTCCAGAAGATGTCATGGTATTGGTTTTGCATTATGTCCATGTCTGCATTTAATTTCCATGCCAAGCCATTTCTTGTTATTTTTTTCTCAAACCTATTTGTGCAGTGCGTTTCCATTAGTTGATTTAGAAAAACAAAAAATGGAGACCACTCAACAGGGGTAATGTGAGAATAAGTCTACTAATTTAGAAGAAATAAATTTTCAGTCATGACTGGAGAGCAGCTCGGCATGCTCGCTTAAAATTGAAAAGCTTCAGGCACTTGTTCAAAGCGCTGCGTTCATAGATATTGTTTATTAAAAAACGGAGTATGCTGCACATTTAGAAGTACATGGGAAAATGTACATTTGGGGCCCTGTGTTGAAATGCAGCCAGAAATAAAACCAATGTTTAACGCCCCTTCGTGTACTTTGCAAGTTAGTGGTCCTGTGTCAGTGTTTGTGAGTGTATTTGTCACTATTGAAACTGTCTGAGATGTCACAACGAAGCGGAGTGCTCGGATTTTAAATTGTGTCCCCTGTGAAGTGACATTTGTCATTAGTCCCAGTGTATGCAATGAGGGTTTTAATAATTTTGAATAGCCATCATTTTTAATTTTAGGAAGTCTTGGAGATTTTATATGCATCTCCAATACCCTGTTGGTTTGCTTATTAAGTATATTGGCAAATATATTTATGTAACTAATTTTACCCTATTTAAATTCATTTCACAGACCTCCACTGATTTTTCCCTAAAAACCAATGCAGAAAAGTATCTGCAGATTGTGTCTGGGTCTAGTTAGAAGTGTTTAGTTCCTCAGTGTCGTGTTTAAAGTCTAAAAAACAGGAAAAATGTCAATTTTCTCAAAACACTGGCTTGCTTACAGTCTTTGTTTGTATATGGAATATATCATGATACATGCACAATGTTGATGTTTCTTCGTATTTTGTCTTTTCTGACTAACTTAGACAGACATTCACATTGAACTTCCGGATTCAAACAGGGAAGAAAATATTTGATTTGTGACATTTGATAAAACAGTTTAAAACAAAACAGAATAAATATTTTGGTTGTTTAACATCTGTTTTTCTGTAGGAATGAACAATGGATCTCTCGTTATCTGCTTTGGGAGTAATAACCAAAGTCAAGATCTCTTCAACATGGTTGCCCAGACAATTGTCACTTTGAGGTCAAAATGTGATTCTATGACTAGTTAAAGGGGCATATGGTTAACTTATGACCTCAAGTTCGTCATCACAGATATGTCATTGAATGCCAGTGAGCCATGAACACTTTTGAGAAGATTAAAAATGAGATAATTAGGGTGACTGAATCTGCAGTTTTTGGCTAATTATGGGATTTGTGTAACCCAAAAGAGCTGTTCAGCCTTGACGTCAATTTGTAGGTCGACCTAAGCTAATTTGTTATGAGTTCCTTTGGGAATTGTTAATGTTAATGTTAATGGTGGTTTTGAATTTACGAGTAACATAAGGTTTGTGGTCGACATTTCTTGAAGAGCCGCTGTTCAACAAATGTGAACAAAACATTAAAGGCTTTTTTTTAAATGTTAACCACAGACTTTGTTTTACTTATAAATAAAAAAAATATTTTTATTTCTGAATTATATTCATGTTAAACACTGATTAAGTTGAAAAAAAAATCATAATAAATAAATTGAAAGCTGTTTTTCTAAAAAATGTAATTGTCCTAAAATGTCAAAAATTGTAATCTTCTTCTGGATTTACAAACTTAACTGCTGTATTTCAAAAATGTTGATTGATCAATGACTCAATGTCGAGCTCAGAGAGAACCTGTTTTGAAGAGCGCTTTGTATTGTAACCATCTGCTTTACAGATGACCTAATGATGATCTAACAGAGCAATGGCAACAGCTCTCGTTTTAGCACCCACCCCTTCATGTGAGCGTTTATCACTATGTGTTATCCGTGGGATGTGTTACAGATAAACTTCAAGAACAACTTGATCAATACTGAGAATCAGCAGCATCTTAGTATACAGGCTTTTAGTAACATACTTGAAGAAAATCCTTTAGAAGGATGTTTTAATGAAGTCAAAGTCTAAACATTAACTTTGTTTAACTTACTGCAAAAGGCTTTCATGCAAAATAAGTCTGGGATTAATGAGAGACACGTGTTACATTTTCAGACTTTTTTTTTTTTAAAGTGTATTTACAGATTTCACCATTCATTTGGAGCTACATATTCGACTGTTATGAATCGCCAATTAAAGGGATAGTCCGCCCATAAATGAAAAGTCTGTCATCATGTACTCACCCTCATGTCATTTCAATCCTTAATGATTTCCTCCTCCTGAGCACAAAAGAAGATATTTTGAAGAATGTTGGTAAATAAACAGTTTCAGTTCTCATTGACTTCTATTGTACAGTATATACAAAAAGTACAATGGATGTCAATGGGAGCCAAAACTGTTTAGCATGTAGTTGAGTAAATGATGGTTGAGTTTTCATTTCTGGGTGGACTATCCCTTTAAACCCTCCTGCTTTTATGGTGTCATGGCATCCATTGCAAAAAGAGGAACACAACAAGTATGCCCTTGTACAAATAAACAAAGCCTAATGCAATTCAAGGCTCAAAAACAGCATCACTCTTGTTTTATGGCTGTGAAAGTTAAACAGGAAAGCAGAGAAGTTTTTTTTTAGCTGATTGCTGTGAGACTTGAGTTGCTTTGTCTTGAGGTCAGTTTTTACTTTCTTTAATGAGGTCAGTTTTTACTTGCTTATTTCACATCACTCTTCGTCTCTGGAGACACTTTGGTAATGAGTGTTTCCTCTGCTGTATTTAGAGGAATATATTTAAAGACAAACATTAAACACTTTTTAAGCATTACACGATGTCCTAAAAAATATTGTACTATATAAATCAGGTATGACTAGATTCCAGTGCCACACAATATTTTTTTGTCCACATTGAAAGTGAAAATGCCACACTACTGCACTGGCAACTCAAAGAAAACTAAGAACATATGGTGCTTCTCCATCCTTTTTATGGTTTTGCTTGTGGAACATGAGGGATTTGTCATAGTATCTAATATTTCTCAACTTTCACAATAAATCTCTTCCTAATCATGTTTTGATGTTTAAGCAGGATTTTGGTCCAATGCATTTTCTTTGCGTTTGGGGGGCTATCTGGCACAATGCAGCAAAAATGAAAACCAAACAACATGAAAGAGATACCTTTTTTCCGCTTGTATTTTTGTCTGGTTGGACTTTGGAAATTGTTAGGCTTTATATGGTGACCCTTTTTTGTTGATGGTTACTTGTCTGACTTTTTTTTTAATGGCAAAGCAGAGCTGAGAGTATTTTTCAGTTATTGGCAGCTACAAACATAATCAAATTAGCAAAAATCTTTAAAAAAAAAACAACAGACAAGGGGTGTGAAGAACTGTGAATGACTAGTGTTTCTGCAAGCTTTTTTTTGTTCTGCAGGCACAAATTGTGCATGTGACTGAATTAGTATGTTTTAGTTGTTGCATGAGAAAGCCAGTCAGACCTTCCAATCTGTTTACTTCTATGTCTGTCCACTGACTAGCTATAGCTTAGGGGCACTATTGTTTCTGAGATATTTAGTACAGATGGTAGTTTATCACAGAATTCAAAAAGTCACCTGGAACAGCAGCTAGTGACCCTTGTCAAGCATTCCAGGAATCCCAGAGTGCTTTGGGCCTCATGTCACTGATCAAGCGATTTTACAATCAGATCTTCTCCAAGTAAAGATAAACTTTTTGGTACTGGATTGGATCATTGCTTGTCCAGTGTAAAATGTGGGTCCTGAAGCAGAACTATTTGAAAGCCTTTTTTGGCTCTCAAAAAATTGTCTATAAAAAAGGGTTATTCAACATTTTCACAGTTTTGCCCAGGAAAAAATATACTATTTATTTAAATATACTACATATTTTACTGAACACAACATGCCTTGCTTATATGCATTACAATTAAATATATAATTATGACATACAAAGCAATTCATAAAATCACAAAAATAAGCTTTAAGAAAATGAAGTCCTTGTGACAACTAGCCCCGTCCCCCCATTTACTTCTTTTGCAGCTGAATGTTCACTCCTGGGGTGAATAACTCCATGGGAATCCATTGTTTCTATTCCAAGTATTATTCGCAGAATTTCGCACCAAACGTTTGCAATGAATATTAGCGTTTGGCATGAAAGGGCTTTAAGACTCACACCTAAGCAGGTGTTTTTTATTACCCTCTTATGATCTGATAGGAAGTAACCCTTGACAGACTTGTACTTCAAGGTTTTCAAGTCCCCTCTACATTTCCATACTCTCTGCACTGGTAGAAGTAATGGGATTTAATCATATAAAATTAATTTAGCTGATTCACAGCATGTCAAAAAAAAGTATTTTTTGACTATATTTATATGGTTTTCATCCATCACTCTAGCAAGCTGATTTTGTACACATAATTTAATTCAGACCTTCATTCACACTGAGAGATGAATAATTCAAAATGTCAAGTGTTGAAATTAGTCATTATTAAATTCTTGTTTCTTTGTAACACAATTTATTGAAAAGATCAGGCGGATGTGCTCTTCGAAATCACTTTCAATAGCCGGCTTATCAAAATTGGTGCTTTTTAAACTCAAAATATTTGATGGCTGAGTTAGTTCGTGCTAATGATGCCTCTGATGATGCACATGCCATGACTGTGTCCCATCAACTCTTTGAGTCAGTCTCTCTGTTTCCCTCTATGCAAAGGCTGCAGATTACATCTTTTATGCTTCTTCTATGGATCCGAGTTGTGCTTCATGTCTGGCTCGCCTCTGGGGCTCTATCATTGCTGAGTTTCTTGTCTGCCTGTCTGCCCTTTTCTTGTCAGAAAAGCATTAACTATAAACTCTCTATAATCTTTTGGCTGGTTTATGTAAGATAAAACTGATGTGTGAGATGTTTGTCCTCTTGGCGCTTTCACCTCCAGGATTGGTGGAGAGCTGTTGTGTGGCTGGGCAGAAATGGGCAGAGGAGAACCAGCACTGTAACCGTATGCCTGTCAAAACAGAAGACCTCAACTCTGTATGTGGGTAAGTTGGCTGACTATTTCAATGCCTTGGTTATGCTCCTCAATACACCACATAATCCTTTTTATTAGCAGTTATACGTCCTCTGACCAGCAAAGTATATGTTGGTGACCCAAAAACCACCGACCACAAAAATGAAAGGTGTAGTTCACCCAAAAATGCAAATTCTGTTATCATTTACTTACCCTCCGCTTGCTCCAAAACTGTATGAATTTTTTTCTTATGTTGAGCACAAAAGAAGATATTTTGAAGAATGGTAACCAAACAGTTGACGGTAGCCACTGACTTCCATAGTACTTTTTTCCATATTATGCAAATCAGTGGCTACCGTCAACTGCTTGGTTACCAACATTCATCAAAAAATCTTCTTTTGTGCTCAACAGAAGAAAGAAACTCGTATGGTTTTGGAACAACTTGAAGTTGAGTAAATGATGACAGAATTTGTATTTTTGAGTGAACTATCCCTTTAATAATGTTACAAGCTACAGAACCAGTTGTGGCACGTGAGCTTCTTTTGAGTATTCAGCCAAGCAGTAAGCAGGGCAAATGAGAATAGTCCATATTAATCTTCTCTGCATGCAAATAAAATGTAAAAGGCTGCTGCTGATTGGTCAATTGCAACCAGTTGTTTCTGTGGTCTCGTTAAACCAGGGGTTTTCAAAAGTTCTGGTGACATCATGGACCCCTAAATATGATGAGTATGAGTGAACCCCAAGAATACTGTGAAATAATATTACAATTTATAGTAACTTTTCTGTTCAGTCATTACTCCAGTCTTCAGTGCCACATGATCCTTCAGAAATCATTCTATTATGATGATTTGGTGCACAAGAATTAACATAATCAATAACAATATGTACATGGGAAAGGTGTTGACAGCCTTGGTTTTAGAATCAGGTATTAAATTATGTTAAAACTCCTTTTTTTCCCCTGCTTTGTTAAAGTGTGGTCCAGAAGCAGTGCTGTTCAGGTGCTCTAAGAGAGAACAGGTGTCAGGCTGGCATGAATGCAGCAAGGGCTGGGCATGCCTGTGAGGGAAACAGCCCTCTCTGTGGAGAAGATTCCCAAACGGTAAGACCTTAAATGGTGGCATCAAACAGACTACAAAATAAAGTCCTCGGAGACCAAAAAAGTAATGACAGAAAAATACTAATGATGTATAACCTCTGTGGGATTCTGCATGTTTGGAAACAGTCCTTATTTTGGCTATTCAGAATTATTTACTGAATACTATCTGGTCATGTGAATGGCTGAATATTACAATCTTCAGTGTCACATGATCCTTCAGAAATCATTCTAATATGCTGATTTGGTGCTCAAGGAACATTTCTTAGTATCAATGTTGATAACAATTGTTCTGCTTAATATTTTTGTGGAAACTATGATTCATTTTTTTTCCAGGATTCTTTGATTTATAGAAAGAACAGCAGATGAATGAAAAATGAAAAATTGTCTTTGTTCAAACGAACAGCATTTATTTGAAATAGATGTAACATTATAGATGTCTTTACTGTCACTTTTAATCAGTTTAACAGGTAATTGCTGAATAAAAGTTATCACTTGAAGTTCATTTATTGTTTACTATATAGTTATTATTGATCATTTAAACATTTTAGATTACATCTACCAGCTTTAAAGGTGTAGTTCACCCAAAAATGCAAATTCTGTTATCATTTACTTACCCTCCGCTTGCTCCAAAACTGTATGAATTTTTTTCTTATGTTGAGCACAAAAGAAGATATTTTGAAGAATGGTAACCAAACAGTTGACGGTAGCCACTGACTTCCATAGTACTTTTTTCCATATTATGCAAATCAGTGGCTACCGTCAACTGCTTGGTTACCAACATTCATCAAAAAATCTTCTTTTGTGCTCAACAGAAGAAAGAAACTCGTATGGTTTTGGAACAACTTGAAGTTGAGTAAATGATGACAGAATTTGTATTTTTGAGTGAACTATCCCTTTAATAATGTTACAAGCTACAGAACCAGTTGTGGCACGTGAGCTTCTTTTGAGTATTCAGCCAAGCAGTAAGCAGGGCAAATGAGAATAGTCCATATTAATCTTCTCTGCATGCAAATAAAATGTAAAAGGCTGCTGCTGATTGGTCAATTGCAACCAGTTGTTTCTGTGGTCTCGTTAAACCAGGGGTTTTCAAAAGTTCTGGTGACATCATGGACCCCTAAATATGATGAGTATGAGTGAACCCCAAGAATACTGTGAAATAATATTACAATTTATAGTAACTTTTCTGTTCAGTCATTACTCCAGTCTTCAGTGCCACATGATCCTTCAGAAATCATTCTATTATGATGATTTGGTGCACAAGAATTAACATAATCAATAACAATATGTACATGGGAAAGGTGTTGACAGCCTTGGTTTTAGAATCAGGTATTAAATTATGTTAAAACTCCTTTTTTTCCCCTGCTTTGTTAAAGTGTGGTCCAGAAGCAGTGCTGTTCAGGTGCTCTAAGAGAGAACAGGTGTCAGGCTGGCATGAATGCAGCAAGGGCTGGGCATGCCTGTGAGGGAAACAGCCCTCTCTGTGGAGAAGATTCCCAAACGGTAAGACCTTAAATGGTGGCATCAAACAGACTACAAAATAAAGTCCTCGGAGACCAAAAAAGTAATGACAGAAAAATACTAATGATGTATAACCTCTGTGGGATTCTGCATGTTTGGAAACAGTCCTTATTTTGGCTATTCAGAATTATTTACTGAATACTATCTGGTCATGTGAATGGCTGAATATTACAATCTTCAGTGTCACATGATCCTTCAGAAATCATTCTAATATGCTGATTTGGTGCTCAAGGAACATTTCTTAGTATCAATGTTGATAACAATTGTTCTGCTTAATATTTTTGTGGAAACTATGATTCATTTTTTTTCCAGGATTCTTTGATTTATAGAAAGAACAGCAGATGAATGAAAAATGAAAAATTGTCTTTGTTCAAACGAACAGCATTTATTTGAAATAGATGTAACATTATAGATGTCTTTACTGTCACTTTTAATCAGTTTAACAGGTAATTGCTGAATAAAAGTTTTCATTTTATGGAATTTTACATAGTTTCAATGTTATTAAATGTTTCTGGAAAAAAAAATAAAAATCTTACTGACCCCAAACTTTTTAACCGTAAACCCTCAAAAATTTTCTGATTGGCCATGATTGGCATGACATCACACACAATTTTCACTTTTAGTGTGGAAATCACTTGTTGCTCGACAGTCACATCACGACTAATGAGGACTCATGCAGTTTTTAATGAATATGTTTTATGTAGGATTGCTGTAACTGCTGTGCGCTGGGTCTGCGTTTGCGGAGGGAAGGTAAAGGTTGTGAAGCACATCAGCACCTGAGCTACCCATGTGGACACGTCTTCCTCACGTGCTGCGAGGAGGGAGAGGAAGGACTTGTTCCGCCTACGATCAAGAAAAAACAGAGGCCTCAACCGACCGCTCTTCCTAAGAAAGGTGAAATGCTTTTTTTTTACACAACCAGTTGTTTTGTTTTTACAGCAGAATGTACTCATGGTTTGCAATGTGTAACCTGTAGTATATGGCTGATTTCCAGTGGCAGGGGTCTGGGGTGAGTGAGAGTTCATATTTTATTTTGACGAACAGATCTAGACGGGATGTCATGCCAAGAAAGCGTTGTGATGGAGACACACCATATGATGTGAAACCACATGAGGACCTGGAATGTCTCGGTTTTGAGCTGCATTTTTTAACACAATGTCCCAGTTATCACTTAATCGCAGTGACTTTTGAGTTTATGTCTTCATATTAACATCAGAGCCTCAGTGATGATTTTGCTTGTTTGTTTTTTGAAGCCTGGATCATATTTGGAAGCATCTGAGGCCTGGCTGTGTCTTGGCATTCAGTTTCACATTCAAGTTCATCACACTGCTGGCCGAGAGGTTGACATTGATGAATCAGAGGAAAGAAAGATGCCCAGAGCTGATAGGTCAGGTGTCACGTTACCGTTCAGAATAATACACAAAGATGCTGGCAAGCTAGGCTGAATCAGAAGCAGATGGCAAAGCAGGCTGTTGCTTTTCTGCCCGTGCCAGCAAACTTTCCTTCTGTCTCAAATGTTTCAGCTGACTAATTTCACTAATTTTAGCAGGATTTGCATGGAAACATTGTTCTCTTTTTGGATTTGTATTCATCCTGTGAAATGTGCTATGTGTTTACACTGGGATAAGACCTAATATTAGCTTTAGAAACAGACTGTGTACACTCCAAAAATCTATTTTATTTTGCTGCTTTTTAAATTCAGATTTGTTAAAATGAGGTAATGCAACACAATTTCATCTAAGTGAAATCAATTTAAATTTGGCAAAAGAATGTTTTCAAATTTTTGTATGTATTGGGAATACATGAATAATGTTCAATGGAGAAAATCCATCAGAAATCCAGATTAACACAGACACAGAAGACAAAGAGTCAAGATTCATTCATTCATTCATTCATTACCTGCCTGTGGTTTATTGAACTCTAAATTAAAATATGTATTTTTTATTTTTTAAATATTTTTTTAACTTGTTAAATGGCATCTAATATAAAATATATTTATATAAAAAATATAACCCAAATCCATGTTTGATAAAAAGGCAAGAATTAAAAAAAAAATGCATTCAAATTTGTAATATAAGTTGTAATATTTTTTTGTACTTTTTGACTTTTTATCTAAAATTACCTGCCTGTGAAGTTTATTTAATTTAGTACTCTGCTCAATACAAATATTTTATATTATTTATTTTTTTCTTAACTTGTTTAAAAATATAACCCAAAGCCATGTTTGGTAAAAAGTTGTAATATTTTCTGTACTGTTTTGGAATAGACTGACTTTATCAGAGAAACATAAGCAGTGAACATGGTCTAATACATTATGTGGTGGAAAATTGCTTGGAAATTTCCCTCAGTTTAATTAAGTGCATGAAACCTCTTTGTGGCTTACAGCTGAATAAAGTTTTCCAACACTGTCCTGGCTTTTATTCTATCACCCTGAGAGCCAAACAGCCATATCAATGTAATGGCAGACGCTCGTTGCGCAACTAGCACTCCCGCAGTTATCAGCAAAGCCTCAATCAATAGACCCAGGTCACTATTCCTTTGAATGAGACATAAAACCCAGACTTTACCTCTTGCTATGTCTCAAGTGTCACATTCCTTTGGCCCAGTGCCTTGCTTCCCCTAAAGAGCCTACCTGATATTCTGAGGCAAAGTGAGATTTGCTGTAGCCGTGTCAGTACATTTGGGCTGACTTATTTCCTTTTCGTGGTGCACACACAGATGATGGAACACTAAAATAGGTTCAATTAAATTGCCTCCATAGAGGTACCCGCAGAGATGTCTTTTCTTTCTCTTTTTAACGAGACTGTTGCTAACTACGTAAGCCTTCTCAGTTGCATCAGAGGTTTAAGCGATACAAAAACAGTTGAGAGGTAATTATTTCCATGAGGGCTGCTTTCTCAGGACCCCTGCCACCTCACACCAGTAACGTGATTAATTATAGCGGAAATGTTTAATCTCTTTCTCCCTCCATTGCATTTACATTCAGTTAATGACTATGAGAAATATTTACTTTACACCAGCATGCTGTGTAAGGTGAAGCCGAGCCTGTTTATTATGTTTATCCAGACGTTAATTGCCAAGTCAGTCGAACGCTTTGCCAAATTGGTGCGCAATGTTTGAAAGCCTCCATCAGTTGTTTTGTAGAATAAGGTGCCTGTGGATTTGGGATTGACAGGATGTGATTGGCAGATGGAGGACACAGAGGGCGTGACAGGAACAGCTGGCGGCGGTGAAATGACAGATGTTGACTGGCGTGTTGCTTTAATATGTATTATGTTTATGTACGAGTAGTCCTTCTGTCATTCTGGTTGACATCTGGTTTATCCTTCATCAGAGACACTAGTGAATTAACATTATGTATTATTAAATTACATTAATGTATTATTGATAAAAGTTCAGTTGAGAAACAGTATCGACTCATCGGCATAGTAAGACAGCAGAAAGTCTCACCTTGATACATATATCATTGATAAAAAAACATTACTTTTTTATGTCCAAATGTAATTCACTTCAAATGAGTGCAATTCATTCAAAAATTCATTACGTACAATTTCTTAGGTAAAATTGTATATATTTGTAAAACTATTCTAACATAACTTACTAAGAATAATATTACAAACAGTTTACAAAGAAATTTTTGCTTCATGAATAAAACATAAATGACTTGTATAAATCTATTATAAAGATTTTTTTATATTTTATGGGACATTAAGTAAAAATATCAAGGTCATATAATGATCCTTGGATTGTTTTGGAGGACAAAATGCAAAAATGCTTGATAAAAGAAAAAGAAAAAAAAAAAATATATATATATTAATAATTTAAATAGAATAAGGAATGAAGCTCTTTGGTTGTAAAATATTACTGAAATTTGAAAAAACTTTCCTACAAATCACTTTCCCAAAAGGTAGTGTGAAATCCATCAACCAACAAAAAAAAAAAAAAAAAGGCGGGAAATATTATCATAGAGAGGACCTCTGTAGACCCTTATGACTGTCATGCCATTTCAGATGGCATAAATTATAACTATTCAGGGCATTTCGAAGTGAAACGATCACAGCAGATGTTCCAGACAGAAGTGCTAAAAAATAACTGCTTCAAAGGGCCCTTCAAATCAAACTCTGTGAATCTGTGAGTCAAAGCCTGTAAATCTCTCAAAATAACAGTCAATTTATCCTTTTTATGACATGAGAAGGTTAGTTCAGGTTCACATCAAATGGTATTACCCCAATAAAAAGTGTAAAAATACGTTTTACTTTAAAATGTATAAAGATTTTTCTAATACCCATGAAACCAACATTAATACAGATATACTGTAAAATTAACTTTGCATTTATAATTTAGATTTTTAAATCAGATTTTTAAAACATGTTTTTCATTAAATCCTTCTTTTGAAAATTATTACCAATGACAATTAGGGATGCACAATATATATAAAGTACCATATCAGTTATCGGCCAACAGTAGAGATCTTATTTAATTCATTTTAAAAAAATGCAACCTCCATTTTGTTAGACAAAGTTTAAAGAAATAGTGATGATAATTTCCTAAAATGTTCTCATCCTCAGGCCATCCAAGAAGTAGATGAGTTTGTTTCTTCATCAAAACAGATTTGGAGAAATTTAGCATCACATCACTTGCTCACCAGTGGATCGTCTGCAGTGAATAGGTGCTGTCAGAATGAGTTCAAACAGCCGAGAAAAACATCACAATAATCCACATGTAATCCAAACACACAGTTTTTCACTTCAGAAGATGTTAGTTGTCGGACTGAATTTGTGTGGATTGCTTGTGGATTGTGATGTTTTTATCAGCTGCTTGAACTATCATTCTGACGGCACCCATTCATTGCAGAGGATTCACTGGTAGGCAAGTAATGTAAATAAAGTAAATAGAGTCACATGCAAGAGATATACAGCCATATCTAACTCTGTCTGATTACTTTAATCTTACTATCTCTCCCCTTCCTCAGTATCAGACAGTCAGTTTCCGAAGCAAGCATTGTCGGTTGGGGATGTGGATCCTGCAGCAAATTCACTGGAGGATTTGGAGCAGGATGACAGGTGCCAGAGATTTGCACCGCTCTGCCATCACACCTGCATCAACACTCGTGAATCCTACCTGTGCGCCTGCTACCCTGGATACACACTCCTGCAGGACGCCCGCACCTGTGTGCCAGGTAAGATCAGCCCCTCTTTGAGTTCTGATGACTCAGTATACAAAGAAAAACCCATGTACTTGTTTCATACTGTATATAGAGTCAGTTTTTTATATGTCAACTGTTTTTAGATTTAACAGGTGTAGTTCAATAAAATATCATATTTGAATATGCATAAAGGTTGTTGAAAACCAGGAAAATAAATAAAGAATTCTCCACACGGCCTTCCTCCGGAGGAAGGAGAGGTGCAATCACCGACTTCTGAAGAGCAGCTTCCTCCATCTCCAGGTCGCCCAGAGGGTGCAGTGGAGGCTGGGACGGGCAGCGTCTGCTTCCTGCATCTCACTCCTCTCTGCACCCTAGGTGGAGGCTGCTGCTTGGGCTGTACTGGAGCGGAGGTGGAGGCCGCAGGAGGATGCCCTCAGCGACGAGCAGGTGGGGGGACTGCCGCAGGGGGCTGGGTGGAAGCAGCAGCAGGCCACCGGGGCAGGATGTGTTTAATCGCCTCCGTCTGCTTCTGTACTGCTGAAAATTGCTGGGCAAAGTTCTTGACAGTGTCACCAAAGAGGCTGCCCTGGGAGATCGGCGAGTCGAGAAAATTAGTTTTGTCAGCATCCCTCATATCCGCCAGGGTCAGCCAGAGATGGCGTTCCTGGACCACAAGTGTGGACATCGTCTGCCCAAGGGAGCACGCAGTGACTTTCGTTGCCCGGAGGGCGCGGTCCGTCACTGTGTGCAGATCCTGTATCAACTCTGGGTCAGCACTACCCTCGTGCAATTCCTTGAGTTCCTTGGCCTAATAGATTTGCAGGAGCGCCATGGCATGCAGGGCTGAAGCAACCTGTCCAGCGGCACTGTAAGCCTTGGGTGCCATAACGGATGAGAACTTACAGGCCTAGGATGGGAGACGTGGGCGACCCTGCCGGGTGGCAGCACTTTGCGGGCAAAGCTGCATCGCAACTACAGGTTCCACCTGAGGAATCTCCACGTATCCCTTGGCTGCCCCGCCATCGAGGATAGTGAGGGTGGAGGAGGCACTAGCAGTGTCTCACCCGTGCTTTCTCTTTTAGTAAGGAAACTAGCTCTTTTAATGCTGAAGTGCTCAGGGGATAGCTGAAAATAACAGGCACTCTGCACCACTGTCTCAACAACCACTGCTGATGCGCCGTCACACAACACACACAGAGCTTGCTCGAAGATGAAAGGAAGAGCAGAGTAGTATTAACTGCTCGGCTCCGAAGCAAAAGCTTGAATGAGTGAGATGTAACACTTCCTTACGTACTCGGAGTAATAGGTAATGGTTTGTGATGCAAATCTCACTCGCCAATATTCATTGGCTTGTTTTGTACCACTTGAAGGTGATTGGAGCTCTCAGGCAAGATCCCAATTAGTCAGTCACTGATGTAACGTCGAACATGACTGACTGATGGGGAACTATCCCTAGATAGTTTAGTGATAGGCTGATAGTGCAGACTACCTTTGTTTTGCCTAATTCACTGCAGTTTGTAATTATTTATCTTGTTTCCCTGGTTATATGGCCAAACCATAACAACGCCACTGCATGATGGGATTGTCATCATGTGTCAATATTGTTTTTGTGTCTCTGGTGTCATGGAAGTGTTGATAGAGATAGTGTTGTGCTGCTCCAATGAAACTGATCTCATGTCAGGAATGAACTAATGATACGATACAAACTTCTCTCCAGCAATCTTCAGCTGACTTCAGGAATGGTAGGAATTCTGATGACAAGATATGTGTTGGCAAATGTGCACTTTCCATAATTTCTCATCTGGTCATGATTAAATGTGGGAAAAAAACTCTCCATCATTTGCAATTCTTCTAAGACCATCTAACAGATGCAGAATAAAAAAGAATGACTCACTGTTTTCTCTCTCTTTTTTTCCACAGAGAACCAGGAAGAAGACAACAGAGTAAGTGAGGAAGACAGCCTGCTTACTATAACTCCAGCAAGACAAGAAACTGCTACTCAAACCCTGGGCTTACGTAACCCATGTGCAGGTATGTGGTATACAATGCCGTTGATCTCACTGATTTTCATTATAACAATAAACGTGGTAGCATATTTTATTATTACATTATAGTTATGTAATATATTCATAATTATATAGTTTTATAATATTTATATATTTATACATACAAAATGTTATTTATATTGATTATTAACCTCATTTATTGATCACTCACAATACACACACACACACACATATTCACATACAGTCATACATATTAAATGTGTAATTTTATTCGTTTTTGTACCTTATAAAGTATCACATATGCAATAGTATATAAAAAGGCAAAAATACTGATTCATTTTTTTCCGTAGCTTTATTCACGATGGAAATAAATTATGCAAATGTTTTGTGGTTGGCTGAACTCAAAATCTGAAATGAAGTGGTTTTTGATCAGCAGCCGGTCTATTAGTCATGTCTTGGCATAATGGGTTGTTTTGATGTGCGCATAACATTGTTCTTTCAATTGTCATGAGATGGACACAATATTTCAATGATCTGTAACATTCTGGCACCGTGACAGAGAACTAAATTCCAGATTGTGTAGCCTCACAGGTACTGTAAGGTCATTCTAATGTTCTGCACTACATATGTTTTCTTAATTGAAACATGCTGAACAGAGGAGAAAAAAAAATCACTGACTCTTTTCCTCCTCATCCAGCTGGCCATCCAGAAGATATAGCACTTTACAAGATAAGTCTGTAGTATGCCACAAGGTTTAATGTATATCTGGTTTGGGACTGATGGTAGACGTTTAAGGACTTAAGCATTTACTGGAAGTCTGTGTTGTCTGGAGCACTGTCGTGTTTCTGGAGTATCAATCAGTATGGAAAGGATCTGGAAGTATCTGGGCAACTCATTAAGTCATGCTGATTACAGTTTAATTTTTAAGTAAATCTGTTAGGGCCATACAGAAGGCCCACACTCAGCCTGGTGAAGGCTGTGTGCTTTTATATCTGGGCTCTTGCTTCTAAAATTAAAATTAAAACCATAAAAAATGTTTCATCACTTTAAATAAATGTAAATGTAAATAAAATAAAATATACTGTATATAAAAACCTATTTTATTTCAACTAGTTGCCAAGGCATCCATTCTAATTTTCTTTTAGTTTAACTTTTAACTTTAAGTACTAAAATAACTAAAACTGAAACTGAAATAAAATTAATAAGAACTATATAGACATATTTAAGAAAAAAAAACTAATAAAAATGACAAAAAAATAAAATTAATAAAACTTAAAACTTAAAAAATATCAATTTAAAATGTAAAAATAAAACCTAATTTAAAATATTATTATAAACTATAATAGTACATCAATGATACTAAAAATAACACAAATTTTAAACGTCATCTATGTGAGCACAGCAGCTCACATATATATTTTTAAACATTATATTTCATTTTTTATTATTTTATTATTTTTATGTTTTATTTTTTATTTTTTCATGACAACTGACCACTCTCACACATCCTGGAAAAGTCAGGAACTTCTTTTCAGATTTGAGGTATCATTCATGTCACAAATGTTGCCACTTTTAATACTTAGGGGGTTGTTCAAATCCTTATAACCTTAAATATGAACAATAAAAATAGTGATCCTTGCTGTAGTAGGTATAATGTAATGTATAAAAAAGAAGTGTGAAAGATGCATTAACTGAGTTTTGCTATGGTCTGCAGGTAATGGGCCCTGCTCTCAGCAGTGCTCTGTGGTTAGAGGACTGGCCCAATGTTCCTGTTTCCCAGGATTCTCTCTGATGGCTGACGGACACACCTGTGAAGGTAAAGTACTCTAAGTTGGTCTAAAACTACACACACACAATCTCTTCTCAGCGCAGCTGTCAGAAAACCCTGATAACCTAGCTAACAAAAATATGTTCTTAGAATGTTTTGCTAGCATTCCCATTAAGTTATGAAAACATTAACGTTCAAAACGTCCAGTTTTTTAAAAACTTTTAAGAATGTTTTTATTGGTTTTGCAAAAATCCTCCTAAAATTCCCCTGGGAACATTGCTTCTACTCATCCATCTATCCTCCACGCTCCTTATGCTCTCTGTGGTCGCAAGGTTGGTGGCCTATCCCACCAACTCGGGCCACAGGCAGGGGACAAACCCCGGATGTCCAGCTCATCACAGGGCCCACATACACAGGCAATTTAGTATCATCAATTTGTGAGGTAACAGTGCTACCCACTGAGCCACTGTGCTGCCCTGCTTATAGTAATGTTGATATTATTCAAATGATGAAAATAGATAAATTCTAAGCAATTAATTTCTTAAAGGGGTCATATGATGCTGCTAAAAAGAACACCTTCACGACATGGCGGCGGCGGCAACAACAATACTACAGCGAGAATAAAAGTTACGCCTTCTTTCTTTGCGTGAACATTTGGGCGCCATTATGCAAATCTTCCCACATTGTGACGTAGACATGTGGGGGCGTGTTGGAACGAGCCGTTTTAGGTAGGCGTGGTTGACTCTTAACTTTTATAAAGAATATCTCTTTGGATTTGAGACTTTAGTCTTTGCAACTTTACAGATCTTCTTTATGCACCAAGAGCTTGTAACACTCCAAAGAGAAAGGAAAAATTTTAATCGCATCATATGACCCCTTTAAAGCCACAGGTATGGATTTCAAATGAACAGAAATGTAAAAACTAAAAACTGGGTTAAGACACATTTTTAAGAGTTTTTGCATTTTTCCACAGTGCATTAAATATTTGAATTACAAAAATGTAAAAATTTACTGAAGTGGTACTGTAGAACTACTGACATTTTACTGTAGTAGTTCACTAAGAGTTAATGGGAAAGTTAACTAAACATTAGAGGAACATTTTTGTTAGCTGGGATAAAGTCAGTGTATATACTGTATAACATGCAGTCATTGTTTATTCCTTATGCATGTCTTGTGAATTCATGTTGTCTTCAATTCTCTTTAATGATCAAACAAATAGTAACGTTTAAAAAAAATTTGATGAACGTCTAAACCACTTCAAAAAATATGCTCCATGTATGATGTATAAATAATGCTTTTTGTGCTGACTTTTAAAGACCAGATAACTTTGAACAAACATTCGTTCAAACATTCATTAAGTACAAATAACATCATAAGGATGTTCCAAGAATGTTTTCTCTCAATGATATGAGAATGTTCACAAAGTAAAAATAACATTGTAAGGATGCACCATGAATGTTGTACTCATAATGTTTTATGACATCATTATGAAAACATTCAGCAAATAATAATATTATAAGGATGTTCTGAGAATATTATTCTAAGAATGTTTTCTCTCAACATTATGAGAACATTCATTAAGTACAAATAACATCATAAGGATGTCCCAAGAACTTTGTTCTAAGAACATTTTCTCTCAACATTATGAGAGCATAATTAACTATCAATAACATTATAAGAACGTTCGATAAACATTATCTTAAGAATGTTTTGTCCTAACATTTACATAACTTTTAAAGAACGTCAGTGAAAGTTATGGGAAAGTTCCCTGTTAGCTGGTTAGCCCCACTAACCAATCCCTTATTGGACTGAATCACTCATGTATAGCAGTTATGCCCAAAGGATTATGACAAGAGATTTTTCACGACCTGAACATCACAGTCTTACCTGAGGATCTGCTTCCTTCAACTTCACTGATCCATGACCAATTACTCTCCTTCAGCCCTGACTATAATAATAAACAGTGACCTCAGCCCTGGGTTCGACAGCTCTGCTCTCTCACAATACATCTTCCTGTCTGATCTGACACTTTTACTGCATGTTTATTTACTGCACTGATAGTGTTGCAGACAATATATTTCAAGGTCTTTCCAATCCATATCCTGAACTTGTCATGGAGGGTGCTAATAAAATTGCCATGCACAGCTGTTACTATAAACCAGATCAGAAACACAATATTTTGTTGGTGCAGATTTCTTTATTTAATTTACAGTATAACACCTGTGTCACGATTCACACGGGGAGCACGGGAACAAAGGAGCGAGGAGACGAGGACGAAAATAAATTCCAAAGACTTTAATGAACTCAAAGCGGGGAACACAGGAACACAGGAAATCACAGAGAACACAGAATGACATTTAACAGCGGACGGGAAACGAGGGGCAGAACACACTTTAAATACACAGTAACTAATGGGACACACCTGGGAGCAAATGAACTAAACAAGGAAGACCTGGAACAAATGAACAGGACAGGAACGAGAAAAACCAAATATGGGCATAAAAATAAACAGAGCACGTGGGGGGAGGAAAACACACACAACACACGGAACAAAGTCTGACATTACTCCCCCCTCCCGGAAGGCGCGTCCTCGCGCCACACAACATTCAACGGGGAGGGGGGGGTGTGCGCTCTGGAGGTCCCTCGGGACAGCGATACCCGTTCGAGGTGCCATGGCGGAGCAGGCAGTCCAGGGGGCCATGGCGGATCAGACAGTCCAGGAGGCCAGGGCTGACAGTCCAGGAGGCCATGGCAGAGCAGCCTTCGAGGCTGC
>NW_015539889.1:1120196-1124329 GCF_001515605.1 Sinocyclocheilus anshuiensis | reverse complement strand
AGTGCGCTCTGGACTGGATTCCGGGACTGGAGCCCTCCTTGGGCTAAACTCGGGGATAGGAACCCTCACTGGGCTAAACTCGGGGACAGGAGCCCTCACTGGGCTAAACTCGGAAACAGGAGCCCTCTGTGGGCTAAACTCGGGAACAGGAGCCCTCACTGGGCTAGACTCGGGAACAGGAGCCCTCAGTGGTCTAAACTTGGGAACAGGAGCCCTCACTGGGCTAGACTCGGGGACAAGAGCCCTCACTGGAGCGGGCTCTGGGGCTGGAGCCAACACTGGAGCAATCTCTGGGGCTGGAGCCGACACTGGAGCGAGCTCTGAAGCGTCCGGCGGGCCTGACTTCAGAGCGGCCGGTGGGCTTGTGGTAGCCGCGGCAAGCGGCCTTGACAATGACGCGGCCGGCGGGCTTGTCTTTGGAGCGACCAGCAAACTTGACTCAGGAGCGGCCTGCGGACTTGACAACGACGCGGTGAGCGAGCTTGACAGAAGGGCGGTCCTCATACCGCGGGGAGAAGAACAGGAAAACAAAAGACTATTCAAAAAGAAAACAAAAACACGGGAGAATGGGCGCCGCTTACTGTTTTGGTGCACTGTTCTGTCACGATTCACACGGAGAGCACGGGAACGAAGGAGCGAGGAGACG
Source organism: Sinocyclocheilus anshuiensis (assembly GCF_001515605.1). NCBI lineage: Eukaryota > Metazoa > Chordata > Actinopteri > Cypriniformes > Cyprinidae > Sinocyclocheilus > Sinocyclocheilus anshuiensis. The sequence continues at coordinate 1,123,683 of NW_015539889.1, read as the reverse complement.
AGGAGGAAATTAAAATTCCATAGACTTTAATGAACTCAAAGTGGGGAACACAGGAAATCACAGAGAACACAGAATGATATCTGTCACGATTCACACTTGGAGCACGGGAATGAAGGAGCCAGGAGATGAGGAGTAAAGCAGAATCCAAAGTCTTTAATGAAAATAAAGCAGGGAACACAGGGACACGGGAAACACAGAACACGAAATGACATTTAACAGCGGACGGGAAACGAGGGGCAGAACACACTTTAAATACACAGTAACTAATGGGACACACCTGGGAGCAAATGAACTAAACAAGAAAGACCTGGAACAAATGAACATGTGTATGTGTATTTCGATTTGTAGGGTGATATCGTGGAATAGATTAAATGGATATATCAAAGAAAGTGTTAATATGTTGCAATTTAAAAGAAGGTATAAAAGATTTATTTTTGATAAATACATTTTTGATAAATACAGAAGTGGGGGGTGAGAGTGAGAATTTCAACATTGTTGTTAATGCTGCTTGATTTTGTTTCTGTTTGTCTTCTTTATCTTAATAGATAGATAAAATAGGACGTAATTTGGAGTAGTATTTCTGTATTATTCAAAATGTATGTCTGATTTATTATGGCTGATTGTGATTTGGTATTGGTAATTACTGAGGGTAGGATTTAATAAGCCTAGGGCTTCTACCTACCCTTTTTTTATTTCAAACAGGTTGAATATATGTAAAAAAAAAAATGTTATTTGTTGATTTGTTTTTGTTTTTTGTTTATTGGTACTTATTTGTATATTTCTTTTGTATTTTTAATAGTTCGAAATAAATAAAAAAAAACAAGAAAAAAAAAACATAAGGACAGGAACGGGAAAAACCAAATATGGGCATAAAAATAAACATAGAGCACGTGGGGGGAGGAAAACACACACAACACACTGAACAAAGTCTGACAACCTGACTGAATGACTGTGACAGAAGAAAAAATGTGATACAGTAAGAAAAATGTTTATGTAACGTATTAATTAATTAAATATAATAAAATACATAATTAAATGCAATTTAGAAACATTCACTAAAAATAAGTGTTATTATCTATATCAAAAGATTTTTTTCTCTTTTCGTTTATCAAAGAAATTGTTCTTGTTTTAATGATATTTATATATTTTTACTGTCTAGATTTTTTAGACTGTAAACTGACAAGTATAATGTTTATGATAAATACTTTTAATTAATTACATTTTATAGATTAATTGCATTTTCAATTTTCAAAAAAAAAAAGAAGAAAGAAAAAAAAAAAAATGGGGAAGTCGTGGCCTAATGGTTAGAGAGTCGGACTCATAACCCAAAGGTTGTGGGTTCGAGTCTCGTACCGGCAGGGATTGTAGGTGGGAGGAGTGAATGTACAGCGCTCTCTTCCACCTTCAATACCACGACTGAGGTGCCCTTGAGCAAGGCACCGAACCCCCAACTGCTCCCTGGGCGCCGCAGCATAAATGGCTGCCCACTGCTCCGGGTGTGTGTTCACGGTGTGTGTGTGTGCACTTTGGATGGGTAAATGCAGAGCACTAATTCCGAGTATGGGTCACCATACTTGGCCACATGTCACGTCACTTTAAATTAATCTTAGACTCCTACTTTTATAGATTTTTTTTGTTTTTTTTTACACTTTTCTATGATTAACATTTTTCTATGCACAACATTCAAAGGGTTTGGGTTTATGTTGTACCATTTTAAATTGCAATGAGGATATCAAAACGTGATGTGGATTAATACCATTAAATGGCCTGTCAGTTCTGTCAATTGTGACCAATATTAGCTTTATATCATACAGTCTGGCATAAAATACTGTTTATGTTGCACTATCTGCTTGGCCTTCACTCAAGATCTCATTGGGATCATATTCTACGATCTGACAAGCAACGGTCGTAAAGGACAGAACAAATTGCACAGTGTACATTAGCTTTTAACTTCTCCAGCAAATGTAGAAGTAACAACTAATCATTTCACATTCTCTGATTTACTTAAGCTTATTTTGAATTTATTACTGTGACATTCAACAACAATTAATACTTGACTGAAATGTGAATTGCCTGCATGAGGCACAACATGAATGTCAAATTGTACTATATACTTGATTCAGGAGACCTAAACTGTAAATCAGTGCAATTTTTGCATGTGAGCACAGTTTAAGGGATGATATAATCGAAATGGCTTCAGCTGAGAGGGCAGTTTTCACTGTTGAATTATCTCAGTATCAAGAGTTTATTTCTCTCTCTTTCTGTGTCCCTCCGTCAAAGCATTCCCATATGCTGCGTGTGGGTGGGCAGAGACCTTGATTTCGTTTTTGGCAGTAACAAAATCAAGCTTGACTGGCTTTGCTGTGGAGCCAAAGACTTATAGAAACTGGATGGATTTTTTAATGAAATGTTTTAGTATTAGCTATCATTCAATTTATGATCGACATTTACACTTCCAAATGCAAAATTCAAGACTACAAATCCTTCCTGGAGTTTCTTTAGCATCTGTTTCTCTTCGTAAGCCATATTCACATGGTAAACATTAAGAGTTCTAGATTCATAAAGCCAGACTTGCATGCGATTTTGCCACAAAGAAAACCCATTTCGAACAACAATAAAATGGTTGATTAACTGAGAGCAAACCTCACTATTAGAAACAAAACCTGATCTGGTCTCACACCTCGTAAAATGCTAGTATGAATTTATGATGGTGGAGGTTGCGTATATGTATTACATTTGTGTTTGCACCTGTGCATGTGTTGTTTTCTTCCACTAAACTGTTGTGTGCCTTAGATGTAAATGAGTGCACAAGCGGCAGACACAATTGCTCTTGGGACATGTTGTGTGTTAACCCGGGAGGGCTCCTATCAGTGTGTGCGACTAAATGAGATGTGCGATGAGGGCTTTATTCTCAACCAGAATAGAGATTGTGTGGGTAAGAGGTTTCAACTGGCACGGTGGGACCGTTTCAGCTCACTGTTGGGGCATGTTTGTCCATCGCTTGCCCAGATAAACACTCACTAACACACAAGGAGGCAATACAAAAGCTCATCGGCATGCTCTTACAACTAGCTCACATACATATGGTTGCATTATGGGTATTATGTTTCCTCAGAATTCTCACCAGATGCTTAGGGGCCCCACTGAATTTGTGTTGCCTTCCTCCAGACATAACCAAAACATAGCAAGCATTAGTGGTTAGCATACACGAATGTCTCAATCTATTACAAAACAGTTTAATTTTTGAGAAAGTTAATTTGGAGTCTTAGAATGGCCCCTAAACCAAATAGAAGATATGCTGTGGTACAGACGGAAAAATGTGTGATAATTTGAAAATTATGGTTTTGTTAGGTTGAAAATTAATGATGAAGTAAATAATAATGATCATGCATGTTTAACATATATGCTCTTAAAGGAGCAGTGCACCAAAAATGAAATTTCTGTTACTATTTACTAGTTGTTGTTAATTGACAAATTTTGCACTCAT
>NW_015539889.1:1118261-1119707 GCF_001515605.1 Sinocyclocheilus anshuiensis | reverse complement strand
CTCACACCTGTATATATATATATATATATATATATATATATATATGTATGTATATTATTCTAAATAATTTATGGTTTAATACTTGAATACATTTGAATTGATTTATATATGACTTCTTAGTACTCCCATAATTCTACAAAATGCAGAATGCAAATGTGTTTGTATGTGTGTTCATAATAATAGAATTAGAATTAGGTCTTATTTTTTAATTTTCAGTTTTCATTTTAATATAAGCTTTTGTAATTTTACATGCTTTTTTTTACATGCTTTTAGTTTAAGTATTTCTATTTTGCTTTAATTTTTATTTCAATTTTAGTACTTAGACTTAATCTTATTTATTTCAGTTAACAGTCAACATTTCAAATTTTTAAGTTTTAAAATTTAAAGTTTTTTATTTTACATTTGCACGCTTTTATCCAAAGTGACAAAGCGAAAAGAGGAACAAAAGCCAATAATATTTGTAATACAATACAATATATTATTTCGTATTTATTTCAATTAACAAAAACAATTTTGTTTTAGTTTTAGTTAAAATAACAACACTGACAAAAATGTGAACCCAAGCTTGCAGCCATCTTGGGTGGTCATCATCACCCTCTCATCCTAACCCTTATCGATCACAGCAGCACCACTGATGTAGAAATAATGTTGACAGACCATAATCCTGATAGCTTGCTCTGAAGTCACATCCCTTTGCAATAGCACTAACCCACTCCCCTTTGCCTCCAGTCTACAGAAATGCATTATTCATCCCATGCATTTCCTCTAATGCATTTCAGAGCACCACATTTTGAAGGCAATTCACCATATTGTTATGATAAAGCAAATTTTTTGAATAAGTGCCACTGCTCGTGTATGTTGATGAGGCAGCTTGTTGACACTTCTGTGCTGGATCTGCAACAGAGTGCAAGAGGGTGTCAAAGCTGCTTTCTGTGTGCCTTTTGGGGCTAAATAATGTGCACATGAATGCAGGAAGCTTTAAAAAAGATGGTGATCTCACTTGCCTGGGAACTGAAGTGTGGATCTTTAAAGGGATCGTCCACTTAAAAATAAAAATTCTGTCATCATTTACTTAAGTTCATGTCATTCCAAACCTGTAAGACCTGTAAGACTCTGTGGAACATAAAAGACCCTTTAACAGCTGGGGTGCTTGACGTATGTCCTGATATGTAAACTGTAAAAAATGGTTGTAATTGTAATGAAAAAAAAAAAAACAGTTTAAACCTGTTATCTCCAAAAATTGGAAAAACATTACGTACAAAGGAAAATTATGAATGGTTTAAATTACATTAAATGCAATGTTACTGTAAAAAAATGTTTTTGAATTTTTAATTTTCATTTACTGTACTTTTACAGAAAATAATTGTAACATTTTTTATAAGATATGTGCCACCCTATAACATACAGTGGTAAATATAAAAATATATTCCCATATATTAATGAAAT
>NW_015539889.1:1102596-1116831 GCF_001515605.1 Sinocyclocheilus anshuiensis | reverse complement strand
CTCACACCTGTATATATATATATATATATATATATATATATATATGTATGTATATTATTCTAAATAATTTATGGTTTAATACTTGAATACATTTGAATTGATTTATATATGACTTCTTAGTACTCCCATAATTCTACAAAATGCAGAATGCAAATGTGTTTGTATGTGTGTTCATAATAATAGAATTAGAATTAGGTCTTATTTTTTAATTTTCAGTTTTCATTTTAATATAAGCTTTTGTAATTTTACATGCTTTTTTTTACATGCTTTTAGTTTAAGTATTTCTATTTTGCTTTAATTTTTATTTCAATTTTAGTACTTAGACTTAATCTTATTTATTTCAGTTAACAGTCAACATTTCTAATTTTTAAGTTTTAAAATTTAAAGTTTTTTATTTTACATTTGCACGCTTTTATCCAAAGTGACAAAGCGAAAAGAGGAACAAAAGCCAATAATATTTGTAATACAATACAATATATTATTTCGTATTTATTTCAATTAACAAAAACAATTTTGTTTTAGTTTTAGTTAAAATAACAACACTGACAAAAATGTGAACCCAAGCTTGCAGCCATCTTGGGTGGTCATCATCACCCTCTCATCCTAACCCTTATCGATCACAGCAGCACCACTGATGTAGAAATAATGTTGACAGACCATAATCCTGATAGCTTGCTCTGAAGTCACATCCCTTTCAATAGCACTAACCCACTCCCCTTTGCCTCCAGTCTACAGAAATGCATTATTCATCCCATGCATTTCCTCTAATGCATTTCAGAGCACCACATTTTGAAGGCAATTCACCATATTGTTATGATAAAGCAAATTTTTTGAATAAGTGCCACTGCTCGTGTATGTTGATGAGGCAGCTTGTTGACACTTCTGTGCTGGATCTGCAACAGAGTGCAAGAGGGTGTCAAAGCTGCTTTCTGTGTGCCTTTTGGGGCTAAATAATGTGCACATGAATGCAGGAAGCTTTAAAAAAGATGGTGATCTCACTTGCCTGGGAACTGAAGTGTGGATCTTTAAAGGGATCGTCCACTTAAAAATAAAAATTCTGTCATCATTTACTTAAGTTCATGTCATTCCAAACCTGTAAGACCTGTAAGACTCTGTGGAACATAAAAGACCCTTTAACAGCTGGGGTGCTTGACGTATGTCCTGATATGTAAACTGTAAAAAATGGTTGTAATTGTAATGAAAAAAAAAAAAACAGTTTAAACCTGTTATCTCCAAAAATTGGAAAAACATTACGTACAAAGGAAAATTATGAATGGTTTAAATTACATTAAATGCAATGTTACTGTAAAAAAATGTTTTTGAATTTTTAATTTTCATTTACTGTACTTTTACAGAAAATAATTGTAACATTTTTTATAAGATATGTGCCACCCTATAACATACAGTGGTAAATATAAAAATATATTCCCATATATTAATGAAATATATTTTATTAAAAACATTTTTATGGTGAATTTTTGGCAATGCAACTGTAGCTTGACTGTAAATTGAACAGTATTTTCTTTTTACAATAAGTCATTAAAAATGCCCAGAATGACAGCAAATTTGCAGAGTTGCAAGTCAAAGAAATTAAACAGACTTTCATTAGTCCCAATTGGCCCATCACAGCAACACAGACTTAGCCAATAGCAAGATAAAGTTATACTCTGTTTGATTAGACAGTGGAAGGTGAGGGAGTTTTTTTTTTTTTCGGAAGCCTTTTTTGAAAATTTAGTTTGTTTTTGAGTTGTTTGTTTGAGATGTCCAGCTATTTTTTTGTGAGTCATCACTTTTTTTTTCAGCCTTCTCCCTATTTCTCTCAAAACAGCTCAGTAGACTTTCACATATTCACATATTAACACACATTCAAGGGCATGTATTTTCATCTTTCAAGTTGTTTTAGACTTTCTAAAACTAAATTTGCCAAAAATTTTATTTAATTTAATTTTCAAGTAATTAACTAAAATTACTTAAAACTGAACCACTTTGCGTAATATTTGCATGCATTGCTCTTGTCTACTTATAAAATGTATAGCCGCCTCTACACTACACAGTGACTATTATTGTGTGCTGCTGCCTGAAAACAAGGTTCACAATGTGTGGTCAGTGTCATGACAACAGTGAAGTGGCTCTGATTTACCTAAAAAACTTGTTTTTGTTTCGTTCTGGAAAGTCCAAAAATGGGTGCCCAGAAAAACTTTCAAACAGTCAAATTCCTTGTTCTATCTATGGTGTTACCAGTTGTTGTGTGGAACAGATAAGGTACCATGTGCTTTTTTTTCTCTTCTCTCCTAATGTGGCCAGAAGAAAGCTCAAACATTTCCACCCAGTCCCCTGAAATTATTTACTCTGGCAATAACATGACAGATTGAATCCCTTTCTTGGCCCACAAATAAGCCATTGTCTAAGCTTCAAGTAATTATTTTCTCCTCTCCCTGGGCCATGCTCGTTTTCCAATCTTGTTTAGACTTTTTTTTTTCAATGTAGTCCAGAGTTATTGCCATTAATGAATCTGGCCAAACAAAGATCTTGAAAGTTCACCACAGTGCCAGAACTAAAGAACTTGAAGTAAAATGCCTTATGTGTGCCATGTCTAATGAAAATATGCAGCGGGCTCTACCAGTCTTTGTTTTTTACACTGCTGTCTCACCTGCTTGCTTCTCCATCAGCTTCAGCTTCTCCATTCCAGGTTTTTGTGGATGTAACTCTCCATTTGTGTCCCTGGCTCTGTGTGAGGATGTTATACTTTGGAGCTCAGTAAAATTATGCTGTGCTTTTGCTTTGCAGATGTGAACGAGTGTGTGACAAACACGCACACCTGCCAGGCCGATGAGCGCTGCGTGAACACGGTAGGAGGGTTTGTGTGCGAGAGGCAGATCTCATGTTCGAGCGGTTACCAGCTGAGGAATGGAATATGTGAAGGTGGGTACAGTATCAACAAATGCTCACATATACACACACATAACACACATGCAATTTTGTTTTCCTAATTTACCTAATTCACCTTTTCCTAATTTCCATTAATGACTCTCTTAGTACTTTTAAGGAATAGATATTTGCAAAAAATAAAAAACCTTTTTAGTAACTGCAGCAGTCTGTTACCAAATGATGAACAGATAAATAAATCAGAAATAAATGTTAAATAATTTGTACGCGTTTAAAATGTTTTAGAGAAAGCTAAATGTAATCCAAAAATTTGTATTCAGTTAAAAGAATTAAACTATATATTTAATTAAAATACTAAAACAGAATTTAATTTAATGTGTATCTCTTACCTATTTGACCTTATTAGATCGGAAATACAGTAAAAATAGTAATATTGTGAAATATAATTAGAAATAACTATTTTTTATTTTAATATATTCAAAAATATAATTTATTCCTGTGATTCCAAAGCTGAATTTGCCATCACTTCAGTATTCAGTGTCACATGACCCTTCAGAAATCATTCTGATGTGCTGATTTGGTACATAAACATTTCTTACCAATATGGTTATTTTTTTTATTATTATTATTTTTTTTTAGAATCCTTTGATGAATAGAAAGTAACTTGTAAACATTCTTTTGTGACAATGTAAAAGTCTTTAAGTTCTTTTATGATCAATTTAATGCATCCTTGCTGAATAAAAGTAACTTTCTTCAAAAAAAAAAAAATATTGACCTAAAAATTTTGATGACAGAAGTAATTGCATTTAGCAATATTTGTTCAAGCAATAGTGTGTATTTGGGGGTGGGACTGTCAGTTTGTGTCACCAATGACAAACGGAGAAGTGATCAGGAAAACACATTATTTGTATGTTTAGTAAGTGGTGCAAAAATGACACAAGCTTTAATTTCACTAAAAGTACACAGAGAGCATTGTTTTATTACTTAAAATATGCTGAGAGTTATGTCTGCGTGAACTTTGCATTAACATGAGATAAGATCAGCAGAAACATGGCAGTGGTCCAACTCTCGCCCAGCTATAAGAGCTATCTGGTGATGCATATGGACAAAATCAATAACAAACGGTCTTCCATCCTTGTCAGAGTCCTCTAGGCCACACTACTCCACAGATCTCGGACCAGTGTCTTCATCATCTAAACACACCACCGTCACCGCTGCAGAGAAGAACCAGAAACCATTCATCAATCTGTGCAGTTAAATGCGAATTTTGCAGGCCTTCGCAGTTCGAAAGAGGCCACAGCTGATTGCCTCAGGCTCTCGATTGCTAACATCTAAAGATTCCCGCAGTCTGTTTTTACACAAAGCAGATGCCTAGACACATCTAACCATTGCCTTTGAACAGAGAAAACTTTGCAAGAGTCTCTGGTTCTTGTCAGGACTTGGCCTGGTGCATGCTAATACTGTAAATGGGGAGGAATAATAATCACAATAAGTGACAGAATGGAAGTAGTGGATTTTAACTAATTGCAGGCTTTGGACATCTGAAATTAAGGGCTCACCAATGGCCATAAGTGGGCTTCATGTTGCTTAGGTAATGGTGCTAAGAAATCATATTTTACATTTTAGTTCTGAATATTGAGAATAATGCAATGAAAATGGTGTACCAGACAATATCTATGTCTTTCTGTTGACTTGTCCTCGGGCTGCATGCTAAAACAACATACAACATGAACAAAGCAGTCCAATTAACAAACTATGAGCTGGTTCTTTTTTAGTGAATCAAAAACATACAGTGTGGCCAGTGCAGCTGATTCATGAACAAAAGACTCATCATAAGCCAGTTCTTTTTAGTAAATCAAAAACATACAGCATGACCATGCAGTGTGATTAATGAAAAATTGACTCATTATGAGCTGATTCTTTTTTGTGAATCAAAAACTCTGCATGACCATGGTAATCTGATTCCCAAACGAATCACTCTTGTAAGCTGGTTCTTTTTAGTGAATCAAAAATATACAGTGTGACCAGTGTAGTCCAATTCATAAACAAACGACTCATTTATAAGCCAATTCTTTTTAGTGAATCAAAAACCATGACCAGTGAGTGATCATGACCAGTGCAATGTGATTCATGAACAAATGAGTCGTATGAGCTGATGTGTTATATTTTTATGTATTTTTTATTGAATCAAATGATGAATGAATCAGACAGTGGTAATTCAATTCCCAAATGAATCACTGATTATTATGGCTATTTTAATGAATATGAGTTCAAAAAGACAAGATACCGGTTTGAATCCTTCTCTGAACTTATTCCATCAGAGCGGATACTGAATCAACATTTGACTCGATAACTGAAATGCAGGTTATTATTGCTTTTAGTCGTGTCTATATAGATGAAGAAAGTTTTATGTCAACAAGTTGTGAAATACAAATTCATTTTGTTTTTACTTTAATAGTATGCAATTGTGGATGACTATGGAGAAACTAGGGTTTGATCCTGTGAGATCATCTGCCTTGAAGTGGAAGCATGCTTTCCCGGCCTGTTATTGAGCCACAGTGCCACCTACTGTGAAGTTCTAACTTGTAATCGAGTACTGTTGTGATCTCTGTCCAAACCCATCTCCTCCATCAGATGTCTCAGATGAGCTCTGTCTATTCATTATGCTGCTATGCTTGCCAAATTTGGTGAGATTTACAGATTTTCCTGAAGGTTTTAAGAGAGGAAACTTAATTTGTTTGGACCTTATAATAGCATCAGTCTCAAAAGCTAAACAAATCTATCATAGCAGGAACCCAACTGGGCGGCGTCTTGCTGTCCGGTCCACTGGCCTGTTTTGACATCTGGTGCACTCTTTCTCTCTCTTCTAGACACCGATGAGTGTGTTATGCGAACCCATAACTGTGGGATGGGCTTCCAGTGCCAGAACACTGATGGCTCCTTCACGTGTAACCCGAAGCAACGCTGCCTCACAGGCTTCATTCAGGACTCACACGGCAACTGCATCGGTAAGACAGAGTCACTCAGTGCCCCCTAGTGGACAGATACATGAAGAATACCAAAATCTGAAAAATGCAAATGACAGCCCCATCAAGCAAAGACACTTTTATGATTTTTTTTTTTACAAGAAAGTTGCTTTTTGTTTCATATGCCTTCACTTTTATGCTCTCTCTCACTTTATTTTAGACATCGATGAATGCAGCAGTGTGAAAGAACCATGTACGTCTGGCTTTAACTGCATAAATACTGTGGGCTCTTACACCTGTCAGCGCAAGATTATCATGTGCAGTCGGGGTTACCATTCCAGCCCTGATGGAGCAAGATGTATTGGTGAGGACGCACATAAATATACACACCTATACCTTAACCCTACAACTTTTTAAACTCGACCTTTTCAGACACCTTTTAATGGTTTTAGATTTTTATTTTATTTTATATATATATAATAGATATACATTACTATTCAAAAGTTTGGGATAAGTAAGATGTATTTTTTTAAAAACTAATAGATTACAAAAGATTATTTCAAATAAATGCTGTTATTTTGAACTTTCTATTCATTCAAGAATCCTGAATCCTTGTATCACGGTTTCCACAAAAATATAAGCAGCATAACTGTTTTCAACATTGATAATGATAAAAAATGTTTCTTGAGGACCAAATCAGCATAGTAGAATGATTTGTGAAGAATCATGTGACACTGAAGACTGGAGTAATGGCTGCTGAAAATTCAGCTTTGCCATCACGGGAATAAATGACATTTTAAAATATATTAAAGAAAAAACAGGAATTTTAAATTGTAATCATATTTTACAATATTACTGTTTTTACTTTATTTTTGATTAAATAAATGCTAAGCATGATGCTAAACATTCAAAAACATTCAAAAATCATACTGACCCCAAACTGGTAGTGTACAATATTAGATAAAATATTATTTATAGATACATATTAATTATACATATTATGAATAGAACTTAATATTTCATATTTCCTTGTTGATTGGTTCCCACCAACTTTAATTTTTATTTCTTTTTGAAGCGGGGCTTGACAAAAGCCAGTTCCACTTGTTTAAACAACATACCTAGGAAGTACTGTGACAGTACCATGGTAAATGATGGTATGAGATGATAATACCATGATACTGAATGATAACCTTATTCATGTACCAAGGAACCTCAATAAATACCAAGCTACTACTACTATGATGCATGTACAAAACAAATCATGCTGTTTGTACCATGGTACAGTACAATTTTGAAAAACCACTCTAGTAGCATGGTACTTTTTGTTACCATTTCTGTTAGCATATGCTAACTGTACTTGTAAAGTCTGTGAGAACTAGTAAGACTGTTGAATATGTACAGATGTAGATGAATGTCAGACGGGCACCCACCGCTGTGGAGAGGGCCAAATCTGTCACAACCTGCCCGGGAGTTACCGCTGTGACTGCCAAACCGGCTACCAGTACGACGCCGTTCGCCAGCTCTGTGTGGGTGCGTATCAACACATGCATTGACACACACAACAATTTTTTTTTAGAATCCTTTGATGAATAGAAAGTAACTTGTAAACATTCTTTTGTGACAATGTAAAAGTCTTTAAGTTCTTTTATGATCAATTTAATGCATCCTTGCTGAATAAAAGTAACTTTCTTCAAAAAAAAAAAAATATTGACCTAAAAATTTTGATGACAGAAGTAATTGCATTTAGCAATATTTGTTCAAGCAATAGTGTGTATTTGGGGGTGGGACTGTCAGTTTGTGTCACCAATGACAAACGGAGAAGTGATCAGGAAAACACATTATTTGTATGTTTAGTAAGTGGTGCAAAAATGACACAAGCTTTAATTTCACTAAAAGTACACAGAGAGCATTGTTTTATTACTTAAAATATGCTGAGAGTTATGTCTGCGTGAACTTTGCATTAACATGAGATAAGATCAGCAGAAACATGGCAGTGGTCCAACTCTCGCCCAGCTATAAGAGCTATCTGGTGATGCATATGGACAAAATCAATAACAAACGGTCTTCCATCCTTGTCAGAGTCCTCTAGGCCACACTACTCCACAGATCTCGGACCAGTGTCTTCATCATCTAAACACACCACCGTCACCGCTGTAGAGAAGAACCAGAAACCATGCGTCAATCTGGGCAGTAAAATGCTAATTTTGCATTCGAACTTCGCAGTTCGAAAGAGGCCACAGCTGACTGCCTCAAGGCTCTCGCTCGTGAACATCTAAAGCATCCCGCACTCTGTTTTTACACAAAGCAGATGCCTAGACACATCTAACCATTGCCTTTGAACAGAGAAAACTTTGCAAGAGTCTCTGGTTCTTGTCAGGACTTGGCCTGGTGCATGCTAATACTGTAAATGGGGAGGAATAATAATCACAATAAGTGACAGAATGGAAGTAGTGGATTTTAACTAATTGCAGGCTTTGGACATCTGAAATTAAGGGCTCACCAATGGCCATAAGTGGGCTTCATGTTGCTTAGGTAATGGTGCTAAGAAATCATATTTTACATTTTAGTTCTGAATATTGAGAATAATGCAATGAAAATGGTGTACCAGACAATATCTATGTCTTTCTGTTGACTTGTCCTCGGGCTGCATGCTAAAACAACATACAACATGAACAAAGCAGTCCAATTAACAAACTATGAGCTGGTTCTTTTTTAGTGAATCAAAAACATACAGTGTGGCCAGTGCAGCTGATTCATGAACAAAAGACTCATCATAAGCCAGTTCTTTTTAGTAAATCAAAAACATACAGCATGACCATGCAGTGTGATTAATGAAAAATTGACTCATTATGAGCTGATTCTTTTTTGTGAATCAAAAACTCTGCATGACCATGGTAATCTGATTCCCAAACGAATCACTCTTGTAAGCTGGTTCTTTTTAGTGAATCAAAAATATACAGTGTGACCAGTGTAGTCCAATTCATAAACAAACGACTCATTTATAAGCCAATTCTTTTTAGTGAATCAAAAACCATGACCAGTGAGTGATCATGACCAGTGCAATGTGATTCATGAACAAATGAGTCGTATGAGCTGATGTGTTATATTTTTATGTATTTTTTATTGAATCAAATGATGAATGAATCAGACAGTGGTAATTCAATTCCCAAATGAATCACTGATTATTATGGCTATTTTAATGAATATGAGTTCAAAAAGACAAGATACCGGTTTGAATCCTTCTCTGAACTTATTCCATCAGAGCGGATACTGAATCAACATTTGACTCGATAACTGAAATGCAGGTTATTATTGCTTTTAGTCGTGTCTATATAGATGAAGAAAGTTTTATGTCAACAAGTTGTGAAATACAAATTCATTTTGTTTTTACTTTAATAGTATGCAATTGTGGATGACTATGGAGAAACTAGGGTTTGATCCTGTGAGATCATCTGCCTTGAAGTGGAAGCATGCTTTCCCGGCCTGTTATTGAGCCACAGTGCCACCTACTGTGAAGTTCTAACTTGTAATCGAGTACTGTTGTGATCTCTGTCCAAACCCATCTCCTCCATCAGATGTCTCAGATGAGCTCTGTCTATTCATTATGCTGCTATGCTTGCCAAATTTGGTGAGATTTACAGATTTTCCTGAAGGTTTTAAGAGAGGAAACTTAATTTGTTTGGACCTTATAATAGCATCAGTCTCAAAAGCTAAACAAATCTATCATAGCAGGAACCCAACTGGGCGGCGTCTTGCTGTCCGGTCCACTGGCCTGTTTTGACATCTGGTGCACTCTTTCTCTCTCTTCTAGACACCGATGAGTGTGTTATGCGAACCCATAACTGTGGGATGGGCTTCCAGTGCCAGAACACTGATGGCTCCTTCACGTGTAACCCGAAGCAACGCTGCCTCACAGGCTTCATTCAGGACTCACACGGCAACTGCATCGGTAAGACAGAGTCACTCAGTGCCCCCTAGTGGACAGATACATGAAGAATACCAAAATCTGAAAAATGCAAATGACAGCCCCATCAAGCAAAGACACTTTTATGATTTTTTTTTTTACAAGAAAGTTGCTTTTTGTTTCATATGCCTTCACTTTTATGCTCTCTCTCACTTTATTTTAGACATCGATGAATGCAGCAGTGTGAAAGAACCATGTACGTCTGGCTTTAACTGCATAAATTCTGTGGTCTCTTACACCTGTCAGCGCAAGATTATCATGTGCAGTCGGGGTTACCATTCCAGCCCTGATGGAGCACGATGTATTGGTGAGGACGCACATAAATATACACACCTATACCTTAACCCTACAACTTTTTAAACTCGACCTTTTCAGACACCTTTTAATGGTTTTAGATTTTTATTTTATTTTATATATATATAATAGATATACATTACTATTCAAAAGTTTGGGATAAGTAAGATGTATTTTTTTAAAAACTAATAGATTACAAAAGATTATTTCAAATAAATGCTGTTATTTTGAACTTTCTATTCATTCAAGAATCCTGAATCCTTGTATCACGGTTTCCACAAAAATATAAGCAGCATAACTGTTTTCAACATTGATAATGATAAAAAATGTTTCTTGAGGACCAAATCAGCATAGTAGAATGATTTGTGAAGAATCATGTGACACTGAAGACTGGAGTAATGGCTGCTGAAAATTCAGCTTTGCCATCACAGGAATAAATGACATTTTAAAATATATTAAAGAAAAAACAGGAATTTTAAATTGTAATCATATTTTACAATATTACTGTTTTTACTTTATTTTGGATTAAATAAATGCTAAGCATGATGCTAAACATTCAAAAACATTCAAAAATCATACTGACCCCAAACTGGTAGTGTACAATATTAGATAAAATATTATTTATAGATACATATTAATTATACATATTATGAATAGAACTTAATATTTCATATTTCCTTGTTGATTGGTTCCCACCAACTTTAATTTTTATTTCTTTTTGAAGCGGGGCTTGACAAAAGCCAGTTCCACTTGTTTAAACAACATACCTAGGAAGTACTGTGACAGTACCATGGTAAATGATGGTATGAGATGATAATACCATGATACTGAATGATAACCTTATTCATGTACCAAGGAACCTCAATAAATACCAAGCTACTACTACTATGATGCATGTACAAAACAAATCATGCTGTTTGTACCATGGTACAGTACAATTTTGAAAAACCACTCTAGTAGCATGGTACTTTTTGTTACCATTTCTGTTAGCATATGCTAACTGTACTTGTAAAGTCTGTGAGAACTAGTAAGACTGTTGAATATGTACAGATGTAGATGAATGTCAGACGGGCACCCACCGCTGTGGAGAGGGCCAAATCTGTCACAACCTGCCCGGGAGTTACCGCTGTGACTGCCAAACCGGCTACCAGTACGACGCCGTTCGCCAGCTCTGTGTGGGTGCGTATCAACACATGCATTGACACACACAACAAATACACAGCCAAAACACAAGTTCACACAGTAGGCTTGCTGAACAGAACGCCACTTCAAAAATGATCTTACAGAATACTATGCAATACAGGAGGAAGTTTTTTTTAGCATTAGCATTAGCATCTGTAACACAGGAAAACTGACTTCTGACCTTAAACATATTCAAATGTTTTAGAAGTATCTTAAACCACAGCTGCAAAATAAAGCACTTGAAGGGTTTAAAAACAGTTTGGATACCGTGACTGAATTACCCAAAAGACATCGTCTTCTCTGTGATTAGCCAGACTAACAGTGTGCATATAGATGAAGCTGACAGCAGCTCATGCTCCATAGAGCGTGCAGATTATCCTAATGCCTTATCTCTTCTACTCCTATAGCAGAGTGAAATAAGACAGCAAGGCAGGGAGAGAGAGATGCTCCCCAGACTACAGTATGTTTGTAAAGTAATGCAGTTCTCTGCATCCTTTCTGCTGGCAGATGTAAATGAGTGTTGGCGGTACCCGGGCCGCCTGTGCGCCCAGACCTGTGATAACACGCCGGGCTCCTACCAGTGCTCCTGTACCACTGGCTTCTCCCTGGCCTTTGATGGCAAGAACTGTGAAGGTACATCCATTTGCACTTGCAGAATTGAACACGGATCAGTCTGCCTGCGAAGAATGTGTTGTGTTCTGACAGTATGAATGTTCTTTCTTTCCAATTAAAGTGAGACACGAATAGAGTGAAAAACAAAAACAGATGAGTGAACTGTCAGCTGAAGAGTTTTCTAGAGGACTGAAGCACACTCTTTTTTTTTACTAGTTCCATCATGGCCAGATCCATTCATTTATTCAGAGTTTGTTTCAAGGACTTGGCGGGTGACATAGCCTGAGGAACTTTTCATGAGGTGACTTTTAGTGTGGTTTCAGAGGGACAACAGTATTAAAATAAAAATATACTCCATGTGCCATTTTGCAGAGTTAGTAGTTTAATACAATATTTTTTTTTCATGAACATGACAGTTGAATATAAAAAACAGCTGTTCATGTTCTCCATTATGATCTGAGAATGATCCATTAGTCATCTATAAATAGTGCAGAATTATAAATATTTCCTCTTTTTTATTATTTTCTTATCTGCCTAACCATTTTCCCAGGTTTTAATTAGATTTTCAATCCCAAATTTTCAGAGTGGTATCAGACTTTTGGACCCCATTTTATATTTGCGCTGATATGACACCATGCCAGTGTGTGCACAAGACTGTAATGATTCATGCAAATTTGTACAAACAAATAAACAATTTTTAATCCAGAAACTTGATGTTTTCTGTGTTCTCTCATAGATATTAATGAATGTGACAACAATCCCTGCAGTCAGGAGTGTGCAAACATTTATGGCTCCTACCAGTGTTATTGCCGAATGGGCTACTACCTGAAAGAGGACGGGCACACATGTGAAGGTGAAGTGTTATCAATGTCCTTAAGCCAGGAAATAGATTAAAATTAGTTTTCATCAATCCATTCGTACCCATTAAGGATTAAAGTACAAGGACACATTCCCATTATACTGTATGTTGATTAAAGAGATGATGGGGATCCTCTGATGGTGATATGAGATCAATAATGTCTTGAATATATTAATAAGGATGGATTTTTTTCAGCACAGTGTAGCAATTAGTGTGTTGTTGGCACATTTTCTTAAACACAAATCTTTCTGGTTAATGGCCAAACCCATCTCACAGTGGTTTGTTGTGATGTTCTTTATAAATGGCTAGTTTTCTCAGTGATAAAGATGAAATGCTCTTATTTGTTCTCTAGATATCGACGAGTGCTCACAGAGCATTGGAAACCTCTGTGCATTCCAGTGTGTGAACGTCCCAGGTAGCTACACATGTGCTTGTCCTCCCCATGGTTACTCTATGTCACCTAATGGACGCACCTGTCAAGGTAACACTAAAGTGATATATTACTTTATCTTATTACATATAAGTCTTTGCTTCATCTTCTGTATAATTAAAAGCACATAGCATAACACTGAATGTTTAGGATTTATGTTCTGATTATCCTATTAAAAGGATAGTCTTCCCAAAATGAAAATTCTGTCATCATTTACTCATCCTCAAATCGTTACAAACCTGAATGTAGGGGTGGGCGACATGACCAAAATCTTATATCATGATATGAGTAATTTTATTTCACGGTAACGATATATATCACAATATAGTTATTTTTGCTTTAAATAAGCTCTTTATGATAACAACATTTTTGATACCATAGAAATTTCATAATTATTGTCACCAGTGTCAACCACAAAAAACACTGCATATTCTTCACTGTGTAAATTAACATTTTGACAGCCCTAGTAGGAATATTAGACTGCTGTCACTTTAAGAGCTGCCCAGATCCAATATACTGTTAAATGTGTGTTTTCTTTCTTTTACTTAAGACCTAAATTACGGTGTTTACGAGGATACTTCAAAGACAGGCATTTTGACCCATATAAGTGTGTGTATTTAATAGGCTTGCTGCGATAGACGGTGTTGACGGTGATACCGGTGTTAAGCCGCAACACCGGTTAGGTCACTTGCCCACCGACCCCCACCGTCATTTTGATTTTTTATAGAAATAAAAATCATTTAGTTCAGTAAAAGAACAGACACTACAATTAAACACTGAACGCGGCTGCTCAATGCAGCGTGCCGAACGACAGTCGCATCACAGATCAGATTTCATTTCTCCAGTGAGGAGAGCGAGTCGAGCTGACTGACAAGAAGAGGTGAGACAGACAAGACGATCGCGGATGATTTAGTTTCGAAACGAAATGCATAAAGCGCCTGTTTGGCAATATTTTGGATTTTGAAAAGCCTGTTGACTTTTGCCGTTTATCTAAGGTGATTTTGGAAGTTTTTTTTTAAACATTCGTTTCTTATTTAATTGG
>NW_015539889.1:1098560-1101251 GCF_001515605.1 Sinocyclocheilus anshuiensis | reverse complement strand
GTTCTACGTTTCTTATTTATTTGGTTATATATTATACATGTTTACTTAGCCTATTTCCAGTTTTGTATCCCTATTTCATCTTTATGTAAGTTATTTGTTATTTTATATTAGGCATAGCCTGCCCTATAGCATGGTGTATTTTTATTAGTTTTGTTAATAAAAGTTCTATGTTTTATATATAGGCTAAAGTCTGTTTGACGTTGTATTTTGTTGTTGCATTCAAGCAATTGACGCCTAACTGCCGCTAATTCAAAAGTAAAAGTAAAATGCGCACGGCGCATTTAAGCTATTTAAAAGCGATGGAAAGCGAGGAAAAGAGAGAAAATTCAAACGAACTAAAAACGAACAATTGCTTTACGCCGAATTGCCGCTATTTCAAAGTGAAAGTAAAATGCGCACACCGCTTTTACAAGCTATTTAAAAGCAAAGGAAAGCGAGGAAAAGAGGGGACCCCCGCGGTGATACCGGTATTACCGGTGTTGTCACACGTCGATTAACCGGTGGGAAAATGTCCTCACCGTCACAACCCTAGTATTTAACCGTCCGTCTTCACTTGTATGCTCCTCTCTGACACAGTGTTACCAGATTGGGCGGGTTATTGGCGGGTTCCTGCGTTTTGAATTTGATTGGGTGGGTAAAAATTGGTTTGGGCGGGTGGACAAAATTTGGGGTCAGTTTGGCGGTTTTCAAACATCTAAATTGTATAGGCTAATTGGTTAACAAACAATACACAAGTGTGCATATAGGCTACTGCATCAAATCTGTCATCATGACGTTTCTAAACACCCACCCACTGCAGAGTCGGCTGATGCTGATGTTGACGTTGCCTGCCACACTTTTAGCCAGTCAAAAGGGATCAGTAGACAGACGTGACGATTCATGAGTTGACGGGTTTTTAGCGTGATAAAGAATCAGATTTTGAATGTATAGCTGTATATTCAAGTGATCACAATGCCAGAGTGACCCAAATATAAGTTACACGGTAAAGAGTGGGAGAGTGACTCGACGTGAATTACACCTGTGGAGGGAGATGACATGAAGGCTCTAATATCATTGTAACTCTGAAGTCAGAGCACAGTTGAATAATTGAATAAAAATCGAAACTGAATATGGGACTGTGCCAAGTTCTGTATTATGTTCTACAATATGTACTTAATGAAAGACTTTATCTAGTTCTGTCTGAAGTTAAAATACGACACGAAGGTAAGCGCATTACTGTTTTTAATTTTTTATGGTCGGATTATCTTACAGTATACATATCAATGAATGACACAGTTTTAACTGTCATGGTGTGTGCATGAACGAGTGTGAAATACCTGCTAATTACTTTGCTTATTCCGATCACTTATATTGGGCACTTTTTGCATTTAAATTGGCTTATTCTGACTGTTGACATTGAAAAGTGTTGACAGTTTTTTCAAGGGTATTGGTTAATTTCTTGATTGTCATTTTGAAATAGTGTCTGCCTGCATATTTTAGTCATATTTGATAACCCTCTTTAATGCATTGGCCCTGATTTGATCCGTTTTCCTGGGAAATGTATCTATTTTTTTTATTATTGTGTCATCATTATTTTGTTTTAAGGAGTTAAAAATGGTCCCTATCAACCTAGATTGACATGGCAATAACATTCTATCACACTATTTTGACAGTTGGGCATTTTTTGTTGGAGTGGGTGGGTTTTGGTGAGTTTTTGGCAACACTGGGTCTGACTAGTCTAGTCTTATACTAAAAGCCTAGGTAGGCCTGACCGTGCACTGTAATTAAAGCAGCCAGGTTGTTCTGCAAGTAGACCATGCAGGGGTCTGGGTTACTCAATATAGAAAAGCTACTCCCTTATCCAGCCCCACATGCATGCTGTGCCTCTTAATCATTTCTGATCATGAATCATATCTGTTCATGACAAGCTGTGCTTAAAGTGAAAATGACTTGTAGTTCCACTGCGGAGGAGAAGTATGAGGAAGCCTTCAAGGCACTTGCTACTGCACCGGAGGCGTCAGGTAGAGCTAGTGCCTGGATCCAGCCTTGTTGTAGGAGTGTCAGTTGAGATTTTCTTTCAGTCTAATTGCAGCTGGTTCAAATGCTGGCCTCAGGGGTGTGCTGAAATCTTCAGAGTTTGGACATTTTATGGATTTTGTCCAAGAGTTTACAAACAATAAATTGTTTGACTGTGCATTGTTGTTGCTTTTTGACTTGATAAGCCTTATAAAACATAATGTGGTGGTATCATGGTACAGTGATGTTATCAGATGGAAATTGTGTGGTACTTGCGAAGTTTGGGGTTTTAAGTTTTTTTGTTTTTGTTTTTATGTTTCTGAAAGACGTCTCTTATGCTTACTGAGACTGCATTTATTTGATCAAAAATACAGTAAACTGTGCCGGAACAGAACAGGCAAAGAGTTCACAGACGGCCTCCATAGCCGTGACAGGACGGGTAGAGAGTTCATAAGTGGATACCATTGACACCTCTGGAGATTCTGCAGCGGATGCCGCCACCTCTGGAGGTTCTACAGTAGCACCATCAGGAAATAGGGAGAGTTCATTAACGGTTCCTTCGACTACGACATAACAGGCTGCGAGTGCCTTGCTGGGCGCCACCACCGTACAAGGAGTTGAAGCGAGCGCCGCCGCCTCGGGAGGTTCTGCAGCACACGCCGCCACCTCTGGAGAAGCTGCAGCAGGCGCCATTGC
>NW_015539889.1:1097328-1097410 GCF_001515605.1 Sinocyclocheilus anshuiensis | reverse complement strand
CAGACAGACGGCAGACGGCCTCCTTGGCCGGAACAGAACAGGCAAAGAGTTCACAGGCGGCCTCCATAGCCGACGGGCAGAG
>NW_015539889.1:1094855-1097124 GCF_001515605.1 Sinocyclocheilus anshuiensis | reverse complement strand
ACTAAGACATGACAGGCGACCACCGTACAAGGAGTTGAAGCGAGCGCTGCCGCCGCCTCAGGAGGTTCTGCAGCACACGCCGCCACCTCTGGAGAAGCTGCAGCAGGCGGTATCGCCTCTGGGGAAACAGCAGCAAACTCCACTACTTTGGGAGGTTCTGCAGCATGGTGGGTCCTCCACGCTGGATGCCAGTCTGGGATACTGATGAACAGTCCCTGAGGGTCTGGGTGCCACAGACAGGAAGTGACAGGACCCTGAGTGAACAGACGTGATGTGACATGACTCTGGATGATCAGCTGTGATGACCTGATTCATGAAGATCAACTGTGACTTGATGTGACTCAGAAAGAGCAAATGTGACTTGACTTAACTCATGACGATCCACTGTGACTTGATTTGACTCGACTCATGACGATCAACTGTGACTTGACTTGACTCGACTCATGACGATCAACTGTGACATGACTTGACTCATGAAGATCAGTTGTGACTTGACTTGACTCATGACGATCAACTGTGATGTTACGGGGCTGACAAGACGTGAGACGTGCGGATCCATGTGCAAGCTTTAATTCAAGCAGAGAGGTCAGAAACACAGGCAGGGTCGAACAAGGGCAAACAGGTATAATGAGGGCAAGACAGAAGAGTAATCCAAAACGGGCGTGGTCGATAAGCGGCTAACAATATCCAGAGGGCTTGACATGAGGGGTAATCCAATAACACGAGCTAGAGTCCAGGCGAGGTGCAAACACAGTCCGAAACAGCAGGCAAAGGGTTAACTTAAGATAAACAGGCAAAAATCAGGTACCAGGAAATCAGAAAACACGGCGAGACTAGACTAAGACTAGAACTAGGAACTAGAAACTAACACAGGGGAAAAGGCTCCGTAAAGTAGCTATCACACGATGAGCGATAAGCGCTAAACAATACTCGGCCGTGGGAAGGGATCAGAGTGAGTGTTATATAGGGAATGTGTGATTGATTACAGCTGTGTGCAATCAACTGTGTGTGTGTAATCAGTGCAGTGGATGATGGGAACTGTAGTCAGTGTGAAGTGCAACAGTGGTGTGGTGCAAGAGTCCATAGTAGTGGAAGAGTGACCTCTGGTGGCGAGCAGACGGAAGTTCATGGACCGGATTCGTGACAGTATTGGTCAATTTCTTGATTGCCGTTTTGACATAATGTCTGTCTGCATATTTTAGTGATATTTGGTAATTCTCTTTAGTGTATTTGCCCTGATTTTATACATTTTCCCGGGAAATGTATCTATTTTTATATTATTTTGTTATCATTATTTTGTTTTAAGGAGTTAAAAATGGTCCTTATCAATGCCTTGATTGACATGGCAATAACATTCTGTCACATTATTTTGAGAGTTATCATTTTGGGCATTTTTTTGTTGTTGGAGTGGGTGGGTTTTGGTGAGGTTTTGGGCTGGAAATGGTCCATCCAATCTGGCAACACTGCTCTGACAGTTTCGCGCGCACATATAGCAAAATGATTTCTCTTTCGCTGCTGATTGTGTTTCATCGGCTTAAAATCACTTGTTTTAAAACCGCAATGCTTAAAAATGTGTGCAAATGATAGGTTTTGGTGACCACGTAGCACAGCAACGTCACATGAGCGTGTAACCGTGATAGAGACGATAGTCCAAAATCTCTACCGGTTAATCGTGTCGGTATATCGCCCACCCCTACCTGTATGCATTTCTTTCTTCTGCTGACCAGCATTCTACAAAACATGACATGAGGGTGACTAAATGATGAGAGAACTTTCATTTTTGGGTGGACTATTGCTTTAAGGGTTGTTGTCATGTTTTATGTTTTGTTATGTTGTATTATATTATTGTTTTTTTCATGTCATGATGTTGTTTTATGTTGTGTTATCTTATTGTTTTATGTTATGTTGTCGTTTTATATATTTAACAGTGGCTTATACAATACTAAATATTAATAATAAAATACAATTAACCATATAATCATGCATAGTTTTGATAATATAATTGTAATGTTATGCTGGGTACAAAATCATGCATAGTTTTGATAATATAATTGTAATGTTATGCTGGGTACAAAAGAGTGTAGTTGAGGCAAGCATCTATACACAAGCAATTCAGAACATAAAACAAAAACAGCAAACAAATTCAAAACAACAAAGAAAATCTAACACAAAACAGTCCATTCAAATGTAGAAATGCATGTATGAGACAAGACCGGACTAAGAACTGTATAATATAATATAATATAATATAATATAATATAATATAATA
>NW_015539889.1:1091364-1094735 GCF_001515605.1 Sinocyclocheilus anshuiensis | reverse complement strand
ATAATATATTGTAATATATTGTAATATAATATAATATAATATAATATAATATAATATAATTCCCCCATTGATGTCCCTGGTCTCCATTCACAACAAGCAGATTGGACATTCTGCTAAATATCTCCTTTTTGTTTTGCACAAGAAAGAAATGCATATTGATTTGGAATGACACAAGGATGAAGATAACAGAATTTTTGGGTGAACAGTTCCTTTAAACTGTGGTTAATATTCTAGCCAACACCTTTCTAAAGCCAAATGCTACAAACTCAATTCCGAGCCTTAATTTCTGTAATTGGCACATTGTGTTGTGAAGAGCCAACCTCAGGTTCAACACAGCGCTGCTCGGTGTCCTCCATCGCTCACCGAAAGATCACGAAATTGACAAAGCTCCCTCAGGCTCTCAACATAGGAAAGAGGTGAAGAAGAGCCTGTACATGCTCCCGGAGGTTAGCGCTAGCCTGCACCAAATGAATTAGTCTGCGGATTGGAGCCGGCGAGCTGTAACGAGGACTTTGCTTTTGTAAAATGAGATGCATAATTAATTACTTCTGGAGGGGCCAAAATTGACTCCTACCAGAATGAAGCCTGGTGGTTAGTCCCCGCAGACATCAGTCGTCCCTCCTGACAACCCTGCTAGCATTGATTGGGGCCAGGTAAAATGTAACATGCGCTGCCATTTAGATATTTATTTATGGAATAAAGCCTTACAAAAAGTCTAATAGTTTACATTTGATTCAACATTGAATTTCCATTTACTCTTTTTTATATAAGTAGTGAGGACTAAAAAGAATACTTAGGAAAGGAATAATGACATGAAAGATTTAAGCAGTCTCAGAAGTCTCAGTTTTTACTCGAATGGATTTATGACATCAATTTAGCTGTTGTCTTCCCTTTCGTTCTCAGATATTGACGAATGTGCCATTGGATCGCACAATTGCTCTGCTTCCCAGACTTGTTTCAACATCCAAGGAGGCTTCCGTTGCTTGTCATTTGCATGTCCAGACAACTACAGGAGAGTGTCAGACATGTAAGTATGGCCTGCGGATTTTTTCCCAATCACATTTATCATGCAGAACACATGTGGGCTCCAACAGTGAACCTGCCAGTGTGGATGGACCCTGTCCAACTCACCACCGTAATCAAAAGTTTCATAACTCTTAAAGGGATAGTTCACCCAAAAATAACAATTTTGTAATGTAAGGCCCGATCACACCAGGAACAATAACAAACTTAAAGGGATAGTTCACCCAAAAAAATGAAAATTTTGTAATGTAAGGCCCGATCACACCAGGAACAATAACAAACTTAAAGGGATAGTTCACCCAAAAATGAAATTTACCCTATGATTTACTCACCCTCAAGCCATCCTAGGTGTATATGACTTTCTTCTTTCAGACAAATACAAACGGAGTTCTATTAAAAAATGTCCTGGCTGTTCCAAGCTTTATAATGGCAGTGAATGGTGGTCGAGATTTTGAAGCAAAATAAAGTGCATCCATCCATCCATCAAAAAAAACTTTATAACATTTATAACTTTTTTGGAGCTTTTAAGCTTTGATTACATTGACGTCCAATGGAAAGTAGAAACCTCTCAGGTTTCATTAATAATAGCTTTCTTTGTGTTTCGCAGATTTGCCAAAGACTTATGGGTTTGGAAAAACATAAGTGTCAATAATTGATATTAACAGATTTTTTTTTATTTTTTTGGTGAACTGCCCCTTTAATACAAGAAATAAATGATCTGTACGATTTTATCACTGTACTGTACTGGCTCTGTACATCTGCATTGCTTAGAGCATAAATACATTCACTATAGCATCCTTGTGCCATCTGTATTGAAGCTGGCTCCTTACAGAGCATGGTTTCTGCTAAGCAAAGGGAATGGAGGCAGATTGCTTTGATTAGGCAGTAGTTCAAACACACACTTCTGGCCAGTGTCAGCATGGACTCTGATTGGTGGGAACTCATACTGCTCACCATCAGCCCTCCTGAGATTCGCAGATCTATCAGAGATTTAACAGCAGCTAGGAGTCAGCAGGTCCAAAAACACCTGCGTTGACTACGTTGTGGTCATTTT
The DNA here is from genome assembly GCF_001515605.1 of Sinocyclocheilus anshuiensis. NCBI lineage: Eukaryota > Metazoa > Chordata > Actinopteri > Cypriniformes > Cyprinidae > Sinocyclocheilus > Sinocyclocheilus anshuiensis. Next base: position 1,092,658 of record NW_015539889.1, on the reverse strand, counting down.
AGGAGACAGTATCACTGTATTACTCTAATGTTACCTATATACAGTATGTCATGCTGTACAACATTTAGTTAAACAGCGGAACAAGACAATCAAGTAAGGGTGTTTTAGGTTGGTGGTCCTTATTGACCCGATTCAAAAGAGCCCACCCCTAAGTGTCTATATGGGTCCTTCAATGCAAGCTGCCTGTTTTATCACTGAACAGCACACCTCAACCATCGATCCACACAATTTGAGGTATCATTCAGCACAAACATTATGAGATCACTTACAAACTGAAGTTTTATTTATTAAATTAGGATTTTTTTTCAATGCTCAAATGGATACTTTACTCAAAAATGACCAGTCCATCATATTTACTTACCGTCATGTCATTCTAATGACTCTATTTTTTCTGTTTTTAGTTTTATGTTGTTGTGTTATGTTGTTGTTTTATATTGTGTTTTTATGTTCTGTTTATGTATTTTCGTTTTGATTGATTGATTTGTTATTCCAGTGACTTTTTTTCTGTTGAACACAAAAGAAGATAGTTTGGAGAATGTTTCGTTTTGTTTAATTATTGCGAATAAAACTAAAATAAATAAATAAATAATAAGTAAATAAATAAATAAACCAAAACAACATTGGATCCCATTGATTTTCATTGTATAGACAGAACAGTGAAGAATTTTTCAATAAAGTTAAAAAATGTAGATAAATGCTACAAAACAAAACTAAACTAAACAAAAAAACTAAACAAAAGCAAAAAAAACAAACAAACTGAAACAACACCTGAACCCCATTGATTTTCATTGTATGGAAAAGGCAACTGTGAGACTTTTTTTTTTTTCTTCAAAATATCACCGTGTATGTTCCACGGTAGAAAGTCAAACAGGTTTGGAATGACATGACATTTTTTGGTTGAACTATCACTTAAAGGGTGTGTTCACACTTGTCATGTTTGGTTCGATTAAAACGAACCCTGGTGCGATTGCTCTGTTAGTGCGGTTCGTTTGAGTATGTGTGAACGCTGCCATCCGAACCCTGGTGCACACCAAACAAGAGGACTGAGAAAGATGGGTCTCGGTCTGCTTCCAAACGAACTCTGGTGCGGTTTGAATGAAATATGAATGCAACACGGAACAAATACTTCTAAACGAACCAAAAACAGGAAGTAATGACAAGATGCGACGCTATGCGTCATGATTTGACGACACGGTGTAACCAAAACAAAATGAGCAAAGGGCAAACGTGGAGCAATGATGAGGTAAAGTGCCTTTTATGAGCTCCTTGTGAGTTTGCAGGTGGTGAAAATAAA
>NW_015539889.1:1081978-1090856 GCF_001515605.1 Sinocyclocheilus anshuiensis | reverse complement strand
AATGGCAGAACATAAAAAAAAAAAAACAAAAAAAAAAAACAAAGAGTCAATCAACTTTACAGTTGCACCACTGCAACCACTAACAAAGTTTAGTTGCACTGCCAAAAAAAAAAAAAGATCCCAAAACGCCACTATTAAGTCACAGTCTGGAATCCATGTTTTTAAAGTTAGGGTGTGCAAACTTATCATGTTTGGTTCGAACTCTGGTGCGGTTGCTTTGTAAGTGCGGTTAATTTGAGTAAGTGTGAACGCTGCCATACGAACCCTGGTGTGCACCAAACAAACTCTGGTGTAGTTCGCATGAAATATGAACGCAACACAGATCAAATACTTCTAAACGAACCAAAAACAGGAAGTAATGACAAGATGCGACGCTATGCGTCATGATTTGACGACACGGTGTAACCAAAACAAAATGAGCAAAGGGCAAACGTGGAGCAATGATGAGGTAAAGTGCCTTTTATGAGCTCCTTGTGAGTTTGCAGGTGGTGAAAATAAAAGTTTATGTACACGCAAGAATAGCTTAGTCCAGCAGACGGCATTAGGTGTGTTCGACTTAAAATATGTACACGCAAGAATGAGCGCGCTTAGTCCAGCAGACGGCATTAGGTGTGTTCGACTTAAAGTGGCACTGAGCAGACCTATTGGTTAATGGGTGCTTTGATATCATACACCCGCAGCGCCGCTTTAGGTCTAACGCACCTTTTGCTTGGGGTGTTCGGTAAGTTCCGTCGCGATATACACGTCATTCAAGCCGACCAATCAGGTTGTGAACGTATCACTATGCCTTTAGGTTTGGTGTGTTTAGGTTCGCTGTCAAAAATGCAAATGTGAACGCTAAGTGGACCACTATGCCTTTAGGTTCGGTATCTTTAGGTTCGCTGTCAAAAATGCCAATGTGAACGCTAAGCGGACCAGGACCAAATGTATCATTTTCCTTTTTGGTCCGGACCAAATGAACTAAACGAACCGAACTACAAGTGTGAACACCCAAGATGGTCTGTTAGGGTGTTTTCACATATAGTTCGTTTTAAAAGAACCAAGCCCAGTTCACTTAAATTGAACCAGAAAGGGAACAAGCTGAAAGTGACCTCAGTCCTTTTGGTGTTCACAATCTAGTGGACTCAAAAGAGAACCCAGTTCTTTTTTTGGTCCTCTTCAGCAATGAAGAGATCTCAGACCCTTTCTTGTTCACACCACAACTTTATAAGAACTCAGACCCCAGCTTTCTGTGCAGCAGTGGATTTTGGGTATGCAAGATGGCGTCTTCACATGTTGTCATCACATGGATGTGGCACATTTTGAAGCAAATGACAAACAGAGAAAGAGTCAGACAAAGCAGAACTAAAGGAAAGCATCTGAAAATTGTAGCGCGGTTCTGTTATATCCCCTTTCCTTCATTTTTTGGGCAAACAAAAGAAACACTTTTATGTTTTTATGGGTTGAGGCGTTTAATGTAATCATCTTTCCAAATTCCGGAGGTGGTCTGAGTACGGTTCGCTTTTGGGTCCTTTTAGGGGGGTCTGAGATCACATGGTTTGTTCACATATACACGCTGAACAGCTCCGAGAGCGTTTGAAAGGGTTAAACGAACTAGGTGTGAAAACACCCTTAATGTCCTAAGAGCCATTTTAGATGTTTGACTTTAAAACATGAATTTGGCCAGGGTCTTTGCAGAACAAACTCTTACACATTCTGTTTGCCAAAACTCTGACCTCTCCCCTGCTTTTAGACGCTGTGAGCGAATAAGTTGCCCCAACTTCCAGCAGTGCCAGACCATGCCATTACGCATCACGTACTACCAGCTGAGCTTCCAGACCAACATCATCATCCCAGCTCAGATCTTCCGCATCGGACCCTCGCCCGCCTACTCGGGTGACAACATCATCATCAGCATCCCGCGAGGAAATGAGGAAGGCTACTTCAGCACACGGAAGCTTAACAGCTTCACGGGCGCAGTGTACCTGCACCGGCAGGTGCGGGAGCCGCAGGACTTCCTCGTTGACGTGGAAATGAAGCTGCTGCGTCAAGGAACTTTCACAACTTTCCTGGCCCGCATCTATGTTTTCATCACAGCAAACTCCATGTGATATTACACTTGTCTAATGACGCCTTTGATTCCGCATGGTGCTAAACTCTTCAAGCTTTTGCCTTGAAGTTGTTTGTCATCTGGCAGATCTTTAGGCTTCTGTTTGCCTAATGGATTTTGCTCAGAGAGACTTTGATGGGACTCTCCCACTGGGATCCAACCTCTTTTTTTTTGAGTAGAGTTAGAACAAACAGGATGGAGTACAGAGACTGACAGAAACATTTGGCTTTAAAAAGTCCTGGTTTTTCCTCTTCACATTTTGAAAGTACTCTACACCAGCTGCTATTTATACTGTACCTTGAATGCCTGAAACTGCTTTTTATAGCACTTCATTATTTTTCTAACAACACTATGTTTCTCCTTGGGGGTTGGCAGAGTAGAGCTGAGGTAGAGTTACACATTTGTAATGGCTGTCACAGTTGCTTCTTAGGCCGATCAAGTACTGTGCCATTTAAACATCAAGTAATTTCACAGCTCATTCGAAATAACTGATAACTTGAAAATGTATCCGTGATAATTCACATGAGTACCTCAGTTCAGAGCACACCAGCCTGCGAAAGAGAGCATGTCTGTAATCATTGCGTTAAACACTTGCAATTAAAAAGGTGTATGATTGTTATTATTATTTCTAATGTTTGTTTCAAATGCGCTTCCTTTGTAGCTCTTGGTGCTAATATACCGTTTTGGAAACATTTGACACGCATACATGAAGAGTGTGTGAGCTCCAAAGCAGCACTGAGAATGTTTTCATTGTTATACGTCTTTTCGTATGTCTTTACTTTGTAATACTGGACCTGTTTTGATGTATTACTGTCTTGAAAATCCGTCTCAGGGTTAAAGCATAAAATCATCTCGATATACTCTCTAACGCACAGCATATCTGAAATCATAACAAAATTCTACTCATTACCGAGAAACATATTAGGTATCAACATAAAAGCGTTTCATACTCAGATTCATGGAACAACCAAATGCATCAGTGTAATAATGCAGTACATATTATCTGCCTTAGTGGATTCAGGTCTTCAATAAAGCAACATCAATCCTTTTATTAGTATCTTAGTGATTACTTCAGATGTTTGTCACTTCATTTGTTTGTTCTGTTTGATTATTTTATTTATAGTAAAAGATCACCTCCTAGTGGGGAAAAGAGGAACTATAACTTGTGGCCTGAGGCTCACTTTGCTTTCGGCATGTTGCATTAGCAATAAACCACCATCAAATTTGATGATGATATAATTGCACTAGTAATGAAGCATTTTATTGTACTTATCAAATGCATTTAAAGTCAACTTGAAATCAAAGTTAATCCATGTTCCTCCTGGTCTTTTTGTGAACAATTTCTTTGTGGGCTTTTGAGAATGTTAATCAATTGCTTTTGCCACATAATAAAAAGCAGGCAAAAGCACGCACATCGATCTCAACTGGGTGCTCGACTAAGAAACAAGTGGAACAATTTTTTAAATGTAAAGTCGGCAACACCAAAGCTCCAAAATTATAAAAAAAATAAAAAATAAAAATTTTAAATACATTTTTGATACTTTTGGAGCTTTGGTGTTGCCGACTTTACATTAAAATTTTTTTGCCACATAATAAAAATTGGATAAAAAGTTAAATTCTGTATATCTCAAAATTCTGACTTTTCTTCTCGCAATTCTGAGTAAAAAAGTCAACTGCGAATATTTATCTCACAATTCTGACTTTTTAATTCTCTCAATTGCGAGTTTATATCTCACAATTCTGACATTTCTTCTCAGAATTGTGTTATATAAAATCAGAATTGCAAGATATAAACACAGAATTGAAAAAGATAAACTTGCAATCATGAGAAAAAAGTAAACTGTGAGAAAATCACAGTTACCTTTTTATTTTTTAGTTTGTGAACAATACGAAAACAAAATTGTTAGATGTAAAATTAGAATTCTGAGAAAAAAAAGGCATAAACAGAATTGTGGGAAAATCACAATTCTGAATTTATGTCTTGTAATTTTGAGAAAATAGTCAGAATTGTGAGATATAAACTCAGAATTCTGAGAAAAAAAACTTTGAATTGCGAGTTACTTTTTTTAATGTTTTTATTTCATGGCAGAAACAAAAAAAAAAGTAACTTTGCACAATCTGAACAAATACCAATGAATAAAAACTGCCGTTCCCCATATTTTCTCATTAAATGTTCTGTTTCACTCAGAACTACATCATATTACAAAAGTCAAATGAGTTGCAAACAGCATTTCACTGTCAGGAAATTGCCTAAAGACCAAAAACAACTCTGTACTATGTGTTGTCATTTATATTGGAAAGGTGGGCTGTTTTCAGCTTTTGCAACAGCCTGCAGAGTCGAGGTGCTTTGCTCTTTACCCCTCTCATTGTGCTTTCCATCGCAAATTCTCATCAGACCTTAGCGCTATCATTTTCTGTCACACCCTGGAGGCCGCTCAACCCTGCCTTTCATTGTGTAGGTATCGGAAAAGGGTGTGCATTGTTCATAGCCGGCAGCATGGTCGTGTATGTAGTACATCCCTACAGATAACCTCTGGCTGCTATCGGCTAAGTGGGATGAATGATACGATTCGTCAGCTCAACAGCACACCATAAATCACATTGAAACCAGCCTGGTTTAAAAAATCAAACAAACAAACAAAAAAAAACCCCACTATGTCCAGGAAGTAAGCGTATCGCAATTGCTATTGACAGCATATTTACACCTTATATTCAATGACATGTATTATTAAACAGAATGGCTTTAATAAAAGTGACTACATATCAAAACAATAACAATAAGATTCATATATCACTCTGACGGTAATATGGCCATAGATCACTTATGGAGCAGTTGCAATAAGTTCCATTTGATAGTGTCGCACTCGCACGGTCGAGGCAGTCGAGGCTCAAACACTTCCGGCCATTGAGATGCCATTCTACACACACTTAGGAGTGTGCTGCTTCTTACAGATTATCGTCTTCCCTTTTCATGCTTATCAGTGAGACTAAAAATACATTGTGTTTTTGGGAAGCAAGTGTTCAGCCCAAGGAGGGGAAGCCACTGAGAGACACATTGGCTATTCCTATGATAAAGATGCTCAAAGGAAGTTATGAACCTTGTGATAATTTTCACACAAAGTCTTGGCGCTATATATATATATAAAGGTGACTTGACTTGACTTGACTTGATTCCCTTACCACTGATTTCATTTTGGGCAGTATGCGGTGGCCGTAAAAATTATTCAGAAATTAAAAAAAAAAAAAAAAAAGCATAAAAATTAGTGAATGTCATTGTAAAGCAGTGTTATTTTATAGTGTTATTATTTTATAAATATTTAGAATTATATAATTTTTTTATAGTTTTTAATTGTATGTGTTTTTATCTGTCTATCCATCTATCTATCTATCTATCTCTCGCTCTCTCTCTCTCTCTCTATATATATATATATATATAAACATTTTTTGTTTAATTTACGTTTTTCATCCAATTTTATATTTTATTTTATTTTTTCAGTTTTATTTCAATTAACACAATGGTTTAATAGTTTTAGTTTTATTTAACTATATAATAACCGTGTAAGCAAGTGAAATTTATAAATGCAAACATTTTATTTATTTATTTTTGGTAAAAGCTTAAAACAAATGACCCCAATTTCAGTGGATGTAGTATGTATTTTCCCCAAGTACACAGGTCTACTTCATTACAGTTTGTCTGAAGTTTGAAATAAGTAACCATTTTTTTATATTTTGAAACCCAGCTAATTTCTTTTACTGAAATGTTTTGATTGGAAAGAGTTCTGAATACCATTTTAGCTAGACAGGCTTCTCGTTTCAGCTTTTTTGGACAAATTATTTGACTGAATGAATCAAAGATTCGCTCATAAATAAAGTCACTTATTTTATTATTAAACTTCGAAATATAAGTGTTTTCAAATGAATCAGTTGAGTGACTGATTTAATGACGATTTAATACAGTAATTAATTTATTTCACTAAATAAACCAGAGGCTGAATTCGGAATAGCATATACTGCCATTATTTACTATTTCTGCCATATATTTATATAACAGTAGTATACTAGTATGCTATTCCGAATTCAGCCAGCTTTTTGAACGAATCTGATTAAATTGTCTCGTAAGACTCATAAAGTTGTTTGTCTTTACCTACTGGTAACTATAATGATGCAAAAAGAGTCATAAATCCCCACTGCACAACTAAGGCAAACTGACACTCTGTCCTTTATCTTTTTTATATTACATTTTGATACTGATCTAAATCCAATAAAAGAAGATTGACTGTCTGTCGGGAATGCATAAACACAGACAAGACAAATTTTGCAAACAGTGAAAAGTCTCATAGTGCTGCACAATATTATAAAAGTGAAACCTTTACTTGAATGCCTTGCTTCTATGAAATCGTAGAACTGTCAGCCCCAAGATTTGGTGTAATCAGTTTTGATGGCCACTGAAAACGAACGTCAAACCTTCCTCCCCCAAAAAAGAAAACTGTTATGTAAAATGCATAACTGAGATCTGCAAGTACTGTCGTGCTTGTGCCAAAAATGCAAGTTAATTACTGAAGTGGATCATTTACTGTGCTATTCCAATGCCCTTCAGCAGCATCTGCTTTGATTCTTTGATACCAATCAACCGAAATTTACATGTTTAATCTGCGTACCTTCAGCTTCACAATTTAGTTCTTTTCACCCTTGAAGCTTACTCTTCTCAATCCTTGCCTCCACTCAATGAAACTAGTAAACCATCTGAGCTCAGTCAATATGAACTTAAAGAGGTAGTAATTAAATGAAACTGAATTGCACAAAGGCGGTTTCTGTGTGAGAGCATGTAAGCTGGTAGGCCTACTCACACCCAGCCACTCTTTACTCCAAAACGGGTATCTGAAGATAAAAGGCAAGATCATTACCTGTGCGTGGTGAGCTGGGTCAAATCGAAGGCTTTCAACATGCCTGGTCACTCCAGATTCATACTAAGCATTGTACTTCAAACGCCTTGGAGTTAGACATCGGTTCCCCTCAGAAGACCTTCCATTGCTCCTCAGGTCAGCATTAAAGCATGATTCTTTATTGCTTTGGCTGTTGGCACTGACATTGGCAGGACGTTTGGCCGACAAACGTCAGAACATTATCCATTTATGTCCACTTTCATCATTCAGTCTGCGTGGTAGTGATGACAAAAACATGCAGAATGTTGGAATCTGCAACAAACAAATACACAAACCGAACAAATATATAATTTTTTGGGAAACTTTGTGACTTGTAAATGCCATATTAGCGAGAAAGATATTTCTTATTTAGTTCCTAAATTAAACATTTTTGAATGAATCAGTTAAGTGAATGAATCAATTACTCATTCAGGCATACATCACTTAGGCTATTTAAATGTATCAGTGGCTAAATTCGGAGTAACATAGTGACAGTGGGCTACTCTTCTTATTTCTGCCATTTCCTTATAGTCCTAAGTAATAAATAGAAAGAATGAAAATGAAATTGCTTATTGTTCATGGCTAAAAGAATTGTTGTATGAATATTCAATGAGTCATTCATTAATACACTTGTTTCTTTCCTGAATGAATGAGGATTGTGAATTATTTATTTATTTATTTGTTTATTTAATTACTATCCTGTGGCCGTTAAAGGAATGTTCACTTGCACAACACACTTGCGTAACCTGTTTTAGTATCAGCCCATCAAATACTATATGCTCACATTTTCTATTCCAGCATGAGCAAAAATACAGTGCTTGTGTAAAAACAGCAGAAAGCACAGAGTTCAAATCTTTGACCTACTGTAGGGTGTCAATATCTTCTATGATCAAAAATTGTAATAAAAACAAAGATATGTCAGCTTTTGATATAAAGGGTAGTCATTTAGGTTATTTTGTTTGTCTAGAGAGCTTTGATATATGGTTTTTATCTATGTTTAGCATAGCAACACCAGTAAACCCTATGCGTGAGAATAATCCATTTGTTTGTTGTTGTTTTAATTAAACAGGGATAATCTGTTTGATCTTCCTCACAAAGCATTTATTTGTTACACGATATTTCTTTCAAGCATACCTTTGTGTTTTGCAATAATCCATAATAATTCATCTGAAATACAGCTAGAGTAAAGTCAAATGGTATCAGGTACAAACAGTGAGTCAGAGCTCCTATTTGATTTTTTCTCTTTGTAATGGATATAATTACACCAATTTCAGTGGAGGTAGTGAAATATTATTCTTGGAGAGGGCCATAGCAGAGCAACAACAAAAAAATCCCCTAATTTACACAAGCCTGTTTTTTTTTTTAAAGAGATACAAGACGGTATTCTGACTAGAAAAGCCTATTACACAATGGAAACCGTTTATCTGCTATCAAAATCATTTGCAGTGTGCCATATTAAATAAAAAAAGAGACTCACTCAAGACACTACAGGTGCATCTCAATAAATTAGAATGTCGTGGAAAAGTTCATTTATTTCAGTAATTCAACTCAAATTGTGAAACTCGTGTATTAAATAAATTCAATGCACACAGACTGAAGTAGTTTAAGTCTTTGGTTCTTTTAATTGTGATGATTTTGGCTAAACAAAAACCCACCGATTCTCTATCTCAACAAATTAGAATACTTCATAAGACGAATAAAAAACATTTTTAGTGAATTGTTGGCCTTCTGGAAAGTATGTTCATTTACTGTACATGTACTCAATACTTGGTAGGGGCTCCTTTTGCTTTAATTACTGCCTCAATTCGGCGTGGCATGGAGGTGATCAGTTTGTGGCACTGCTGAGGTGGTATGGAAGCCCAGGTTT
>NW_015539889.1:1077684-1081828 GCF_001515605.1 Sinocyclocheilus anshuiensis | reverse complement strand
ATTTGAGTTGAATTACTGAAATAAATGAACTTTTCCACGACATTCTAATTTATTGAGATGCACCTGTACATGTTGCACTAATTGCACTGTGTAATTATAGCTGGATAAAACAAAAACTCTGTCCATCTTCATTTTAGGCTGCAAAGCAACAAAATGTGTTGAGGTCCCCGTGAGGAAACAAGCTTATAAATCATACAGAATTAATTTTTTTGAGAAAGTAAAACTGCACAAAGTTTCCTGTAAGGGGTAGGTTTAGGGGTAGGGTTGGTGTAGGGCTATAGAATATACAGTTTGTACAGTATAAAAACCATTACGCCTATGGAATGTCCCCATAAAACATGGAAACACAACATGCGTGTGTGTGTGTGTGTGTGTGACCCTGGACCACAAAACCAGTCATAAGTCGCACGGGTATACAGTATTTGTAGCCAACAATATATTGTATGGGTCAAAATTATCGATTTTTCTTTTATGCCAAAAATCATTAGAATATTAAGTAAAGATCATATTCCATAAAGATATTTTATAAATTTCCTACCGTAAATATATCAAAAATGTATTATCATTAGTAATATGCGTTGCTAAGGACTTCATTTTGACAACTTTAAAGGTGATTTACTTATCTAATTGTCTTTCCCATCATGCTCTAACAGAAACAAAGCTATCCTTCCCAGCTCCCAAATGTGAGACAAAGCTAAATATTACATTTTTGGTCATTAAGATTTGTTTAACATTACTTGTGTTGGCCAAAAGTGTACAATATTGCACAAATTGTTGTGGTGAGGCGTGAATGACAGTAAATGTTGTGTGGTCTGTAGGAGAGTGAGAGACAATTTAAGAGGTATTTGCTCATGAGGAAACATATTAATAAATGGAGCTCCTTCATTTGAGCCGCTGTATGTTTGTGTGGATTTGTCAGGTGCAGTTCTGGAATCAAATATCAGGCGTTTCATTTATCCACTGCGGAAGTTCAACTGATCTGAGATTGTAAATTGGAGCAGGATTGAGGCATGGGCGTGTGAAATAAATTGTTATCATAATGCCTATATTGGTTGATTTTCCTTATCTGTTCTATCCAGCTGGCATGTAGGTGTCATGAGTAACACACATTTAAGCATCATAGATATTTCGCAACCCATTCCTTCACCCATCAAAATAAAGCGAGAAAGATGTTTACAGACATCAAGACAGGTGACACACAGTACAGAATATTTCACATCAGGAATAAAAACTGACAAGAATTATATCATAAATTGTTTCAAAAAATATTTTTAAGGCAGGTCTAGCTTATGCACATTCAAAAGTAAACAAACAGACGATGCCTCTATAAAAAATGTGATTGACACTTTTAACTGTAAATTCAATTCAAGCATGCTTAAGCTAAAATGCTAAACTGCTCTTTTGATAATTTTGGCTAAATGTTTTACTGGAGGTCTGAATCCGAGTTATTCCACAAAAGACTTGGAATTAATCCACCTAGCTGCATCCCTGCTTTAGCTAATAAATCCAGCGGCATCTTGGTGGTCCACAGCAGTTCCTCACCTGACCGTGATCCCACAGGTCAATGCATCAGTTCACAGAATACAGTTCAGAAATGAGGCTTCAGTGCAGCCTAATATAGCTTAACATTCTGCTGGTGTACTGAAGGCTTGTCATTTAATCAGTCAATGGGTGGGCTTTGAATCATCATCGCTGAATCTGTGAGAGCAAAAATTTATTATAGCTTTTTTTGTATTTTATCATATCATCTTTTAATATCTTCTGATAGGTTACTTTGATTTCCATGCACATGTACACTCTTATCCGTTCTCTCTTTTTATTTATTTTTAATTAACACTTTTTATAACTTTTTAAAACCAAAAAAAGGGAAAAATGATAATATCACAATTGTCTTTTTGAATGCATACAGGTCTTTTTTTTTATTTTTTTTAATGATGTAAACTGCAATAAGTTAATATGTATGAAATAACTGAATAATAAAAATGACTGACCTCTGAATAAGTTTTACCACCTGGTCAGTCTGTTAAATATAATGTTTTGCTATAATATTTTTGCATAAGTAGGCACCACGAAAGAGGGAAAACCTATCAATAACAGTGAAGTGAAGTGAAGTGAAGTGAAGTGAAGCGAAGTGATGTGTGGCCAAGTAAGGTGTCCCATACTCAGAACTTGTCCTCTGCATTTATCCCATCCAAATGCACACACACAGCAGTAAGTACACACACACACACCGTGAACACACACCCGGAACATTACTACTTTCATTTTACATTTTTTCAGCTTTATGGAATGCATCTCAAAAAGTTTTCCGACAGCAAATCATCTTAACAATTTTCCTTTCATATCTAATGTTTTTCTATGCACAAATACTCTTGTGAATAATGATGATCTTTTTCCATGTTTGATGGATCATCATTATACCCACATTCCATTCCCGTTCTCTCAACTATTCCATCTTTAATTAAGTGAGAAAAATAGTTTCTCACTTAAATCTTAAAGCTGAAAGCATCCTTGAGTAAATGCATCACCACTTATAGCACATGGAAATATAATTTATTTAGTCTGAATTGTTGGGGTGAAATAATAGTAAATTGCAGTGAAATGTGAAATAAAATCTCCAAATTACTCTAATATGTCCTATTATAAAAAGTCACTGAACTTTTAAGACATAAAACATTGTATTTCCTCATCAGTGTCACAATACAACCACATAATAATGATAGAGAGCGCTTCACTGGCTTCAAATATCTCTTTTTAATGCAAGGCCTAATGTATTTTTACCACTTTAGGAAATGAGTATCATTTAACTTCTTTAACATTAGGGGCTTCATTAGACATATAAAAATATCCTTTGTTGGGTTCAATAATTGCAATTTACTTATGTGCAATTCATAATACAGAGCATTGTACTATTGGCTCAATTAACTAAAAAAATGCTCATGTATTTGGAACCGATTTCTTTATCTGAGGTAGACAATATGGAAAAAACAAACAAAAGCCCTTCGGCTGTTACTTTTTAATATGTTTGGCTTGATTGCATTCTCTATGTACTTAATGCAGTTTTATTAATGAGCTTGTGCTAAGCAGAATGCCCAAGAGTAACTAAGAAGGGCTTTCATATTGCAGAAGTGATGCAAACAGCTTCAGCATGGCTTCCTTTGATCCCTATTCAGTGAAATAATTGTAAGTATGAAGCATGAACTATAAAGGTGCTTTTTTTTTTGCTTTTTTTGGGGACGTTGTCCAAGCTAAATAAATTCAAGGGCTTATTTATATCATCACAGGCTCATCCATTTAAATCTGTCACACAAATATCAATGCAAACAATGTGTCAGCTCTCTTCATTCAGTACTAGATGGTTTGTGCTTTCAACTAGTGGAATGAAACAAAAAGAATGATACTGCAGTTTACAATATTTTATATTCGTAATGTCAAGAAGAGAAGAGAAGTGTCTTATCTTTGTTTAAAAAACTTTATTTGCACTCAGAGAGCTCTGAAATTGATTTGCTTTGTCTTTGAGCATCCTTCACAGTCAAATCTGGTCGTAACAATCCCTAGTGTTTTATCAAACATGTGACCCCTGATCCCTACACTTGCAATTGCTCATTAAAGGGGGCATAACACACACAGTTTCATCCAATCTCATGTTAATCTTGAGTACCTATAGAGTAGTACTGCATCCTTCATATCTCCAAAAAGTCTTTAGTTTTATCATATTTATAAAAGAAAGATATATCTTTACGATTCTCTCAGGAAAAAGCCGAGCTCCTGGAGGCGCGGGAAGCTGAACAAAGTTATCTTTCCCTTACAACCAAAAACACACTTCTTTGGACTGGAGACATTCTTCCTGAGCCAGTCCCGTGCAGCGCTGCGGCCGGATGAAGTGCGTTGATGGGCGCGATCTTGCTCTTGCACTGGTCAATGCGTGCGCGGGCGCGTTCTTCCGGGAGAAATGCCCATATAAGGAGTTCCACCCTCATTTACATCATTAAGAGCCACGATTGAGAAAAACTCTCCGAAACTTGTACGAACCCGGAAGTAAGATTTTTGGCACAGAAATACTCTGTCATAAGTCCAAATTGTTTTTTGAAACTTTGTCCATGCTTAGCACGAGAATCCAACTCTTTAACAGTGTAAACAACTG
>NW_015539889.1:977975-1076106 GCF_001515605.1 Sinocyclocheilus anshuiensis | reverse complement strand
GTTTGATTAAAATTTATAAGGTCAAAAACGTTTAAAAATAAACTATAAGAATGGATGAATTGTTTACAGTAACTTCAGTAACATGCACTTTGAAATTAGTTAATTTCCATTTAAAGGGGGCATAACACACACAGTTTCACTCAATCTCATGTTAATCTTGAGTACCTATAGAGTAGTACTGCATCCTTCATATCTCCAAAAAGTCTTTAGTTTTATCATATTTATAAAAGAAAGATATATCTTTACGATTCTCTCAGGAAAAAGCCGAGCTCCTGGAGGCGCGCCGTGGACGGAGCTAAAGAGTGATGAGCACTTGGGCGCCGAATGCCAACAAAGCAGACATTTGAAGCCGTTTCACTTACCGTCTGCAGTTCTGAATAATGACCGGGATCTTTTATAGCTGGGACCGCTCCATCTTTCAGTATCAAACGATGTGCAAATCCAGCATCGAACTGGGCCTTGTTTATAAAACGTTCGTCAACAAACACACTTGTGAAACTCTGTTGCTGCCCCGGAAAAACAAACTGTATCCACTGTTTACATAACGCTGGGTTCTTTAGGAAGCTGAACAAAGTTATCTTTCCCTTACAACCAAAAACACACTTCTTTGGACTGGAGACATTCTTCCTGAGCCAGTCCCGTGCAGCGCTGCGGCCGGATGAAGTGCGTTGATGGGCGCGATCTTGCTCTTGCACTGGTCAATGCGTGCGCGGGCGCGTTCTTCCGGGAGAAATGCCCATATAAGGAGTTCCACCCTCATTTACATCATTAAGAGCCACGATTGAGAAAAACTCTCCGAAACTTGTACGAACCCGGAAGTAAGATTTTTGGCACAGAAATACTCTGTCATAAGTCCAAATTGTTTTTTGAAACTTTGTCCATGCTTAGCACGAGAATCCAACTCTTTAACAGTGTAAACAACTCTGAATGCATGAAACAGCATTGTACCCCCCTTTTAAATATTTTATTATCATATCTGTAAGCAGCGCATCCATGCATCAGCATATCTGTATGTGAAACAGGCATTGATTTGTGGACAAACACAACTTGTAGACAAACAGTGGCATGCTTGTTTGTGTTTTCCATACTATAATGAAAATGTTTTCAATCATAAGGTATCAGATTGATTGATGGATGTGTGTATATTCATATGTCATATACTGACCCACCCCCACCACATCTGTGCAATAATATGTGTGTTTGTTAGACTGATGACTAGAAACCACGCTGTAACTGTCTATGATTGGAACGTTCCCGGGACTTCATACTGTCCAGCAATCACTCATTGCTATGGTTCTCAAAATAAAATCAATTCAAATAAAATAAATGCGGATAATTAAAAAAAATACTGTAGGCCTATAGGAAATTAAAATGATCCATTAAAAAATCTGAATAATAATAAGTGGTCTACAGTAAAAACAGTACATTCCTGGATAATAAAGGGATTCATTGTGTGTCCTGCAGTGTATCCTGCCCAAATTTGGAAGCTTTCTTTATTAACTGTAAGCCTTTTTATTTGTTTTATTCGTTTGTGAGTGCAGCACTAGAACAGCTGGCTGATCAGATCACACACACAGAGCAGCGTTACCTGGACTCTTTCATTATCATTCTTGCTGATTTAATAAAGCTAATCTCACCAGCGAACTGCCTAAATACAGACAGCACATCACATGCCACACCAGAGACAGCAATATACTGGACCATTGCTACACAGTTTTAAAGGATGCATACCTGTCCCCTGAGTGGCTCTGGGACTCTCTGATCACTGTTTGGTTCATCTTCTACCAGCCTACAAGTAGAAACTTAAATCTGCTAAGCCTGTAGTAAGACCCGTAAAGAGATAGACTAATGAAGCAGAGTGGGATTTATAAGCCTGCTTCGACTGCACTGATTTAAGTGTTTTTGAGGCTGCAGCCACTGATCTGGATGAGCTCACTGACACTGTGACATCCTACGTCAGTTTCTGTGAGGACATGTGTGTTCCAACCAGGACTTATTTAACAATGACAAACCTTGATTCAGTGCAAAACGCAAACAGCTTCACCAGGCCAAAGAGGATGCCTACAGGAGTGGGGACAAAGCCTTGTACGAACAGGCCAAATACACACTGAATAGAGAGATAAGAGTAGCTAAAAGTAGTTAC
This sequence comes from Sinocyclocheilus anshuiensis, assembly GCF_001515605.1. NCBI lineage: Eukaryota > Metazoa > Chordata > Actinopteri > Cypriniformes > Cyprinidae > Sinocyclocheilus > Sinocyclocheilus anshuiensis. The sequence continues at coordinate 1,073,963 of NW_015539889.1, read as the reverse complement.
TCTGAAAAGCTGAAAAAACTGTTTTCAAGCAACAACCCTACATTAGTGTGGAAGGGCCTGAAAGCCATCACCAGCTACAAGACCCCAGCACTATTGAGAATCAACTTTTAGTTGACGGTTTGAATGAGATTTGCTGCAGGTTTGAAGAGCTTGGTCTCACCCCCCACACCCACTCTGACCGTCTCACAACACAGCCATCAACACCCTCCCCCTCCCTCCCCCCTACTGCTTCTCAGCCTGCACACTCCACTATTTTTGAAAATAGGCTCATTTTCCAACTCCCCTAGAGTTAAACAGTTGAGTTTTACCATTTTCGAATCCATTCAGCCGATCTCCGGGTCTGGCGGTAGCACTTTTAGCTGTAGCTTAGCATAGATCATTGAATCTGATTAGACCGTTAGAATCTCGCTCAAAAATGTCCAAAGAGTTTCTACATTTTTCCTATTTAAAACTTGACACTTCTGTAGTTGTAAGTTTTCCTATATTTTTCCTATTTAAAACTTGACTCTTCTGTAGTTACATCGTGTACTAAGACTTTGCTGCCGTACCATGGGTGCAGCAGGCGCAATGATATTACGCAGCGCCTGAAAATAGGCTTATTGGAAGTTACCTAGCTGGGGACTATTTTCAGGCGCTGCGTAATATCATTGTGCCTGCAGCACCCATGGTACGGCAGCAAAGTTCTTTGATTATTATGCCAGAATGAGAGTATAGTTTTATAGAGTATAGTCTTAGTACACGATGTAACTACAGGAGAGTACAGTTTTAAATAGGAAAAATATAGAAATTCTTTGGTCATTTTTGAGCGAGATGCTAACGGTCTAATCAGATTCAATGATCTATGCTAAGCTACAGCTAAAAGTGCTACCGCCAGACCCCACACCAGAGACAGCAATATACTGGACCATTGCTACACAGTTTTAAAGGATGCATACCTGTCCCCTGAGTGGCTCTGGGACTCTCTGATCACTGTTTGGTTCATCTTCTACCAGCCTACAAGTAGAAACTTAAATCTGCTAAGCCTGTAGTAAGACCCGTAAAGAGATAGACTAATGAAGCAGAGTGGGATTTATAAGCCTGCTTCGACTGCACTGATTTAAGTGTTTTTGAGGCTGCAGCCACTGATCTGGATGAGCTCACTGACACTGTGACATCCTACGTCAGTTTCTGTGAGGACATGTGTGTTCCAACCAGGACTTATTTAACAATGACAAACCTTGATTCAGTGCAAAACGCAAACAGCTTCACCAGGCCAAAGAGGATGCCTACAGGAGTGGGGACAAAGCCTTGTACGAACAGGCCAAATACACACTGAATAGAGAGATAAGAGTAGCTAAAAGTAGTTACTCTGAAAAGCTGAAAAAACTGTTTTCAAGCAACAACCCTACATTAGTGTGGAAGGGCCTGAAAGCCATCACCAGCTACAAGACCCCAGCACTATTGAGAATCAACTTTTAGTTGACGGTTTGAATGAGATTTGCTGCAGGTTTGAAGAGCTTGGTCTCACCCCCCACACCCACTCTGACCGTCTCACAACACAGCCATCAACACCCTCCCCCTCCCTCCCCCCTACTGCTTCTCAGCCTGCACACTCCACTATTTTTGAAAATAGGCTCATTTTCCAACTCCCCTAGAGTTAAACAGTTGAGTTTTACCATTTTCGAATCCATTCAGCCGATCTCCGGGTCTGGCGGTAGCACTTTTAGCTGTAGCTTAGCATAGATCATTGAATCTGATTAGACCGTTAGAATCTCGCTCAAAAATGTCCAAAGAGTTTCTACATTTTTCCTATTTAAAACTTGACACTTCTGTAGTTGTAAGTTTTCCTATATTTTTCCTATTTAAAACTTGACTCTTCTGTAGTTACATCGTGTACTAAGACTATACTCTATAAAACTATACTCTCATTCTGGCAGCTGTGTGAAGTCCCCTCCTGCTTCAAATGCTCCACCATCATCCCTGTATCCAAGAAACCAAACACCACAGGGCTAAATGACTACATACCTGTTGTTTTAACGTCTGTGGTCATGAAGTCATTTGAGAGACTGGTGTTGGCCTGCTTGAAGGACATTACTGGACCCTTGCTGGACCCAGATGCAATCAACATGGGACTGCACTACATCCTCCAACATCTGGACAAACCAGGGACTTTTGCAAGGATCCTGTTTGTGGACTTCAGCTCCGCTTTCAACACCATCATCCCGGATACCCTCCTGATTAAACTGACACAGCTCTCTGTACCCAACTCCATCTGTCAGTGGATCGCCAGCTTCCTGACAGACAGACAGCAGCTAGTGAGGCTGGGAAAGCTCACATCCAACACCCGCACTATCAGCACTGGAGCTCCTCAGGGGTGTGTGCTCTCCCCACTTCTCTTCTCCCTCTACACAAATGACTGCACCTCTAAAGACTCCTCTGTCAAGCAAGCTCCTGAAGTTTGCAGATGACACCACACCACAGTCATCGGTCTCATCCAGGATGGTGACGAGTCTGCTTACAGACAAGAGGTTGAACAGCTGGCTGGCTGATGCAGTCAAAACAACCTGGAGCTGAACACGCTCAAAACTGAGTCATTCAGTTTCCTGGGCACCACCATCTCACAAGACCTGAAGTGGGACAATCACATTGACTCCATTGGGAAAAAGGTACTTCCTTCGTCAACTGAAAAAGTTCAACCTTCCACAGGCGCAGATGACACAGTTTTACTCAGCTGTTATTGAATCGGTTCTGTGCACTTCTATAACTGTCTGGTTTGGGTCAGCCAGCAAATCAGATATAAGAAGACTGCAACGGACTGTTGGGACAACTGAAAGGATAATTGATGTGTGCACCTGCCCAATCTTTAGGACTTGTACAACTCCAGAGTGAAAAAACGGGCAGATAACATCATCACAGACCCCTCTCACCCCGGCCACAACCTGTTTGCAATTCTCCCCTCGGGCAGACTTTACAGATCTCTGTGCACTATAACATCTAGGCATAAAAACAGTTTTCCCCCATGCCATCTCCAGCTTAAACAACTAACACCGAAATTACCACATGCCTTTTGTAATTAATTTCATAACTAATTATTGTCTGTTTCTCTCATGTATTATGTAAATGCATGTACATATTTTTATTTATACAGCTGTATATACAGTAAATAATGCACAAATCTGTACATACCTGTAAATCTTCTGTTTCAGATGTATACCACATTATTATTATTATTATTTTCCTTAGTCTTATTTAAATGTTCTTTCTGTTCTCATTGTCATGTATGTATGTATGTACCAAGAGCTTCTAAAAAAAAAAAAAAAAAAAAAAAATCCTAGTGTGTTTGCACACACTTGGCGAATAAAACTCATTCTGATTCTGAGGCCTTTATTTGACAGAGCGCTGTCCTCTTGGCCACTAGAGGGAGCTCCACCAATACCAAGAGCACCAAGAAGCAAAAATATCCCTGTGTGCGTGTGCTTCGAGAACACTGTATCACCTCAAATAAAAGCAGGTGAGGCCACTGGTCAGCATAATACCGATTCCCTGCAATCTCATGTAGTCAGTGGTTTAAGTAGACGAACCACACAGTTATGTTCTATCAAACAAACTAACTTATCGTCCTGAAGTGACACTTTCAAGTAGTTTCTTCACGGTTTACGATTGTTTAGCCTAAAGTTTTTATTACCGGTTTGAACACTAAACAAGGCCTTTTTGCTGCATGCGTTTATCAAAAAGTGCGGCAATATTTCGCGCCTGTGTGTTTGTTTAAATACGGGCAGTTTTGACACTGGTCTTTTACACACTTCTCACCCCCTCACTAGTTATTTTTGTCAACTAATAATGTCCAACGGTGGATATATGTATCACAGGGAAATTGTGTAATTTTTGTTAGTTTCTTTCTTAAAAGTCAAATTTCCACCACATCTCAAATTAGGCTATGTGTTGTGTTTACTATTATTCTCTTATTATTTTTTTTATCTTTTATTTTCTAATTATTTTATAAGTATTTACTGTTATTATTATTGAATATCATTTTAAACTAAATAAATATAATTAACATTTTCACACTTTTTACATAATTTGGCAAAATTGCAGCATAATTGAGACACAATAACAAAAACATTTTTGATAAAACGTTTTTGTACTATTAGAGGCAAACTTGTTGATCTTTGTGGAAAATTAGTATCATCACACAGTAAATACAGAAATGATATGCATTTATTTCACTCTTTGCTGATATGATCAGATAACACCAAAAAGAAAATAAAGACGATATTTGTTCACTTTAATAAAAAAAACAACCGTGACATAAAAGTGTCAAAAGCAGAAGAAACACTGACTCCTCCTTTTCTTGTAAATGCATGAGCAAAGTTGTGTGTGACGCTCGGACTCATCCTTTCAGATCTCTGTGGGAACGGTCGGAAGTTGGAGGACGTCCCTTGAGAGCTGTGGTTTTGTTATTTTCTGTAAATTGGGTTGTTCCCAGGAAGTGGTGTTCCAAAGCAGGCCATGGAAAATACACCACCTGTTGGGAGTGGTACCGCTGAAAGCACATAGGACGATGTCCAGGCACTGACCTGCCAATGGCCTATTTTTGGATGTCAGGGGCACTACTGAGGTCAAGATTTTTTTTGTGTGTATATATATATATACTGTGTGTGTATATATATATATATATGATTATTAACTGTAAATTATTTAGGTTTTTTAGAACTGCAAATTTAAGATCACCACCGTGATGGTAAATTTCTGTCTTCCTGTTCTGGGGAATTTTGTTTATTGTACATAAGTATATTACGCATAACTGAATCACACTACCTGAATGACTGGGGTTGCATTGTTTCAGCTGCGCTGCTGTCTCACCTCAGAAAACACAGGGAATGTGGCTACATGAGAGTGCTTCTTGCATTTGGTCTTTGCAACTGCCCTTATGTCTTGTGCAATCTCTGGCATTGTGGAGCTGTGCACCCTCCCTATCGGCCTGATCTGTTCGCTTTGAGGGCTCTGATAAGGGAAAGGGTGATTCTCATCTCGCCCAGTCAATGGCCTGCACTGCTTGAGTACAAACACTTTCATTCATGCTCTCTTATCTCCACTTAAAGGCCTGAGATGTTGTGAGACACAGGGACTGTGTTCTTTGTTGGATGTGTGGGACGGTTTGGTTTTGCATCTTTTGAGTTATCATTGTACTCAGTTGTATAGAACTGATGTAATGTGCTGATGTTGTTTGTCAGCGCACACTATATTATGAGGCAAATGTCAGGAGTGAAAATGTCACTACATAAGAAAGGCAAGACATGGCCTGCATTAGAACAGGCTTTTTAGTTTGTTCATTGAGAAATTTCATTGTTGAAATGTGCTGAATTGTATTAATTAGCAATGAGCTCTTGATTAACCCTTGTTGTCTTTGCTGTTCCCCAGAGGCTGGAGAAAAATTGCTCTTCTGTGATGTTTAGAGAAGCGGCAATCTGTGGATTATGATGTGAGCCGACAGAATTCTGGCTTACGCAGTCTGTCAGTCTGCAAGCTCATTCATCCACCGCGGTCGTGCAAGATCCCATCACACCTTATAGAGTTGCTTTTGTCAGGTGAGCAATACCAAAACAAGCAATTCTCTCTTGGGCATTTTTTGAGAAGATGACAACTTCACTGATGCATTACAGTAGCGAGACACGCATTCATGTTGTGACATGTACATGAGGTGTGGAGATCAGATCAGAATAAGAAAAATCATTTGCAAACTCCTGAGAAAGCAAGTGGGATTTAAAAAAAAAAATCATAAAATGTTGTCTTTTTTTTACCAGCTCGAAATGTTTTAAAGATGAAATCTAGGTTTGCTAACAAACTGTGCTCTGTGTTTTGACATGCAATGTCAAAAGCATTCCTAACGTGCATAGTCGCATCAAAGCATAACATACATTACATTCTATAGGGCTTTATCTTATGTACTGTATAGTGTGTGTGTGTGTGTGTGTGTGTGTGTGTGTGTGTGTAATTTATGTATATAGCAATTAACTGGAACTCATCCAGAAAGTAAAGCATAATTTTATTTTAAATTAAAGTTGTTTTAAATTAAAGTCACAGAAAAACATGTTTTATCATGATACTAATTTAAACTTAAATTAAAACTTAAAACACCCTCATGTTGATCCAAACATGTATCTATGTCTTTCTTTCTCCTGCAGAACATAAAAGAAAATATTATAAAATATTAGTAAAATAGACCAAACCTAATTGGACACCATTGACAGAAACACATTGAGTCAGTTTTCAAAAAGTCTTCTTTTTTATTTTTGTTCCAAAAGAACATGTTTGGAACGGCATGAGGGTACATGATGACTTTTTTTTAGGGATAAAAACTAACCCTATAATTAACCCTTGATTTTGTATTCAGGCCAAGGATTGTAAAGTTGTAACATTTTGAATTTTTCTTAATGATGATGACTGATGAAAGTGGTTTGGTGCGATGTCTTTATTCATCTTTGTGTGAAAACCCCTAAGACGTTTTTATTTTTTTAAATACCCTGATTAGTGTGCCTTCATTTGCAGGTGATACGTTAACAAGAGTTCACCAAACCGCTACGGGAATTTCCATCAGCAAAACCTCACAGATACACTCATCTGTGTTTCACATTTTTAACTCTGTCTGATCCGGTGTCTTGTTTATTGTTCCGCGAAAGTTTTTGCAAAATGCTTGCCCAAGGCATGTTATATGCTCTGAAAACAAACTTCACTTTTTGTGTTAAAAGACTCCGCACACCTTCCATTAGACAGTGCATAATGTTTACTGAACCTATTGTAATAATTGTGAAATCATAACACACAATTATTTGTGAGGAGGATGTGGAACAACATGTTAAATACTTATGAAAATGAGTATGACTATGAAAAAAGTCTTCAAGTTGAAGTTCATGGCCTTGTCAGTTTCAAAACATCATAGTCCACTTCCCTGCTTGCATAAGCTAATTCACCAAGAAAGTTTGTGACTACTGAGAAGACAAATGTTCTTTGTAAAGTGAACCTGCCAGACGTACATAACATTGATTGTTGAGATACATGTCTAGTGGAAGTTAATGGTTGTTACACAATTCCTGGTTTCTCTGAGATTGTTGTTTGGCTAATTTAATTTATCTCTTGCTGTGCATGGCTTACTCCGCTCAGCTCTGTATCTCTTTAAAGACTCTGGGGTTATTAAGTCATTCAGTCAAATCCTTACATGATTTTATTCAACGTCGCATTCAAATGCATTTACACCCTGCACACAAACCATTGAGGTTGATCATTCAGCTTCTGTGAGCTCAAGTAACACAGCCGATTGCAAGCAAATTGTTTAATGAAACCTCAAATATGTGAATGTATCGCAGTGTTGTGCGCTCATTGTTCATGGATCGGAATGTATTTTGAAGGCTTTCTCTCAGGCTAATGGTTCAGATTGGGTTTCTCTCTCTCTTCAATACAGGCCTGGCCCAGAAACCACTAATGGTAGCAGTTTAAACCTTAGACTACTCAGTTGCTGCCCACCTCGAAATGACTAAGTTGGCTGTGCCTGAAAGACGGCATTGTGTGTGTAAAAACTACCACGGTGACAGACAGCAGGACAGGCCTTCATTACTAGACTTGCTTGAGGTAGTCTCGACTTAGAGATTGTGCATTAGTGTTAATTTTAATGAAGTTAATTTTACCATTATTATCATTGCAGTAAAGTGTCAGATTATAGCCTTTTTAATTTATTTGTGCACTATTAAAGCAATAAGCAAAAATAAATATTTTTTAAATTGTAATTTAATGCCTGTGATGGCAAAGTTGATTTGTCATCGGCCAGTACATCTTCAGTGGCATGTGATTCTTCAGAAATCATTCAAATATACTGATTTGGTGCTCATGAAACATTATTATTTTGTTATTATTATCATCAATATTGAAAATAGGGGTGCTTTTTAAGGATTCTTGGATGAATAGAAAGTTCAAAAGAGCAGCATATATTTCATACATAATTCTTTTGTAACATTATAAATGTCTTTACTTTCACTTTTATTCAGTTTAATGCATCCTTACTGAATAAAAGTATTAATTTCCTAGAAAGGTTATTGTTATTTAAAAAAGTTATTGACCTCAATTTATTATTTTGTTATTATTATTAACTTTAAAAAGTAGTGTGTTTATCTGCATTCTACAGTGGCTTTGAAACATCTTATCAAATCAGATATTTACATATATATACACTACCAGTCAGAAGTTTGGGATCAGAACTATTTTTAATGTTTTTTACAGGAGTTTCTTATGCTCATCAAGGCTGCATTTATTTGATCAAAAATACATGAAAAAATGTAATATTGTGAAAAATTATTAGGATGTAAAATAACATTAAAACCTAATTTATTCCTGTGAATTTTCAGCATAATTACGCCAGTCTTCAGTGTCACATGATCCTTCAGAAATCATTCTAATATGCTGATTTATTATCAGTGCTGGAAACTGTTGTGCTGCTTAATATTTTTTTGGAACCTGTGATACTTTTTTTTCAGGATTCTTTGATGAATAAAAAGTTAAAAAGAAGAGCATTTATTTAAAATAGTGTGCGTATAAACTATGGCAGTACTTTATGACAATATCTTTTTAACCTGTTATTTCACATACACATAGTCTGAGATTTTCTTTCAGTATTCTTCTAAGAAATACTGGATATTTTGATTGGGGTCCATCTTGCCTCCCAGGATGTAACTCCTCATTCTGTTTACTATACGTGAAGCACTGTACCATCCACGTACTGCACAGCTGGTGTGTTCGAAATCAACATGCGGATCATTGAGCCAGCAGTTTGCATGGTTATCTGTGCTTTTGAACCCCAGCCAAATGTGGGAGATGAATTTCAGCTAGGGATCATCAATCCTCTGATTTCTCCTCTCCAAAAACAGTGCTTTGTGCAGAGGAAAGTGGTTTCTCTCAGTGCACGCTTCACACTTTGACAAGGAATTCCACCAGTGTTTCATTGTAGTTGCATAGTTATTCCACATTTCTAGGAATCTGTCTTATTTACTGGTGATTATTTTTACATCTACAATGTAAAAAAAAAAAAAAACGACAGCTTTGTGCAATTTGGCAAGTTGTCAGATTATAAGTGGCCCCTTAAAGTATCTTTACACTTAAAATGTATGACTGTCATTGAATTAGATAACAGCATATCAAACCACACTGCCATTTATTTTGATAAAAGATAGCACAAATATTCTTTATTTGTGCAAAACATTCACAAAAAAGAAGTTTGTTAGGTTTTAAAAGATAAAGTAATAGATATACTGTAGATATACTATTCAAACAAACATTTTTGGTTGTCAGACTTTAGGCATTTCACACTTTAACTTTAACTTTCAGTTAATGTGATGAACTGCACTTGTGATTACTCTACTAGGGCAGCTCTGTGACCTTGACTTAATATTTCCAATAAAATGACCTGGGAACCAGTTTGTTAAAAGTTCATAAAAATTAAAAATGTTAGTTCTGAGAAAAGCTCATTTATTTGCTGATGCCACTTGTTTTTTTCTAATCTAATGCAATAACATTTATATAGTTTAAGCACCGAAATACTTTTTGCAGCCACTGCATAAAGTGACTGTTGTGTGTCAAAACCAGACAAAAAAAAAACTAGCAGTCTAAGTCAAGGTTATTGCGTTAGGGATCATTGCAGAGTGGAATGATGGGGTGCCATCTGACCAGCCAACAAAGCCTGCCAATGCTTCCGTTCCATCAGATGTCTTTCGACATGGCCCTAAGACACTCTGCCTCTGCTCCCCTTGAAAAGAAGCTTAAGGATTTTCCCCTCTTTTAACCTGTGTGGCAGGCATCTGCACTCTTCTGTTTACCAAATAAGCCACGGGAGCTCAAGAATCCATTTCATGTAATAGTCATCATCACATCAGGGGAAGATACTGTTTGTCTGGTGTGAGATGACTCATCTTTCTCGAAGGGAAACTGAGAGCTAGTCAGTGCAGGTATAATTAGGGAGGTTTGAATGATGAAGGGATTTTAGGTAGAACTAATAAAGCTTCAGTTTTTTGATGTGACCTTTGATAATGAAATTACAAGTGCTAAATCAAAACATTCCTGGGAGCTGAACCTTACAGATCATAAAACTCTCAGTGAATGAAAGGTCATGGACCTCCCTCAGCTTGCTGGACAGGTAACAAATCTACTTTCAGCATGATTTAAAAACCAAAAAAGTTAGAATGCAATCTTAAGTGTACCCCATAAATATTATCATTGTCCTTCTGGAATGTGGTTGGAAAATATAGTTCTGTATATTCACAGCGTCAGTTTTATTCCCCAACAAATGACTACATACTTGACTTTGCCATTATTAGTTACAACCAGATTCAAGTTGCAAGTAGAATATCACAGCAGTTGACCAACTGCTTTGCGCACACTTGCACTATTTACTCTCGAGTTCTTGGACAGGTGGAAAAGTGAGTTCTTATTTACTTTGGCTCTGAGCTTATCAGCAGAGATGGGAACTGTGTTATGAAAGACATATTTGTAGGTGGCCTTTTGCATGTTTGTGGTTTATGTGCTTGCAGACAACTTAAGCCTTTATGTTCAGCAAACTGTCCATGTACAAAGAATAAATGTATTTCAAAAGTTTTTCAGCGATAACATATTGTGATTGTCATCATTGTAAATATTCTGCGCCAGGGTTGGGAAGTCTGGTTCTTTTTTTTTTTTTGAGTTGGTTCATTCAGATGGTTCTTTCAAAATGTTTCAGTTTCTTCTCACAGTTTTACTCTTAAACAAAAAAGATCTGCATGTGCGATTCAGATTTTAAAAAGTTAGTTTGTTAGCACATGTAACATCACTGTTCTTTACACTACCTTTCAAAAGTTGGGGTCATTAATATATAATATGTAATAGTTTAGCAAGGATGCATTAAAGTGACAGTAAAAACGTATACACTGTCACAGAAAATTTATATTTCAAATAAATGCTGTTCTTTTAAACTTACTATTCATCAATGAATCCTGAAAAAAATTTATAGCAGTTTCGACAAAAATATTAAGCAACACAGCTTAGCTTCATGATTCTTTAGACTACTGTAGAAGCTAAGAGTATATTTAGCTTTTTTTTTTTTTTTGTGGAAAAAAACATGTTGAAGCTTTCATGAAATCCATCTCCTTGCAGACTGACTTTGCCAAAAAGTTGTTCCCATCTCAAGGTCAATGCTCTGTGATTGTTTAAGTAAAACAGACTGCTTTGTAATTGATACAAAAATATCCTTCACTTTACAGAGCCTCTATAAAAGGGAATTAATTTGGGGATTAAGGAAATCGGAGAAGGCAAGAGAGCTACCTCTGGTGAATGCTCTTTAACCCAGACTTTCAGCACCTGACTGGCTACAACAAAGGGTAATGGTGGTGATGACGGATGCTGCTGCTGTCTCTCTGTGTGGCGCACAGTCTGCGCCTTTTTTAGTGTCACGGTTCTCAGAGGCTCAGACTGGCTGCTACATTACCCCCAACTCTCAATCAAAGCCCACTGTCAGACCCCGAGCAAACAGAGGAGTGTTTTTCATGTGTTTGTAGTGGTCTGAAAAATGAGTCGGTCATTCCAGTGGATACATAGAGTTATGATTACAGGTGTCAGACTAATGTTTTTTCTGTGACACTTCAAAGTGCAAATCATATTGGAATTTAAGTTTCATCTACGGATTAATCATACAGTAAAATTATCATTATTATAATGTGAGAATGCTTTAAATTGAATCGATGGGCACGTATCAATATTTCAATACTAAAGAATGTCATTAAATAAAAAGTTCTACACGTCCTTCCACCCCTTACATAATTGTTTACTAAATATGAATTTAACTGAAATAATATTATTTGATATTATTTCATTTAAATATATTTAAATGAATTAGAAATATAAAATATTTATATAAAATATAAAGTATATATACTGTACAGTATATACTATTATATATTTTGCATATTTATGTTATTCATTTTTGTTTCATTTATTAATAATAATAATAATAATTAGTATTTTATATATTTTAGATTTATACTTTATATAGTTTTTATAGTGTATATATATATATATTATATACACTACTCTTTCACGTTTTTGAAATGTCTCTTATGCTCACCAAGGCTGCATTTATTTGATGAAAAATACAGTAAAAACTGTAATATTGTGAAATATTATTGCAAACTAAAATAGCTTTTTTCAATATTCAATATACACAACAGTATGAAGTAAAAGAGTTACAAAAAGCCACTGTTGGATGCAACAAATGCCTCGTTTATAATGGGTTTTAATGTTTTTGTCTCGTCGCTCCGTCAGGGACAAGGCATCACAATATGGCAAGGGGCGTAACATTTACGTCACATGCTTGAGGTATTCAGCCAATCACAACGCACTGGATAGCTGGCCAATCAGAGCACACCTCGCTTTTCAGACCGATGAGCTTTGTAAAAATCGACACTTTTCAGAAAGGTGGGGCATAGAGGAGAAACAATAATGTAGAGTATGTGGAAAATAATGTGTTTTTTTAACCTTAAACCGCATAAACACATTTCATTACACCAAATACACAAAATAATGTTCTTTTTAGCAACATCAAATGACCCCTTTAACTTTTATAAAGAATATCTCTTTGGATTTGAGACTTTAGTCTTTGCAACTTTACAGATATTCTTTATGCACCAAGAGCTTGTAACACTTCAAAGAGAAAGGAAAAATTGAAATCGCATCATATGACCCCTTTAAGGCTATTTTGTGATTCAAATTTTAAACTGCAAAACAATGTAACATACTGAGCCAATTCCAAGCATTTGTTATTGTAAAAGACATTTTTCTCCTTTAAGATGGAATCTTCCTCAGGTTACAGCCTGTGCTGCAACACGTCCCGTCGTATAAGCACAACTTGCGGCCAATTACAGGAGGAAGCCATGTCTTCTGCTGGGTAATTTACGCCTTGTGCCCCAACCAGGAAAAATGCAGAATATTGCTCTGTTAAATCAACATTGCAGAGTACTGCGGCCCACATGATGAATGTTAAAGCAATTTATTGAGTATTAAGACCAGTTTTTATGCCTACAGCATGCCATTGATACATCCATTGATAGTAATGATGAGACTGCAGTAGGTAAGCAAAGAGTTTTCTGTGCAGAGAGTAACTGTAAAAAATCAGGCTTGTCTGTGTGGCTGCAGGGTGGGACACAAAGCGCAGTGGTGGTAGCCATCATCGACTGAGCAACACTCTAAGCAGCTGGTGACAGATCTGTCGGGATGCATGACCACTTTACACCATGCACTGTGTGTGTATGCATCTGTGGGTCACACGCACACACACAGTGTTTTTACTGGAGACTCCTGCACAATGCTCCTGAGGAATTCCACCAGTGTCCAGTGGTAAAAAGCAGCTTCTAAATGTTCACTCTAAATAAAATACCCTACTTGATGTTTTAATGTGAGCTGCGGCACATTCTCTCCACCCATGTTTGTGTTTCATACCTCATTATTAAGCACAACATGTTACTTGATCATGGAGGTGGGCCGGTTTTCCTTTGGATCACTATGTCAAATGGTCTTCAGGAGTGAGATATCAAATAGGAATGCCCATATTTAGAGTTAAGGGTTAGGAATTGCTCTGAGGTGAAATAATTTGTTTTCAAATTAGCTCATCTCCAGCCTTCATTCCTATCCTCTGACCAATAAAGTGTACTCAGGTGCATTCTTTCATCTTGTGCAGAGGCAGAGAATGTGAAGGTGTTCAGATATCAAAAACTATTAGCCTTTTCATGCTTTACATCAAGTTGGCTCCTAGGTAATGACACTTTGTGTGATCATCATTTGAAGATGTCTGACTGGAGACTAATTTGATGTGGCTGATGTGTGTTCACAATGATTGCAAATGATGCATCTTGCTTTGGCAGAGTGAATAAAAGAAATTACTTCTCTAGCCTGACGTAAGGGATATGGAGCCAGTTTGTGGTACATACTGAACTGTTTACCCTATTGCTTAGGCCATATTCCCTAGCCGGTATTTCACATGCCTTCTTAAATAGGAACGACTGCTGTGGTTGTATTGTTAAAGAAATAGTCCACCCAACAATGAAAATTCTGTCATCATTTACTCACACTTGTGTTGTTTAAGACCTGTATGACTTTCTTTCTTGTGAGTATGTTGGTAACCAAACCGTTTTGGTTCCCATTGACGTCCCTTATGGACAAGTTATAGACAAGCAGTACTGTGAACAGAAGTGGGAAGCGAAACTGTTTGGTTACCAACATTATCCAAAACAATTTCTTTTGTGTTCCACAGAAAGTGTGTCATAATAGACAATAGGCAATGCTTCTGTTCATTTATTCATTTAATTAGGCATTTTTGCTTTTTTAAAAATATTTTAAGTTATTTTTAATAGAGGTGCTTTAATTAGTGAGCTGTGTTTAATCTAGCAGAGTTTGCACTGTTAAACCCACATCAAAAAGAAAATTCATAACGATCATTTTAAAATTACTGCATTTTGTTCCAAGAATGTGTGCAAATTATTGAAAGTATGTAGTTATAGTATTAAAAATGTGCAGTTTTGCACATCCCTACTTAATAGGCTGTACATATTTTCCTTGTTCACAGGGGGTTTTCCATTGATTAATCCGCATCAAAGCTGAGTGAGAGAGGCAGAAGTCACGGTTCATCACCCCAAGGCAAATCCAAAGCCTGAGTCAGAGCATGTTTGAGAACTGGCAGCCATCAAGTGAAATAGTTTCATAGAGATGAACCTGATTGGTTGAAGTGTTTGACATACTACCAAAACTGCATGTACATAATTCTGGTCTAAAGATTGAGGGGAGTTTTTTTTTTCTTTTTAAATTACAGTCTACTGGCATGAAACCCATTAATCCATTCCAGATCGTGATTTCCCCATCCAATACCACCGCCTCTGCAGAGATAAGTCTCTACAAATAGCACAAGAACAGAAGCATCTCCCACCTTGGTTAAAAGCTTCATGTAAAAACATATTAGCAATGGAAGTATGACTGCCTGAGGATGGAGAGGTAGAATTCACTGTTTGCTTTGTGAAGACAGGGAGAAAAAGAGAAGGAGAGGGAGAGTTAAATGGAAAGTTCAGTAGCAGGTGAGACTCACCTGAGAAAGCGAGTGGCCTGTAGGCCTGTCTCATTTTGACTGCAGTCGGGGCTGGGGAAGGGAATCTGTTGACAGACACTCAGATATCCCAGGCACTATGGAAAAGATAAAGGCAACATTGTTGTACAGAAGGGGCTGGTCTTAATCTGGGTGAGCTGAAGATCAGTATCATAGCTGGTGGGAGTGTACTTGGTGTTGGCTGTACAGTGCTGGAGAAAGGAAAATCCCTTTGGTGTGTGAGAGATGGAAACATTTGGCTGTTTTTTCCCCAGGAACGTTTTTGTAATCATGTACGATGATGAGGACACTGCTTTTTTACACATATCTATGTTCACACATCTGATTTGGTTTCCATATTTGAACTTTAAGAATGACTGTCTATGTCAATTTGCAGGTGATGAAATCTGATCCTTTTGTTTAGACAGTGTAGTCGATATCAAGCGTATCATCGGTTGCTCTAGTAATGATGTAAGTGACAGTATAATGCCAGGAGAGAATTTTGCCTCTGCTCATATCTATGATGACATCTTGGTGTGGAGATAAACTCACGATGGGGCATAAAAGAATATAAGCGACATGAGAAACTTTACTATGTCCAAAACTGCTAACTCGATCACTCATAGTATATTCGTCGTTTCCAAAATTATGATCAAAAAATTCTTGAAATCCAATACGACTATTTATACTGAGACGTACTCCCCCAAAAATCTGAATTTAATAATGTTTTAGGCCACATATTGATGTGGTTTTGCCTTGTGTTTCTAAACATGGGATTTCAGGTGTTTTTTATGCTTTTCAGACTACAATCGAGAAGGATTTCAGTTGGATTTGCCAAAAAACTGCCTGTCTGAACAAGGCCATTTTCCCCCATGCCTTTTTTCAAAGGGCGCATCTAGAGATAATTGTTCATTCCATGACTTCACACATCTTTTTTAGCAGTATGTAAATATGTTTTGATTAAGACATTTGATATTTAAAGAGATCACAGGTCTATGGAGAAATTTAGTTTGGTGATTAATCACCTCTCTGAGAAAGGAGATCCCTCCTCAGAGGAATTCGCCAAGGACGGGCTGTCGCGAGGAGCATCAGTTCGGGGAACCACGTCCGGCTGGGCCAATACGGCGCTACCAACAGAACCTGCTCCTCGTCGAACTGAATCGCGTAGCCGAGTCTGATGGTTCTCATGAGCCAGCGAGATGGCCTGGGGAGCTCTAACCAGGCCCCCAGCGACCGAACTAGCGGGACCATCGACGTACCCGGAGTGGGGCAGCGAAGTGGAACACAGGGACCCAACCCGGGATTTGGCTTTAGTTAGCACTCGAAGGTGATTGGGCTCTCGGGCGAGATCCCAATTCGTCAGTCACGACTGACGTAACGTCGAACGTGACTGACTGAAAGGGAACTGTGCTTTTTCACCGCTATTATCCCCGCTATACCTAGACACCCAGATCTTAAATGTCTTTCTGCAGTAGTAGATAGAGTGTAGCACTCAGGTATCCAGTTTTCAGGCTTTTACCTCTGCTGTTGATGGACAAACCCTACCTGCTGGGTAGTTCAAGCTAGTGCCATTAGTCTTTCAGCATTTAGGAGTATGGCTTCAGTGCAGCCTAGCTGAATGCTACTCCTGTAGTGCTTCGTGTTGACTGCCATGCTTAATTAAGATATCCTTGTCTGTTAGCAAACTTTCCATTGTCTGAGGAACATTTCTGTCACTCTTTACAACACTATCAACATCCATGCACCTCCTCGATGTTATCTTCGACCATAGATCTGGGTGACTAATTACTGCACAGGTTGTAAAGAAGAGATTTTACTGATGTCTAGTTTCAGGCCTGTAATTCACACTTCTTGGGCTTCAAGCTTTCCACATCTAGTTATAACACAAAATATCAAAACTAACTGAAAAGCAAGCTCAAATCACATACATGTCCACAAGGCAGAAATATTTCCACTGTCAGCGCAAACATATGTCAACCATCAGACCAATATAACTGTAGTCTGCTCACAAATGTCTGCTCTATACCTGATAAAGAATTGCCCTCAGGTGAGAGGACTTTTCCAGAAGCATTTTGAAGTCTTAAAAGCCAAAGAATTATCCTAGAGATTTTCAGATGTTAAAGTATTTTTTATTCATTGGAATTAACAAAATTGATAGAAAAAGAGAAAATTTTGACTAGGAAAATGCAGTAAAAACAGAAAATATTGTTTATAGCAGGGAATAAAACATTAAAAATGAGGGGAATTATTATTTTTTTTTTTTTTGTTAAAAATCTATTACAATCTCTTTTAATGAACTGAGTAAAATATTTGATGTAAAAGTGACACAATACATTTCTATGCATCATAGAGAGTTAAAATGCAAGAGGGCATAAATTGATTCCTATGTCCCTAGTCCTTTATTTGGGAATGGCAAAATAAAACATTTGAAAGAAATGTAAAAATATTCAGAAACTTGGATATGGTCATTTATGCTGCTCTTGAACTGTATCCTTAACTTGCATAATATAATGTTTATGTAGTGCTGAATAACCTTTCATGCACTCCAAAGGGATATAATTGCTCCTCTGAGGACTATAGTTATATAGTATAGTATGTGTGTGTGTGTGTGTGTGTGTGTGAGTGTGTGTGAGTGTGTGTGTGTGCGTGCGTGCGTGCGTGCGTGCGTGTGTGTGTGTGTGTGTGTACAGAGCAGCCAGGTGACAGTGAAGTGATGACAGGTGTATACACAGCTGTGACAGGTGAGCATTGGACACTGTACCAGGCGGAAAGCTTTGATTTGGATTCAGTAAACAACAACCACAGACCACCAAGTTTAACACTTCAAAGACTTCAAAGTTCTGTTGTTGTGTGGTCAACTCAACCTGTGACAGGCTGCTTTACTAGATATACACTACTATTCAAAAGTTTACGGTCAGTAAGATTTTTTTTAAAGAAACTTTGTACTCTTCAAAAAATCCTGAAATAAAGCTTGACGGTTTCCACAAAAATATTAAGCATTACCTGTTTACTAACTGTTTACAAACTAGTTTACTAATAAGTTTATAAATTAACTGTTTTCGACGTTAATAAAAATAAGCACCAAATCAGCATATTAGAATGCTTTCTGAAGGATCATGTAACACTGAAGACTGGAGTAATGATGCTGAAAATTCAGCTTTGCCATCATAGGAATAAATTAATAAATCATAATAAATTATACATTTTTATTAATATAAATTAAAATAAAAAACAGTTATTTTAAATTGTAATAATAGTTCACAATATTACTGTTTTTACTGTTTTACTCTTCCCGACCCCAAACATTTGACTGGTAGTGTATTTGTAAAATAAAATTTAACATTTAAATGACACTGAAAATATTGATTTTATTTTTGCTTTTCCTAAGCAGATTAACTCGACGTGACCAATGGCAAATTCAAACAAGCCATCAAATTGATTCTGTCAGTCTGGAGGAAGTGACTGGGAAGAGGTACAATAGTAACCAGAGAAAGCATAATAAGTTTGGAAGTATCTCTGGGTGTCTGCCAAAACCTGTAATTGTATCAGCAGAGTCATGAGATCATTAGTTAATGCACTCTTCTGAGTTACAGATGTGAATGTCCAGTAGTTGAATCGGTCGTTCATGATCCACGTGTGCTCCCTATGGAAAGGAAACAGATTGTAGTTTTAGAGACTCTAGTTCATTCTGAAAGGGATGCAGTGTAACATATTACATTTACTTTTTTTACGTGATTCTTTTTAACAGATTGTCCTGTGATTTATGGCTTTCTAAATGCTGGTGCTTGGTTCCAAATTTAATAACAGAAATCTATCACACAGGTTCTGTTTTCATTATTAATATTTTTTGTCTGAGCACCCTGAGAGTTTTTCCAGTGATGTGCGTGCTGTTATGTTTTGATTTAGTAAATGCTAGTGCTTCTCATATAATATTTTAAAAAGTAACATTAGTTGTATGCTAAATGCAAAAAAATACATACATACATAAAATGTATATAAAAAAAAAAGCAAAAAAAAACTTGTTTTACTACAGTATGTATTTTAAAACTTCATCCTTGCTTTATTAGTAATGTTCATAGTAGTGGGAATATACATTTCCATCAGTGATATTAAATTACAAGCTACCATCACTTTGCTTGGCTCAGGAATAGTGCAAACACCAACTTTACATGACACTTTATTTTGTTTTGTCAGATGCGTGCCAAATAATAATTAAGGGCGCATACCCTCTGAAGGACACTATATCTGTCAGCACTACTGACGGAGGCATGCCTTGTACATTAATTATCATGTTTACGCCTCCAAAGATCTTCCTATATGGTGCGTATTAAACTTTAGCTGATATCTTTTGATGTCCCAACATGTCTTTCAGTTCCTGTCTTGATTGCCTGCCTGACAGCATGCTTCCACCTGTTTAAAACAGCAGCAGTTATAAAATCATCTGTTTCTAACAAATCAAAAGTTAATTCATAATTTATTTAGAACTGCTCAGATTGTTTGAAATTGACACATCAAAAAGTTAATTGATCATTTATTTATGACTGCTCAGACTGTATGAAATTAACAGACTCTCACGGTTGTGCATTGAGTTTCAGGAAGAGCGTAATGATGTCTGGGGAGGTTGAGGTTTTTAGAGACACAGCCTGCAGATGGCACTCTTGTCCCTGGACCTTGGATCTTGGGGACATAGGAAAGCAGATCAGTAGGACATGAAGACATTTAGATGTGACAGCCTAATTTTCCAACCGACGCAGAGTGCTGGGTGCACTAAAATTGATCCGTTACACTTGAAATGTTCCTCCGCTCTCCACATCATAGATAATGCTTGACTGACTTCCCCACAATCAAATCATTGGCAGAACTAGGAAATCATTCTCAAAGTAAGTACAGTGGTTTAAGTTTCAACTAATATTGATTCAAATAATTATTTTCTCCCTTTCTACTTGTATCTGGCTTGCTTTCTTTTATCCAAGTCAGATTAGAACACAGGAAAATTTGGGTAGAGGTAACAGTGTTCACCAAGTACAATTCACCACAAGAGCTTAAGTTCAAGAGCATACAGCAGATTAGGAAAGCACACATTTTTTGCACCATGAATGGTGGAACATGCTGTCTGCCAATTATTTTAAGTGCCTGGTTTTAAGAAAACCAAGATCCAGTTATTTTCCCAAGACAAGCCTGGAGATAGTGTCCTTACAATTAGCTTATTCATAAAGTGCAAATGATATTTAGAACATTTAAACCAGAATGTAAACTGTGAAGAGGAACAAGGGTAAGTGAGTAGGATTGGATAAATAGGATCAACTTCATTACAGATTCTGCACTGACGACAAGCCTTTAGACAACAGGTCACCATCATTGGCCTCCTGCCACTGGGAACGATGGGAGTCTGACAAATGCAGCCAGCCTTTGCTGTTTGGCTGCAAACATGTTTCTTTTCTCTCTCTCTCTCTCTCTCTGACTCACTCTCTCTTTTTTTCTCTCTCTCTCCCACACCCACATAGACAAACGGACACACACTCTCACTCTCACACGCCTCCTCTCACCCGTCTCAGTGTCAGGATTCAGGGGGAACTCTGTCGCTTTGACCTAATCCGCTTTTCCGCCCAGCTGTGAGGGAAAGTCACCTTTTGATTTGATCACATTTGAATGCAGAGAGGACCGGAAAGAGGTGACTGTGTGGCACTCCTGGAGATGCTTGACGCAGGCCTGAATGGGAGCTGTTGTAGTTAGGGACAAAAATGTGACAGGCAGCTTTATCACGCTTAGCAAGACTGACCATCTGAAAATTATTGCCTCCTTTACATGCACTTAAAGGGGCCTAACCTAACAGAAATGCACACGGATAGACATTCAACAGACACTGCTCTGCTGTTCAGCATCTTGACAGTGTTAGGACTTGGTTGGACTACTTTAATGTTGCTTTTGGGAAGATGATGAACTCAAAGTGGCCAGTGACAAATGTAACCTAGGCTTCAAATTGATTATGTCAGTGTTTTGGAGTGGATGGCTCATCCCATTGGACAACAGGCCAATTATTTTGCAATAATTATATAATTCTGGAAGTTTGTTCATAAACATTCATTTCTACTGAAGCATGTGTCTACATGTGTTTCAGTAGATTTAATTTAATATCCATTAAATTTAATATCCATAAACATAGTTACAAATTGTTCCATAGACAGACATACAAACAATAAAGGGTATCTGTACAATAGTTACCAAGGAAAGCATTGCTTAATTTGGAAATATGTTGATGTGTCTGCCAAAAGGCGTAATTGTATCAGCAGAGTGATGAGATCATGAGTTCATTTACACTTTGTTGAGTTGCAGATGTGAACGTTCAGTAGTTGAATTGGTCAGACAAATAACACCATGTCCCTTTTGGAACACACATTGTGGTCTTGGAGACAGAATCTTATCTGCTATGAAAGGAGTGCAGTGTACCATATTACATGTACTTTCTTTATTTCTTTCTGAATTCTGGAACTTTCCATTTGCTAGTATTAAAGCTGACAAGTACATCTAATTTTTGGTGTGTTTGTACAGCTCTATCGTGAATACTGAGGTGTCCAGATTCAATTAGCAAACAATTATGAAAACAGTCGACAAAATTAACTATTTTTTCTTGAAAAGTTTCTCAAAATAATTTAATCTCAAACACACAATTCCCCAACAACAGTTGGTAGGTGTGATATCCCTTACTGCGTTTACATTTAAAATATCTTTGTTGTAGAATTTTGTACCAGAGACAGCTATCCCATGTCAAGTTATTTGACACTTATCATAAAAATGGAGAGTCATATGGAGACAGAAATTTAGAAAATGTATTTGTACAGTGCAGGTTTGTAAGGTTTTAATTGAAATATAGGTCATGCATTTGCTAAATCAGTTGGTGGTTAAGCTCTGTAAAGACACTAAATGAGGCTTTTTAACTTTTATACTGACTCGTCAAGATGTTTGTGATAAGAAGAAACATATTCCATAACCGAATGTCACAGCAAACCACGCAGCCAAACATAATTCATCAGACAATAATCAAAACAAAACTCAGTGCTGGAGGCTTGAGGAATAAAAATGATGTTCAAAACCACATCATATTTTAGGGCAATCCTAAAGCCACTACCACCCTTACCATCTCCGGCTGTTTGGGATGATAAATGGCTTTAATAAGTCTGTAGCTTCAGGATACACTACAAGGAAATGAAAGTGAAACAGTTTTTTGTGTGTCCATGTTTTGGAGATTTACAAATAATGTTTCTTATCATGTGTAGACTAGTCCAAATTCTTAGTGACAGACATACAGAGGAAAGCATTTCTTCTCATAAATGTTTGTGTCACTGAAGTCATGTTCATAAAACAACACAAGGAGCCATGGAATTTATAAATCCCATTTGTGTCCTCTCTAATATTTATACTATTAATTGCTTCAATCTGAATGTCTTCAGGACATATTCTGCACTTTTGTAGCATATTTTGTTGTTGGTTTTTTTTCTTAAGTCCACTTACAGTACATGACCATTTTCTTCTCTCTTTCTGCCCCCTAAATTAAACAAGTCGTTCTGTTACTGTACTTTTAAGACTTCTATATGTAAATAAACTTAGTTATGATTGTCTAACCTTTTAGCAAGGGAATTATTATTATCATTTTGAATTTTTTAAACCGTTTCTCATGAAAAAAAAAAAAAACTTCAGGGGAAGTTGCTAAAGATGCATCCTTATGTAACCGTAACATAGAATGCACAATTAGATTACTTAAACTGACTAGCCATCTCTTGCTTTCTAAGCATTTCATTTAAAAAAATTGATGGACATCTCACCGAAAATATGATTTAAAATATGTTCATTTAGATTTGTTCGTGAATGTAATATAAACACGTTTTTTTTATGATTCGATTTTTTTATTTTTAAATACAACATAAAATTACTGCACAGTTACACACTTTTGAACAATTACATTTTATGTATTTTCTTATTAAGTAAAACTACACATTCTGAACAAATATAGTGTTTAAGCAGTGTATTGGTAGTTATTTATTATACTGCCTAACTGATCAACAATTACAGGTAGAAGCTAATAATAATGTGTATCATAAATGAACAGTTATTATTGAACAATTGCAACTAGCAACTTAATTCACATATGAAGTGAATGAAGTTGGTTTCCTCATTTTGTGTAATTTAGAGGGAAACTATGTGCCTTTTTATTGTTTGAGTCACTGTTCAAAAGTTGCCAAATACATTTTTTAAATAGTAAAATTTGTTGCTAGGTGCTTAAAAAAAAGTCACTAAAGTAATCTGAAAAGTTGCTAAATCTAGCAACAAAACTGCTAAATTGGCAACACTGTACAAACAGGGTCACTAGTGTGAATAGCTAACCGTTTTATAGCCGTTTCTCCAGTAACTGGAGATCAATGTTACTGAGGAGCTGCAAATTATTGTGGGTTTTGATCGCACAAGTATCGGCTGACAGTGCCATGCCACATTTTATTTCAAAGAGCTTGCTGTGACAGTGGCTTCTGGTAATAATAGTATATGTTTCCCCTCCTGGAGAGGCCGTGAATGCTATCTCCCCACACCATCTCATTCCATCTAAGCCTCACACAAACCGCTGACATATCACACAAATGCCTCCTTTATTAGCTGCCAGTGATTGTTTGCTGAATGGGAGAGTGGCCCCCAGTACCCCAGCAGACATTCCAGCACAGTGTTACACTTACATGACATAAGATGAAGGTATATTTCTGTTGAACAGGTCTGTATTGGCTGCTCCTGATTTCTCTTGCCAGGATGTGGTCTGAACAGAGATGCTCGCTACGATCGTGAGGGGAAAACTGTTGGATATCATTCTCCTCACTCTTGACCTAAAATATATTACATTCTTTGTTATCAGCATCATGAAGTGTATTAAACATTACATTATGCCAGGGTTTCCCAAACTGGCATAATTAAAAGCTGGAAGATTTTCCAAATGCGAGTCAGAAATTATACATTTTCCTTATGAGTCAGAAAAACAAGTGCAATCTTTAGAATTTTGTCTTTGAACTTCCGTTTTTGCGGTAGCTCTATAGTGTCGCTGTTAAAGAGTAATTAGCCGGTGAAGTGGATTTACTTATTGTGGAGTTAACGAAAGTTATGTGCATTGTAATGTTCGACACAGATCTCATAACAAATGTCAGTAGTCCGGGAAGATTTTAAAATGAGCAGTTCATTCATAAATTTGTACGACATTACCTTCGCGCTGTGGAAATACAAACGGTAGACAAACAACAATGAGCGCAGTGCTAAAAATGGGCGGGGCTGCATAAGGTCTATAAAAGTGGTAGAATTTTAGAAATGAAAATTTAAGAGAGAAAAAAGAAAAATTAAGGGCTAATCAAATTATGAATAATTTACTGCCACTGTGCGAATGTGTAATCTATAAAAAAGTAACTGTGATCTGATTATGAGCATTTTAAAATGTAATATAATCTAATTACAAGTACTTACATTTTGGAATCTGATTACGTAATCCAGATTACATGTAATCAGTTACTATCCAGCACTGTTTATCAGATTCTACTCTTCTTTATAATAAGATTAGCAGAATAGTCAGTGGAACAGGATAAACTAATGTATTTTAAACTTAAGATGCTTTTATTCCATACAACCACATTTGGTTCCACTTGATGCTTTTCATTAGAAATGCTGAGTAGAATGTCATCTTCCCCCCACCGTTTAATTCCACATTAGTCAGCCAGTGCAGGAAGAGTTATTTAATTAACATTTCTCTCCTTGTGTCTCCATCTGACATCAGTACAGGCTGCCCAGCTGTGTTTTTCTGAAGAGAGAAGGACATGTACACAGTCTCCTCTGACCCAGCGCTGAACTGTGGAGGCAGCCAGTGAAGTTTCATGAAGCTCCGTTACTCAACTAACCTGATAATGCAGAACTGACAAGGAAAATGGTAATATCACAGGCCAATCACATGGAACACATTTTTGCGTACATAAACAGCGGAATGGAGCAGAATACAAGAAACTCAGGCTGCATTTTTAAACTTTTCAAATTTGCACTTATGGTGCAAGAGGCTGAAAAACAGTAAGAGGTGATGCTTAAATTAAAAGTAGGTCAGTGCAATGCAGAAACAATCCTGTAACTGGTAACAGTTAAATGCAACATCAGCATTCATATATTAATTACATTTTAAAATTACAGTATATTTAACTTATTTCTAAGTAATTTATTCTATAAATGTAGGGCCAGATTTACTAACAGCTTACGTCAGTGCAAAAAAATTTTGGTGTTAAAAACTGCTATCAGGATTTTTCTAAAGACGCATTGAAAAATTAGCGCTGAAAAGGCATGGACACAGTCATTTTTGTGGCTGTAGGAGTTTCCCTTTCAGGCACAACATTTATGGGAGGAAATTTATTTAAATGAATCACGCAACATGATTTACTAAGGTTTGCGGTAGTCAATTTACTGGTATTTGCGCCATTATTTACAGCACATAAAAAGCATGTCTTAAACCAGGCTCTAATTTGCACTGCTCTTGGTAGATTGCATTGGTTATTATGGAAATTATCCAGTTGCGTCCGTGTTCTTTAATGTGCGCACTGTCAGTAGATCAGCCGTGCTTTCATGGGATTGCGCTCTCACGCTAATTTGCCCTGTTTAGTAAATCTGGCCCATAGTCTAATATTTGAAGACCACCTCCAAGTGGAGATCTGACTGTTCCAGCAAATGGTAAATTCGAAGTTTTCAGTCTAAATATCAACTTTCCATTCTTGAAGAAGCTTCAAGCTGTCCAAACAATGATAGTGGGGGACAGCAACAAGCAACATGAGGCAACCCTGGGGAATACGCCACTTGGAATAGGGGTAGAGGGAAACCGTTTTATTTTCCTTTGACTCAGAAATATGAACTTGCTTCCCACATTTGTTTGCTTAAATTTGCACCATTGCCAGGTGCACAGATCTACCAGGCCAGGGCCATCACGATGACTTCATGCAGTACACAACATATCTTTCTAAGAAGTCCATTAAGAGATTTATTAGTTGTTGGGGGTGTTTTAATATCTCAGTTGTTTTTACATGCAGTTAAGCACACAAATATAAGAAACATATACTGCAAAGCTAAAAAGGTTAAAATCAGCTACTTGATGGTGGGCTAAAATCTGCCTGTTCAATGTGTCAGAGTATCTCTAGTCTACACAATTAATTTGCTTGTGCAACCTGAGCAACTGTAATTATATTATAGCACTTCAAAACTGGGTCCGATCCCTTACATTCTCTTTCTTGATGTGCCAAAATTGTCAGAACATCAGACGCACTGACAAGTTGAAAGGTCATTGCCAAGTGTGTCACCTATGCCAGAAATTCAGCTTGCCAGTATTGTTGTTTCTTGAAAGAGCCGCTCGTTTACCTGATATCCACCAAACAATGTTGGAGACCTTGTGATATACATTACATACATATACGCTGTCCGTGTTCTTGTGTATGGCTGCGATAATATGAACACAAAATGTCGCCACTCCTTGAAATCTCTCTTGGCATGCAGTTGAGCCAAACTCTTTTCCCTGAAGAATCTGCATCTTGTTACTTGTTCAAACTTGTTTTCTGGAAGGAGCTTGACAGATCTGTGAGTTCATTGAAACAGTACTCAGCTGGTGTTGCCAGTTGAAATTATTAAGCCACGTAGTCGGAGTCATTATGCTGTTCACCTCGCTTTGCAGTATCATAAAGGTGACCATGTATTGAACTGGTAGATGGAAGGTAGTGGTTTTTATGACTGATCCAGAATCCATATTTGACAATCAATAAATGATCCAAGTGTCCTACATAAAATGGCAGCTTCTTGGAAAAAATGCTGGGGGGGATAAATTCTTCCACTAATGGAAAGAACATCCAAACATTTTGAAGAGTCACAGAAGTATTACGGAACATTGGAATTTGTCATGTGTACTTTTTCTTGTTTCTCAGTAGACATGCATAATGAGACACATTTCAAGCCAGTCTTAGTTGATGATGCATAAAGTTCCCAATAAGCCTCACTCCGAGGTTTTCTTTGTCTTAGTGAGCAAACACTGCAATCATAAGCATTTTAAGGGATTAAACGTAGAGACGTTCTTTTGGAAAACATCATTAGTGAATTGTCATCCATAAATTGTATAACTTAAGCAATACATTAATGGAACGCACAGTATTGAGACCCTTTAGTCACCAAAGCCTATGTAACCAGCGTCATTACTGTACTATGAAATATGACTAGTCGGAGTTCAGACATATCAAACAGGTAAGCCCCAGAGCCAGGTAGGTCACATAACTCAAAGAGGAAAACATTGCTCATGTTTCCTGAGCACTCTTAAATCTCTGGGGTGTGGTGGTGCTGGGAGGGGGCTGCACCAAAAAGAGGGCAGCAAAAGTCCCTTGAAGCCCTCTGGGCCTAGAAAGTCTTGGCTTGCTGTACTTATCATGCAGGATTTGGGTTAGTCTGGTGCCCTTGGCGTTGAAATCAAACACTTGGCCTTGAACTAGGGTGAACTGTAGGTGATTCTTAAATTGCAATTGCTGCATGATTTCATTAAGAGGAATAATTAAGCTTTTTGCTTTGGGGCTTCTCTTCTCAAAGTATCATGCTATAAAATGATCATCTTTAGCTGTATGTTTTCTGGCATAATGCGTTTATAGGAAATGTACTAAACCTGAATACTGGTTGGAAAAGCTGAATCTTGGAATAAGCTGAGGAATGCTACTCTGTAATGGGTACTTTTTGAAAGCAATGTGCAGCAAGCAAGCATCCATGAAAAACCTAAAGTACAGTAGTATAGGTATTGATGTGAAGTGATGCAGAGTTCATCTGTCATCAAACGGTTCAAAATACAGGCTTGCAATGGTTTGCGCTGTCACTACAGTCCTAATGTTTTTATTTATTTTTTCAAGGAGATCATCAGAGATGATCGACTACATTCCTGTCACTAACTCTCCTCTTGTAGAGGTGATGAAAAAGAGTGAATTAATAATTCTAATGCCGTGATGGCATATTTGACCAGAAACTCAAAGCTGACACCTTAAATCATTTTTCATGCTTCGCCTTGCAATATTGGTTGTATATTTTGCACATTCTTATTCTGACACTATCAATATTATTGCAATACTTATTTAGACTTGTTAAGGTTTATGACACAACTAGTATGACTTTGGAGATAATCTACTTGAATCTTATCTCAAATCTCATTTCCAAATAAGGAAACATCACGACCGCCCATTTATCTATTAATTTCATATGCCACAAGTAGCAATCAAACACTTTCAGATCATACAAATATGTAGATGAAAGTGATTCACACAAACCCCAATAAAAGCAACCAACATCCTCCTCTGTGTAGAACTTGAGGCACGGAAAGAGCAAATGTACACTTATCCCTGTGCTTTAGGCCACGGACATGGCTGCTTTACCGCCATAATCCTGCTATTATTTCTGTTCCTTTCTCTGAAAATTACAGTTTTCACCGAATTAAGTTGGAACTGCTCCCGTGCTGATGTATTCACAGCCTTCTTATTCATTTGGCCTCCAGTGCTCAGGTCGTCTTTGACTGGAGTCATTAACACATTCTTTACACATCTAAAGGGATGAAGCAAAGAAGTGCACTTCAGCCTTTTAATGTACAAACACCTACCTCCACCTGGGCTGTGCACTTTAAATATCCCTCCAATATTGTTGCTCTATATTCCACAAATTGGGTTGAGTTACAAGCTGGCACAGGTCTGGGAAGACATTATACATGGAGTGTAATTTTAGACACATGCCACACATGATGAGGAGAGGCCAGCAGGGAAGGAGATCTGTAATTAAGAGCAGTTTGATGGTATTTCCTATAGCAACATGAGCGATCAGCTTCATTGTCAGGCTTTGTGGGACCTCCTGTGTCGTTGGAGTGTGTCTTAAGTGAAAGTCCAAATCCCCTCTACCACCCAAACCTCCAAATAAACATAGACCAACACACACACACACACACAATATAGAGATTATGTTGCATTGAGGACTAATAATGTCAATGCTGGAATATTATTAACCACATTTACAGGCAATTACTTGACACATTTTCTCTTCGGTTTTAGTACACTTCTGATTCATTATGTGAAACTTTTCCTTCTTAAAAGGAATAGTTAGGAATAGTCCTAAGCAGGTTGAGCAACTAGCTCCTGCTCAGGACCAGCTTATAACCAGCTCATGACCAACTAAGGACCAGCTAAAACCAGCTGCGATGCTTCAAAACATTCCTAACCAGCATATGCTGTTTTTTTTTCAACAGGGCATACAGGGGTGTGTTTCCCAAAAGCATGTTTTTTTTGTTTTTTTTTGCAAGTTTTGTCATTACCAACATAGTTCAATGATTTGATGTTTCCCAGAACCATAGTTCCAAAAAAATTGCAAACAACATCAGAAAGTTGTTTATTTGGAACTACAACTCTCAACCTGTGGTTAGAAGCATCTTGTTAGTATGACTTGGACTTAAACAGATCATGCTTTTTATGTAAGAGGGAATCTGCACTGGAATCAGACAACTGGAAAAGAAACAAAACAATGGAGAATAAAAATAGCAAAGTAGTTCTCAGATGCCATGTTCATTAATTACATCAATAATCCGACATTAATTTGAGCTCAAACCGTTTGGCAGTAGTTGTTACTCCACCACCTGTGTGACATCATCAACAGCAGTTAACCAACATTGTTTGAACAACAGATGTGCGAGAAAGTTCCTATGTTTTCAGGAAAAATAGGGACTAGCTAGTTTTTCCAAAAAGCACTGTTGTAGTTAAGCAGTGAGTTACACTGTTCAGGCACCTCAGGTTTGAAACAACATGTATTTGAGCAAATGATAAAACATTTCCTTTTTTTGGTGAACTATTGCTTTAAGGGGGAAAAACCCTAAATTGTAGCACTTTGCCACTTTAAAATCATGGAGAAAATTTCTTGATGACACATAATGCTGTAATTTGCATATATATATATATATAATTGAGAGAGACCCGTGTGTGTGTGTATATATATATATATATATATATATATATATATATATATGTGTGTGTATACACTAGCCAGTCCTGTTGCATAATACTTTTTCTTTTCTTTTTTTCCATGATCACAGGCTCAACTTTAATCTTCTGTTATTATACCAAACATCTCATGTTGTGGATCCATAGAGGTGAGATATACAGATTGTAGCCATCAGTGTACTGTGATACTCCAGCACATATATGTAAAATAAAAGTAATAGTATGTTTGAGGAGCAATCTCGATTCTACACATGCATGTTTGCAGTTCTCTTCACAAAGGAAGTCAACAGTAAAACCACTAATCCTTTGTCAAAATACCATGAGTTGCCTTTGTCCCTCAGGCTCCGATACGAGACATCATTTGAGTAGACTTTTCTATATGTCCTTTTGTCAAGCTCTTCTTGAAATGAAAGGCTATTTGACACCTTAATACTGTTTTTTCCTAATTACTATAGAAATGTATTGTGCACCTGTTGAGCAAAAGATTGTTTCCTATACTCAATTTTGTGCTGTGCACAAAGAAAAGAATCAAAGGATCCTAATGCACAGTGTCAGATTTGTAATAACCACATAAACAGGATTAGACTCACTAGGCTTCGTTGTATGGTCAAGCATTATATGCCAGAAGGCCATTCGTAAGCTATTAATTATAGCTGATCAAGTAGTAAATAGAAATTAACTACTTCTGAGAATTCAGATTCTGAGAATCATCAAACAATAACTTTACCCATCCACAACTCGTAAGCATTTTATATTGTCACATAATCACATTTGTAAGTTTGATGGACCACTGTAATGATATTTTAATGGAGCCTTTGCATTATTTGCTAAAGTTTCAGTCTTCATTCATTGTAATTGCATGGATAAGAAAGACTAGCAGTCTTCACATTTTGATTTTTTGGATGAACTATTGCATTGGTGATTTCATGCGGTTTACACAAGTGTTTATACTGTGCTATATACAGGGTTGCACCATTGGCACTCACACAATCATGAATGGATGCCACTGGCAAATTATAACTGTGCCAGTGGAACATTTAGAGTGTTACTCTGTGCCCTGATTTATGCTTGATTTCTGAAGAGTGGAATAGGAGTCATCAGTTCTTTGAAAGTTCATCCTCAACAATACCTGCTGTGCTGCTTGTGTGCTTGTGCTCTAAACATTTTTAAGAGGAGTTATAGCTCTATGCATGACTTAAGTATTTTAATAGGGTAGGGGGAGTAATGGCAGTTTTCAGACTTGTTCCATCTTGTGAAAAGTGGGCAGGCATTTATTTAGGCTCAATAAAGCAATGACACACAGCTACTTAGTAACTTACACTGAATGAACAGCTCATTTCATTCAAAATGAAGTCATCTCACTGCTTACCTGAAGCTTATCTCACCTCAGTGAAATCACCAATGTTTCTCACTGATCATAAAATAGTTTAACCCTATAAAGCCTGAGCTGAGGCGGACAGTAACTAAGTACATTTACTTGAGTATTGTACTTAAGTACACATTTTGAGTATCGGTACTTTACTTGAGTGTTATTTTTTTCAATACATTTGAAAGACAAATATTGTACTTTTCACTCCACTACATTTCTATCAAGGTCCTCGAAGTAGAAAGTCGTTATTATATAGCAGCTTTGAAAGTCAGTGGGTGATTTTTTTCTTCTCTAAAACTTGACTTTCTTTTTTTCAGACAGTTTATCAGTAATCACTCTTGGGGCTACATGAAGTGATTTCCCAGCATTTTTTGAACACTGACCAGCTGCAAATGTGATATTTATTTACAACAATTCAATAATAAGAAGTTAATATTGTGGTATATATTAGACACAATATTTTCAGATTTTGCTAAATTGTGTACGTGAAAATATTACCTATAAAGCCACAGAAAAACTGTTGTGCATCTCCTAATAAAACACAAAAGGTGTTGGACTTGAAGCAGCACTGCACAAACCATTCTGTGTGTGACATCAAAGTACCACGAGAGCGATTAGAAATTTTTTTATTTTCTTTCTTTCTTATTTTCTTTTTTTTTTTATTTAAAATTTTTGTTTTGATGTCAA
Organism: Sinocyclocheilus anshuiensis; assembly: GCF_001515605.1. Taxonomy (NCBI): domain Eukaryota; kingdom Metazoa; phylum Chordata; class Actinopteri; order Cypriniformes; family Cyprinidae; genus Sinocyclocheilus; species Sinocyclocheilus anshuiensis. The sequence continues at coordinate 1,041,748 of NW_015539889.1, read as the reverse complement.
ATAGGTCTTGCTGTTTTGCTTTTTTGTTAAAGCAGTGTTGCTGTTGTAAAGTTGTACAGCTACAGTTGTGTTGCTGGGTTTTAAAGCAGGTTTGATTTTGTTTCTTGCTTATCACTCTGTATTTACAGGGTTTCACTGTCCACTCTGTTCAAATGTGATTGAATGGCTACACATAGATGTGTGCACACACTGTCAGAGCTGTGTGAGATCACTACCATCCTGCTTTTGTGGAGGTGGGTAGGGGTGTTAAATATTTATTTATTTATAAAGCATTGACATAAAAAAGGAAATTTACTTTTGGTACTTAAGTACTTTTAAAAGCAAGTACTTCTGTACTTTTACTTAAGTAAAAATCTGTCTTTACAACTTTTACTTGTAATGGAGTAATATTTGACCAGCAGTATCTGTACTTTCACTCAAGTAATGGAATTGAGTACTTTGTCCACCTCTGAGCCTGAGTCATATAAATAATGGAAATAGAACAGTTTATTAAGCCTTTAGACAAAAAGCTTTGCATATGTGTTTTTTTGTTGAGTATCATATTTGATACATTGGGCTTTTATGGCTCATATAGTAACATAGGAAAGTATGGAGCTAATACTCAAGGAGGAAAAAACACATCACTGTTATTTAGAGGCCCAAAAAAAGAAAGAAAGAAAAAAACAATTTGGTGCAGATGCTTATATTTATATGATGAAAAAGTAAGATGATATTCTAATAGTTTGAATTGTAAATCAGTGAGATTTTTTTATAACAGCATTGCAAACTGAAAAAAAAAAAAGATTTGTTTACAATGAAGAAAAATGTTTGTTTAGTGATTTTTAAAAGAACTTAAATGTTCCCTAATGTATAATTGTAAGATAATATTTTTGTATAATAATAATAATAATAATAATAATAAAACGTGGCTAATGTATAATTGTACAGCAAGCGGCCAAAGAAGAATGTTCATGAAAAAAGAGCACGTGGCAATAATCCAGACGAATCTTTTTATGGTAAGTGCACTTATTTGGTTTTTGATGATTGTTGTTCTTTCTTAAAGGTGTCATTTTATTATTTCTCGAACAAAATGCTGCACATTTCTTTGTTTAATTGAAATATGTCAAGTAACAAAACTAAATTTAACTTTTAAAACATCCCAAATCAAATAAATAAATAATACAAACAAATGAAATCTCTTCATATAAACAAACTAAGGCTTTACTTAAAATTAGAGGCAACCACTGCATTTTAATCAAAATCCAAACAAAGATGCTACATGCATGCAGCATGAATAGTTTCTGATTTAAATTAGATTGTATAATTTCGAAATTTGAAGTAAAAGCAGAATGGTCTGACTTGAGCTTTGTAATGCTATACCACATAAAACATCTGCACGAAACAAAGACAGCAGATGGACTGAATGAGACGCAAATTCACTCTCTGACAGCAGGTGGCGCTTCTGGAACAGCAGCGACACAGTGTTTCCTTGGTTACCACTGTAAACGAAGCAGCGCTGCTATAAATACTACTTTAATATTCATTATACAGAGGCAAGATGAAAAGAAAATACCATCTAAACTTTTCTAAAGACAGTCAGTTCCCCTCAGAGATACATTCGTATAAACTCCCACCCCCCAACTGTATCGCAATTCATTTAAAATCTCAACCGATTTGAATCGTCACATATTTGTATCGATTTTCGGCCGGCTCGGAGTGCATCGTTACATCTCTAAAACAAATTTTTTCCCACCTACAGACAACAGACATCCCATCACACAGACACAACATGGCTCTGTGGGGACTCTTGTTGTGTCTTGGGGAACAAGAACGTGAATATCCAAGATTTGTTTGATTTTCAAATTTTGTTCTTCTCATATTTTCATTGATCTCCATTCATTTATGACATGTGTGGTTATATTTAATAAAGGTGCTGACATGGTTTCCATGTTGTTTTCATCAAGTGTTTATATCAGGTTGGCCCATAATGCACCATGATTTATTTGAAAGAGTGTATTTGAGCTTTGATTTTTATTTACACTCTTGCTCAACCAGTTTTCATTAAATTTATATAATTTTTTCTTAGGACACTAATTTAGGAGTGAAAGAGGAGTGAAACTGGGCATCCTTGAAGTCATGGAGGATGACCTGTCACAGACAACAAAGAGATGACTAAACTTCAGTGTCACACATTTGAGTGTTTTGCAGATAGGTGCACTTCTATTTTATAGACCATCCTTCAGATTTTGAAAGTTGGTGTTCCTCATATACATGCTACTGTTTAGTCATTGTCATTGCAGTTTTCAGTCATAACTTATTTATTAGTACCAATTTCCAGTAGCATTGTTTTGTTAATTCAACTTCAGATATTCAGAAGTTGAATAAAATGTCAGATATATATAAAAAAATGTTGAGTTGGCGCAACTTAAAAAGGTTTGTTTTAGAATTGTTGCACCTCTCAGAAAACGAACAATCTTAAGTTAACTCAACTAAACATTTTTTTGTATGACTGATGACCTCTGTTCAATTAGTATAACTGTTTTTTTTTTGTTTGTTTGTTTGAGTAGACAAGAAAAAATAGGGTAAATTAGTTCTAAGATTTTTTTTTTTTTTTGTGCTGGCTTAAATTTTTTACAGTGTAGTTTTATGATCAGCGCTCTAGTTTTTATTGTGGGGAAAAACTTATAATGCAGAGGAATACAATGAGATAAAATAAACATTCCTCAAAAGCCTAATCCATCGTATTTTTTATATTTTAACGTGATTTTTCTAAAACATGATGTATGGAAAATCAAGTAAACCTAAGTTGCTTCAGTCCAGTAAGTGTCATCATGAAACATTGCTAACAATATAACATTTATTCTTATACTTTATAAAAAAATCAGTAGAGATCACAGCAAAAAAGACACATGTACCATTAGAATTCTGAATTATTTTTGGTGTAATACTTAAAGGCTATTTACTTGCTAAAAGTATAAACTAGTACCAATCAGATGACAGAAGGTGTGTAATAGATTGTATACAACAGGTTTTCAGCAAACGTGATAATTTAGTGGCCTTATAATTTTACATATTAAATACAGGAAGCTTTATAGGGTTAAAGATTAGATATGGCACAATGGTCATCATGACATTTGAAATTTACGTAGTTACTAGGCCAGGAAATTTCGTGAGGACACTGCCAGTATTCTATGGCCCGTTCCCTGTAGCAGGGGTTGCACAGAATAGAATAGAATAGCTCTTTCAGCTTAATGTCGACTAGTCGCTGGTCCTATAGAGGGTGCAACAGGATGAGAAATATTTTTTAAGATTTACGCTCCTTTTCCAAACTGTTAAAATGACAAATAAATGCATACTCTGAAAGCACTCTACAAGACATGTGTGATTAAACCGTCTGGATGGTCGAAACTGAACAGGAGAATGCATGTTTTAAACAGCTTATAGTACAGGTATCGCCGTTCTAATCTAATGCCCTGCTGCATTGTAACACACACACATAGACTACAGACAGTAGCTCGTATATCATTCAGAATCATTCAGTAGCACGGAAATGTATTGTCAGCACTGTTCTGTGATTTCTCAATAAATTAGCTTAGAAACCAAAATGTTCTAGCATATAGTAACTAAAACCCACAGCTTCACTATTAGAGAGACGCTGCCAGGTAGAATTAATTCACATATGCAATCGCTCTCTCACTAATGCATTTATATAAATGCATTCTTTACTGTGCTACTTTATCTGTATCTGATTTAGAACGAGCAGAAATCTGTGAGAACTATAATGACCCAAAGACTAAAAAACTGATAAAAATTAGCTGTAATAGGGGCAGTAGCCATATGCCATAGCTGTGAACAATGTTTTTGAGTCACAGCTCAAGGTTCAGGCTTATTTGTTCATTAATGATGTCATCTGCGACTAGTCGACATCGACTCGACTTTCATTACATAAATGTCAACTTTAAAAAATCTGAAGTCGTTCAACCCCTATCCAGCAGTAGCTTCACGTAGATGAGCTGGAAGCTATAAATCAAAGGCTTCTGTTGAATTCCAGGTGTGTACAGGTGTGCCCAAAGTGGCCCGTAAAAGCACATGTTAGCTGAGGAAGACTCCGTTCACAACCATCACCCTGCTAGACAGGCGTTGACGTTAAACGATGAATGGTTTGGCAGTGAAACAGCACAGTTTATAGAAAAACATTGCAGGAATCTTAATTAGCCTTTCAATGATAGCCTCTTGGCATTAACAGTTGCTGGCAGACAGTGTGATATTAAACCCAATAACAGTCAGAGTGAGGATGAAGTATATAGTCAATGTTCTTCCATCACGCTGAACACCTGGCTTACAGTTTCTTGCAATGCAACCCTAACAGGTGGCTAACACACTCAACTGCAGCAAGAATGCATTGTGTAGAAGTTGATATTTTGATCCCTGCACATCTAAAATTAAGCAGGCATGATAACATAATGGGGGAGACACATTGGCACGTTGACAAGAAAACTCAACTCTGAGACGAAAGTTTTCACAGAGAGTTTCTGTTAACTAAATGGCTTCATTGTGAAGGGAAAGTGAAGGCATAACGAACAGAGGCAGCTAGATGTGGAATTTGTCTCCCCTTAATTGTTCTTCTAACACTTCTTGTCTCCTCCATCTACAAGTGTTAAGCTCTCCAACGTCATGCCATTCAGAATGTGGAAAAGAAGCAGGAGCCTGAGCCAAAGAGAGCAACATCCAAAAGGTTTTTCAAAACCACACAATATTGTGATTCAGCTCATGGTGGATGGGTGTTGATGTTACTTTAACCAAGGCTGTTTGGCCAGCTGCCTTTTCACGCTGCTGCCTATTGATGAGTTTTCATCCGATTCTCAAAGGAGCGTTTTGTGGCGATTATTAAAAGAGTGATGCTAAGATCTTTTCTAACTTTTGGATTGAAATTCCTCTTGACATCATCCTTCACAATGGCAAAGCCTCTCTTTTTGCCATCCCTTTCGCCTTTAGGTGGGGACAAAATAAATAGCATCCAAAAGTTAGCTGGATTTTGCATAGTTAACATTTCGCTAATGGGCAGGCCTGCTTCTCAGGGAGACTGGACAGCATTTTTGGGGGCCACAGTGGCGTTGTTGTGGTGACGGCATTGGGAAGTGAATGAAGCAGATGTCAGAGTAATCCATCACCCCTCCCCCCCTTCTATCTGCCCATTGCTGAGACACCCTCCTTACTGCTACTCATCAATTAAAGCCCTACACCAGCCCTACCATTAACATGCAAGAACTTTTGTTAAGCTTCCTCCCTGCCCCCTGCGGTCATCCATGTAGTAAAATCTGTCAGAACCAGTAGTCAAGCATAACTTTACAGCAATATATGTTTTGCCACTTGTTACTGCTTTACTAATTTGAGGGACTGTCAAGCTAGTGATGACTCTGTTTGGTTGTAAGATGTAAGGCTGAGCGATGATATGGGAAATGTGATGATTCAGACTAACAGGTTATTTAGTTTAGGTCAGTTTTGATTTGACTAACTAGAGTTAACCCTATAAAAATATGCCTTGAAAACTGTTGTGTCCCTTTTGAAAAACAAGCCAGTACAAGCCAAGGAAATATTTATTAACACTGTTGAAAGCATAATCCATAACATTTTTTTATCATTTATGATGACACAATCATGAAGTACAATCAATTTGGAAAAACATCTGTTGAAATCACAGATTTTTGTAAAATGGTAATTACATCAAGGCCATCCTGCTTTTAAGCTCTTGACAAAGAGCCACACACAAATTCAGATGTTCTTTGGTAAAAACCCTCAGTCGTGAATTTTTCTCAGTACCAGAGAGTTTTGTCCCAGGATTATTTAACTATAGTTTCCCTTATTGATCCCACATCCAGGACCTTTGTCATAAAAATGCTATGTTTGAAAGTGTAATATTTGAACACCAGTATGATCGTCTTTTCATCATTACATACTGGTACCATGACACATCACACTGTTTATAGCTTATATCTCTAATTTCTGTCCATCTAAAGGACACTGGTAGTGGGTTTTTCCTTTACACAGAATAAATAAAATATAAAAATAATCTCTTACAAAATATATGTCAACACAGGGACAGTCTGTCTGGACAACCACATTTGCTCATAACACACAAAATACTACTACCCTTACGAAAATGAACCCCGGTTTTACTACAAATAAAACCAAAAAAACATGGTTACCACAAATTAACCATGGTTTTGCTACACTAACCATAGTTTAACCATGGTATTTGTAGTAAAAATGTGGTTATACAAATGGTAATCAATACACCAAAAAAACATGGTTACTACACCTTTACTACAATAAAACCATGGTTCATTTTCAAAAGGGTAATATTAACTATAGTTGCAGAACAGAACAAAACTAGCAGCATAACAGTGTTATATTACCTATAATATATAACATTAATAGAACTGGTTATCTGATCTCAACATTCTACATCAGTAACAGGTGGGGCATCTGTACTGAAGCTATTCCATTCGAAAAGTGAATTAATTGCTGATTCTCTTTCTCTGCCAACAAAGCAAATATTAGCCAAAAGCGAGGAAAGCTTGTCATTAGCATAAGGCTTTGTGTCAAGTGAGGTCTCAAAGTTTATTTGGGTAGACTTTAGATCTCATTTAAATACACTTATTTTAATTGGACTATTCCAATTTAAAGAGAGTTCAGTAACAAATGTTCTTGTGGACCAATGTTATAAAAAGAGTTAATACTTGTTTATTCACTTTGGAAGGAATGAGCCTTCAAACATGATGCACAATTCCAGTGTGTACTTGTACATAGGAATATATGTGCAAGGGTTGACACTTAACAAGATGGGAAAATGGAAGCAAAAACTTTACAATGATAAATTAAAGACAGTAGAGTCTCCTCTTTCAGAGACTAGTAATTACACCTTGAGTGCAGTGCACTTGTTTTTGTATTGTGCATTGTTGTTGGCTCATTCATGATGTACAGTGTAAAAGTTGGTCAGTTTATTTCTATGTAAAACACACAATATTAAACAAGAGAAGAGCTAAATCTAAGCTAGTAAACACAATGAGAAATCAGTAGTTTCCTTATTAAATAAATTAACATTAGCCATTTTCTCTAAATAAAATGTTAAATATCATTGTTGTGTCCATGTACAGTTTGTTGCAAGATTCGTAATGTCACTCACTCAAGCTAAAAAGTTCCTCAGAAATACTTTCCGTGCTTTCTACAGAGCAGAACACCCTCAATAATCACACCCGACATCTTTCTAACGGCCTACAGATCAAGCCTTTGCAGGCTACTTCGCTCTGTTGCTCAGTACTGGAACAGAAAGGTGTCTACTGGTACCAACACAGAATCCCTCAGCAGAACTCTGGAGCAAATCTGCATGCAATGCATGCAATTAATCCGTCTAGACTCCACCAGACCCACGATTTCCAGTGCAAATGGCTCTTTCCTCTACCTGGCATCCATAGCAGTGGTCATCCTGTTGCGACACTTGTAGACTCTCTACCACACAAGTCACAGGTGTGTATCAATTCCCCAGCAATAAATATTTCACTTGCATGTGTACACTTCTGTCCGTTCACTACAGGTGTTGCACTTGACGTAGCAACACCAAAGAAACTTGCAGTTGCACTGCCACACGCGTGAGTACTGGTGTGTGTTATATCCTCGGCCACAGCACATGAGGTCGCAGCCATTGGCCTGCTGCGCAGTCTTGTTGCAGATCCTGCCCTGGGTTCCCATGCTACCCGTCACGGGATCTGCCTCGCAATAGTTGGGTGACTTCTCAATGTACACTAAATCCGTGTCCACGGGCTTCCGGTATGAGTAAGGCTTTTTAACCTTCAAAAAGGTAGGTCTCTTGTTTCGACTAGCTCGGACCGGTTCCACGTGTACAGCATGGTTATACTTCTCCTTGAGGATGTAACCCAACTGCCGGAATTTTGGGAGAGTAGTCCAGCAAGTCTTGGTAGTGCAGGATCCAGATACACCATGACATTTACACTCTAAACGCATGTTCTTTTCCAAGACCTAACGTGGGAGGAAAAATAAACAAGTCAATACCTTTGGGAATATTTAGGCACCTAGGTTCCTTTTAGGAATCTTAGCCTAAGGTAATTATGAAAGTAGACTGTTTGATGACTCATTGTTGATTTAGTTAGTCTGACTGGTGGCAAATTTGAAGTGTGCGATCATCCATTACAAAAGATAGAATTACTGATGCTAAGCGGAGAATGTATGAGGAAGGAAAAATCTTGTTTACAAAAAGGTATGTAGTAGTTTTGGTCATAAACCATGTTTTGCATATATTCACATCACCTAATATAAGGCATAGTCCAGCAAACCAAGATCTAGATAGACTAACAATACAGTAGGGATTAGTGAAATCACCCTCAGTGGTATACAGTTGGGTATTTTAAAGCACATTTCTGGGAATGGTTTAACAGGTTGAGACAAAGGTTTTTTTTAACATTCCAATTTGAAGAATGCAAGGATTGTTAAACTTGCAGTGCTAAACTACCGAATTCCTCTCGCTGTGTAGAGAGCGGGCCTGCAAAACACAGCTTGTGTTCACAGGCTTTCTGACTACTTGTAGGAAACGGTTTCATTTGTGTACACAACACACGCTACAAATTGTTGCAAGGGGCAAACTATCAGAGGTTGCCTGTAGGAGTCTCTTGTCTTGTGTAAGCAATAGAGCGGAATCTGCACAGGATATGATATAAACACTGACTGAATGATGATCGCAGAGTTCCTACAACAATCAGCCTGTGTGTAGTGTGCACAGATAAAGCTCAGGAGTCAGGTTTCAGGTGCCTGTGTGCTTCACCTTGTTATACCTATACACGTCAAACCCCACAGGTAAAAACATTTTGAGCAGTAGTGTAACTGAGGGATGCTGTATCCTTTCTTGTCCTGTAGTTATTTTTCATGCAAACTAATGCTAAACATTAAGGCTTAGAAATGCACCAAAAAAATGCATAGAAAAAGCATTGGTTAGCTCAGAATAGATGAATGAATGGGCAAACGTAAGCAGAACTCAGTGAAGCAGAGTGCCTGTTTAGATATGGAAGAGATCTGATTGGCATCAGTGGATTGCCTGTTCGAGGCAGTGTAGTCTTTGGTGTGGTTGGTTAATGTGTCTTTTCTCTCCTTCTCTTTTTCTTCCTTTAACTCTTTTTTCACTTTTGCTGTGGGTGGGAGAGGCTTTGCCTTGCGTTTTAATTATTTTTTCCTCCTTCTCAGACTTTCAGGAGTCTTTTTTGGCAATTGTCTGCAATCTAGGATGCATATCAGGCTTAGTGTGTTCATGCTGCTGATTCCTGATAAACAGCAAGTCTCAGGACAAGTTTACAAAGGGAAGATCCATGCTTCTTAAGAGAGGCCACACCCCTTGCATTTTCACTGAGGTGCTGTATTGCAATCCATTAACCAATCACAATCATGTGTGTGGCATGTCAATGGCATGACCTTAGTTGAGAACTGCTCAATGAAAAGTGCAAAATTGCATCTGTGAACTCACAATGAATTTGTGAACTGATAAGTCATAGGACTGAATGTACTTGCTGTAAATAGAGGCTTAATGCATGTGAGGCACCAGATACCATAAGAGTTGTTTCATGATAAAAATGTTACAAAAGTTTACTGGTCAGGCTTAGGTTTTTAAAGCCCAAAAAGAAGCTCTGTCCAGAGTGCTGAAACATCACACTCTCCAGATTGGCACTGAATGACGAAAAGCATATGAGGGTCAGTCAAACTGCCTGGGCATTCAGGGTATGCATTTTGATGTTATTTTTACAATTACACAACAAATCATTTTGACTTCTCTGACTATAAAATCCAAATGTATCTTGATTGTCTTAACCACTGATCCCAAGTGCAATAGTGAATCACTGTTGCTTTTAAATTATTACATTTGGAATTATGAAAATTAGTTTTGCTATAATCACAAATTGCTGGTCATGTGCATGCCAAAACCAAAATTGCATTGCTACATCTTGTTATTGCTAATCTACTCCCCACTCCAAAGCAAAGCAAATTAAAGTAACAGCCCTGTAGGGCAGGGGTTCTCAACCTTGGCCCTTGAGGTCCACTTTCCTGCAAAAGTTTAGCCCCAACCTTGATCAAACTCACCTGCCTGTACCTTTCTAGTAATCCTGAAGACCTTGATTAGCTTTTTCAGGTGTGTTTCTAAGGGTTGTATCTAAACTAATCAGGAAAATGGACCTCGAGGGACAGATTTGAGAACCCCTGCTGTAGGACTTACAAGAAAGGCCTATCACAGGGGTGTCCAATCCTGCTCCTGGAGGGCCGCGTTCCAGCTGAGTTTAGCTCTAGTCCCAATCAAACACACCTGGACCAGATAACCAATGTTTTCAGGATCACTCGAAACTTCCAAGCAGGTGTGTTGGAGCTAAACCCTGCAGGAAAGTTGCCGTTCAGGAGCAGGATTGGACAACCTTGGCCTAGTGATGTTTTTATGCTTGACATGGTATTATTATACAGCAATCTTCTTAATTAAACATGCAAACTGTGCCACATACCTTGCGTCCTACTTCATTGTTATGGAGGTTCATGAGTGTCCTGGCGTTCTGCCTGATCTCCCGTGCGTCTATGAACACCTTTGAGAAGCTCAGACCATAGCGAATATCAGCTGAGCATCCTCCCCACTTCCAGCCCTCCTCTTGGTTGTAGAAGCCCTGCTTCTCCTTGTCACAACCACAGCCGCTCAGCGTACCCTGAGTGCAGGCTGCCGTGATGGCATGGGCGACCCCGGCAGCAATAATGGCGTAGGTGAAGGCTGCTTCCTTACTTCCTGGATCCAAAAGAACATACTCCGTCAAGATTGCCGACAACAAGATCCAGTTATGGGCAGTTTTAAACCCCCTACATACCTGACATATCTTGACACTCATAGCAATAATCAAATGTGTTAGTTGAGTCAAGTACAGTTCATTTATCATGCACACTTCATAATAATTAACAACATGGCCTCCGGTAGATGGTGTGGGGGCTTACTGAGAAAAACATGGTATAAAAATGATCTAAAACCCAACATTGGCAAAACAAACTCGGATCACATACCTGTGATTACTCAACACACAAATAATTGTCCTTCAGTTGTCACAGAGAGGAAACAGAAAGACAAATAACTGTTTGCACACAGATGAGCAAAGGAAGGAACGGTCCATCTCTTTAATAAGCACAAAGGACAAGGGTTTATTTCAGAGACAATAGAATGGTAGATAGAGGGTATGTGTTTAGACTCTAGCCTGGCCACTGTCCCAGCTTCCGTCAGAACGAGGGATCCACCCTGTGGAGATGAACTCCTCAGGCATGCAGTGCCTCCCTGGCCAGAGTACTGCTATAATTGATTGCCACTGTTAAACAGGGCACTTCCAGGTTAACTGTGTATTTCATTTATAAGGACAAAGACAGGTCTGAAAGTTCTGCAAAGAACTATTTCAGGAACTTTTTTGTAAGGTGACATCAAGCAACAAAGAACTTTTAAGTTCCAAGCTTCCAATTTTCACACTTCTTTTTTTTTCTTCTTTTTCCTTATTATTATTTTGATATTTTCTTTGTCACTTTTTTTATTATTTAAATTTTTTTTCCCCCAGTGCTAATAAAGCACTGGAATTAAATTGAATGCAATGTAAGTCCCTTTGGATAAAAAGCGTTCACCAAATATAAAAACTAAAATTCCCTAAGCAAAAAAAATAAAAAATAAAAAATTAAGATGCATTCACTGTTGCTCAGTTATGTTAACATTCCTGGAGATGTACATATCCTTTTCTCGATTAATGAGTCATCATGTATTGATTTTCCGAAGAATCATTTACACAGCTGAACCAAAGGAACACTTAAAAAAGTTAACCTCTTTAGGCCTCATAAAGAGTGATGTCATAGTTATTACAATTAATATCTTTGCTATCTTATATAATTTCATGGCAAGATGTGAAAAACACACAAATATGTCAGACTGTTAACAGGCCAGCTCAGCAATGCAGGAATTTTCACCTTCAAGCGATCAAGAACGGCAACTCACTAACATTGGTATGTGTTGACCTGCTGATGATAAACATCTTGGAACTCTTCCCATGCAATTTAAGAAAGGCCAGTTTGGGGCATCAATTATGTGGAGATTTTTATGAGTTGTTTGGGCTTGTCACCAGAGGAAAAGGGATGTATCCTGAAGAAAGGAAAATGAAGACTGCATTGACGCAAAATCTTAAAATTCTCATCAATACTAGAGTAGAATGCTCCTTGTCTTTGTATATCACTCGATCTATGTTTACTTAAATCAAGATATTCTGAACACAAGATAAGACTTCCATAAAACAAACGTGTGTTATGACATGAGTGTCATTTATTTTCAAGAGAAATCTGAATCAGTGGCGTTGCATGATTCTGTGCGAGATGTCTCTTGCCAAAACTGTAAACGCAAGAGGTTAATTTATAAACCTCATACAATGTACTTCTCTGGACTTGAGGCATTAATGTTGTTAGAGGAAAACTATTTTTGAGCATACCGGAGGGTGGTTAAGTCAGAGAAGATTTAGGAGAGTTGCACTCAAGCAACATAAAGTAACACAAGCACAAAGATGGTATGCCTTTCGCATATGTGTCCAACTGCTGATTTCAAGCAGGCTATATTTCAGTCGTAACTTCATTCACATGTACGATAAAAAGGTCAATGGGTCCATGGGTAGTGGAGATGGCAAAATGTGCAAAAGTGCACCTAAAAGTGGAATCCATTGCCGTGTGTGCCAAATGTGGAACTTGGTATCAGGCCCTGAAAATTACTGCACATTACTCAACAACTTTTTTTTTTTTTTTTTGAGTACGCAAGCCCCTCCCCACAGGATTAACTACCTCTTTTCATCTAGCTTTTGCTACTATAAGCATGACTGGTCATACGCCCACTGAAACCAATCACGTTTGAATGGTTGTCCACTTTATTTAATCCTCCCTATACCGACCATAGACAAAAAAATTCTGGATAAATAAAGCAGTTGGGCCGCTTCAGAAATGGAGACCATGGCCTGTCACTCTAGGTCAGCGTCAGCTCTGCAGCGCTTAGATGAGAGGCCACACAACACAAGACCCATAGCAGCTGTCCAAGCAGACAGCATTAAATAATATAATCAGCACCCACAACAAATCCAGGATGCCATTCAAGTCAAAATGGCTAAGTGTGTGCAGTTCTAGAATGAGATGGAAAGAGACTTTTTTTTCAGGAGGCGCTTGTCTTTGATGCAGAGGGATAAAATACCACTTCACCTTCAGCGATAGATACAAGTCTCTACAGATCTAAGCTTCTCCCCTGGGCCTCAACCACACCATCGCAACACTGACTGGATCCTAAGAGTGCGCGGCAAAAGGAAAGAGGAGAAATTTCAGATAATATTATCTTGGCTTTTTTTCCGGAAGAGTTTGGATATTTGAGCATCGAAATTCCCTGCAGCCACAGGAAAAACCATGCAATAATGCAACCTCCTATTTGCTAGCAGGGTCTGAAACTAAAGCAAAGTCCTTCACACCACCATTCATCAAAGTGTTGCAGGCTCAATAGCACTGAAGGACCCCTAAACAGGCCAAAGTTTGCCTTAGGAAAATGGATAACATTACCCCAAATGAAAAACTCGCTTAATTACTTATGCTTTGTCTCTCTAAGGTGACATATTGTTAAATTTCTTCTCAATACTGTACTTTCTTTTGGTCCTACTATTCAACCACTGTAACTTATACCCGTGGTAAAGTGAAAACCCTGACTGCCAAATCATTCAAATCTAAGACAGGACGACTAGAAAAAAAAAATTTGAGAGGGTGGACTGTTGAGAGGGCTATAAATCCAGCCGCGTTGGCACTTGCTCCATGAATGCATGCAGCTGAAACCTACCTGACATTGTTGCGGTGGCGTGTGAGACACTAACCATTAGCCTGACATCCAATGACAAATCATTTCAAATGAGATGTCAAAGTGAGGGAAACGGGACACAGTGTTGTGTCATTCCAAGACAATGTTTGTACACTCTTTTTGGGAAGGAAATCTTTTATTTGCATGAAAGACGTATTAAAGCAAGAGTGTTCTAGCAGGTGTATAAGAGTGACCTCAGATTTCATTGTTAAATATTTCAAAGACGGTCAGTCAGTCTTTAAGCAAAAAATCAGAAATCTATAGGTCCACAAGTTTAGTCTAAAAACAGCTTCATTTGACTTTGACACTCCAGGACTTGAAAGAAAGTGATTTAGCTAATAACATTCTTTGTGCTTTTATTATTTGTTGGAACTCTGTCTACAATAGGAGGACGCTAGTTTCAAAATATCAACATTTCAATTCTGTATGCTGTAACAATATGAATGTAATAATTTGGTAACATACCCACTTTCAACTCTTTTCCAAAGACAGTTCTTTCCCCAAGGGCCGAGCAGTTCCACCTTCCATTTTTGAATTGAAACTGACACTCATTGATTCCCATTTGCGCTCCTTCTCCAATGACAATGATAGCGTCAGGTCGGCTTTGACAGATAGTCCTTTGACGAGGGGCCAAACCAGGAATTTTGTTACAGATAACACTCGCTCCCAACGCAACCACTGAGGAAAAACCCCTGTAAAGTTGAAAAATAATGGAATGTTTATATAAGAAAATACTGAATACTTAAAATACAGTTTGAGTGGAATGGGCCATGACTAAAACATAATTCATAGTATACATGTAATTCATAGTATACAACAAAACTTAGCACTAGAGCACTTTGGGAGGCAAACTATTATATGGATATATGGATGTGTTATTATTGATGCATTATAACAAATAACTTAATTATTGTTCTTAGGGACTTGTCACCAATAAACAACAGAAAAAGAAGAAAAAAGATAATCTCATGCTGTAAAGATGGACATATATGGGTCAATGACAATACAAGATGATAAAAAGGATTTTTTTTTTTTTATCTCATGCCAAGTTCTTGGAAATGTCATCTTTGTAGTGATGTTGGTTTTTCTACAAAAATCTAATTTAACCTTCAAGTAAAAAGCACTAAATTACTTTACACCCTGAAAACATGTCTACACAACTTCTTTTTTTTAAATGATGTATTTGTGTAAAAACATTTTTTTTACAAATATTGTGATGACATTTCATTCAAAGACAAAAAAAATGATGAGAGTCTAAATGGGCCCTTTGTTTGTTTGTTTTTTGGTTAGGCCAAACTGACTTGTTTTTCCAAATATGTAGACTACATAAATATATTTTTTCCATTTAAGCCCCTCGAAAAAAAATCCAGAAATTAGGTAGGAAATTGAAAACTTGTTCATAATACAAAATATAATTTTTGTATGATCTGCATTTTTTTTTTTTTAAATAACTACATATATCCGAACAAATAAAACGTCATTGACCCATAAATGTGAAGTAAAATTAACATTTCCGGTATGTGTATGTGTATATAGCCTGTATATAAAATCCACTCGTTTTGTGCAGAACTGTGCATTTCACTTATTACTAGGCTAGTAAATACTTTACAGGTTAAAACAGGTAAACACATTCCATTTTACCCTACTTACCCAATCTTCAAATATATAATCCCCAAACAGAGGAAAATGTGAAAAATCCAGCGGCGTGTTTTCCTGCTCATGTTCAGCCTGTACTTTGTTAATAGTGTTATCGATAGTAGTCTCCTGATGGGCAGCCTAACCGGTGGACGCGAGGCTTTATCACAAGCAAAGCAAGTCCTTGGAGGGATGCAAAACTCCGTGACAACTTGAAGTGAACACCTGAGCTGATATCCTTCGGGACGTGTGGAGATGAATGTTATTCTGCATATGTACGACTTCTGAATCACTTTTACGCGTCTCGATGAACTAGAACAGACTACAACTACCCGCACTTACATTCACATCACACTTCCCAGCAGATCCTTTATCTGTTAAATCTATCAGGGTGTGTTCTGGAGGAAATTAAACTTTCCGATATTCCTTTTATACGTCTGTGCGCTCCTGAAGCCGAGTAGCAGGTTGATAACGCGACTAATGACTTCAAAACACACCGCGAGCACACGCGTTCAACCAAACAGAAATGCATAGAAGTAACCTACGGTATTGTAGGGAGGTACAAAAAAAAAATTCTGATTTGAGATACGACAACCGAGTAATAAGCGACAGACGTGTCACTACGATATGTGTCTGAGCTGTAATGCCATAATAAATCTAGGTAAGAAAGTATTCTCTGTGCGCTCCTTGGTGAAGATAATATCGTAGTAACGCCAGCTTCTTAAACAGAGCTTTTATCTATTTTCCTGCACCCGTTTGCTCCTCCCATGAGAAAAGAAAACTTGTTCGACTTTAGATTCCCCCCTCGCCCACCTCAAGTCCTTAATTGCGAGGTGAGAGATGTGTTCATCTTTTCACCTTCCAAAAAATTGATGTCAACGAACCTTGTGCACTCAGTGGCCAAGAGCAGTACAACAAATATTAAAACAGAAAAATGAAACAAAAACGTATAAACTTTATGTTCTATAAGTTAATTAATAACAATAGATGCACGACAAGTTAGATGAAATGTTCATAACAGAAAGGTCATTCCATGAAAAGGGTCCCTAACATTTGTGTAAGCAATGACTTTAACAGCTCATATTATATTTCCACGTCAACAAATCTGCTGTTACCATCATAACTTATCTAGAAAATAACGAACAAATCTATAAATGAGAAAAAAAAAACTATTCTAATACTTAATGAATTCGTTAGTCTTTTTTATCAAATTGTCAATTTGTCAGTTTTTATTTAAGAAAAGTCAATCATGTAAAATCAAGTAGTATATCTGAATTGTGCAAACTTTTAAAATTCATGTCTAAATATGAAACATCAGACCCATTATTAGAGCAGTTAATCATGTTTTTAAACATTTCACCTAAATTGTCAACTACTGGCACACTTAAAAATAAATAATAATAATGAAATGTAATGTAAGCTCAAGACAATGAGGCTGACAACTTAAATATTCCCAATTTAATTGCAACCGTCCATCCCAAAATCAACCACACTTCAATTACATACAGATCCTTCATGCACGCAAAGTTTGGCAAGTTTACAGGAATATAAAAGTATAGAGGAATAATAATAATTAACGAAAGCAACATAAATCCAGCATAAGGCAATAAACCCTGCATATGCTTAATACAAAATAAAAGACATACTCTTATACTAAACCAGGCTGATCATTCATACAGAGGACATGCTGCTCTATTATCCTGTCAAGTTCAGCCAAGGGCGCCATCTCCAGGATGAATGCATGATGCTGAGGTGGTTTTGGGATGTCTTTCACTCTTATGCCGAGTTCACACTGCACGATTTTCAAACACGTCGGATCGCCGTTGTATTCACACTGCGTGACTATCTGTGCTTGTTTCTGTATGATATAATTGTTCATATATCTATTAAAATACTGATATTCTGGTCTATAACTCCTCCCCGAACTTCCCTCTGCCCTGTATCTTGGTCTCTCATTGGCTGTAGGTCATCGCCGATGTAGTTTTCAGTCAGAAATCATGTCACACAGCGTGATTGTGAATCGCCGACAGCTCCAGATATTTAGCATGCCAAATATTTCGCGGGCGTCGGCGACATGTCGGCGATTCCTCAGATCGCGTCTTTGATAATTCACACTGCGTGAACGAGCACCGATTTGCCTCCGATGTCGGGCATTTGTCGGCGATTTCGCAAAACTTGTCGGCGAGTGAAAAATCGGGCTAAAATCGTGCAGTGTGAACTCGGCATTACCCTGAAAATATTTAATTTCTTTGCCTGTTCAAAACTTAGGCATTAAACCAGGAGCCCTTTAATACTAGCAATAATAAATATATTTTACATCAAAGAAAACCACAGATAAATTTACAAATAATTGATTGTATTTGTTTAAAAATTTAACCTTGATTTAAAAATCACATGCATCACATTTTCTTAAATAATCAGGTGCTCATTTGGTGTGTATTTCTGCCCCTCAGGGAAGGCAATAGATTGTATAGTTATCTTCTACACAGGATAAAATCACTACCCTACAACTATACAATCTACTACCTCACACTGCGCAAGCATTGCCGTCTCTTTTAACAATCAAAAACATTTCAGCTTGCCGACACATACCGTGACAAAGCTATCATTGATATTAAACATCAGGAAATGTAGGATGATACTACGCAGCTCCGTTTTCACTTTGAGAAAGACAGTAGGCTGTATAGTTATCTCCCAGTGTGGGTGTGACCCTAAAACTACACAACCTACTACCTCATCCCACGGTGCACATGTCGCCTTCTTTCCACCTGGAAATGAAGTAATGGATAGGGACAGAAGTAACCAAACTGATGTTTTCCGAAGTCCTTTTTGTCCGCCATGTTAGGATTCTTGCCTCGGCATCTGCCACATTTCCAAATGCAGTCAGTCTGTGGACAGGAAAAGGTTAGTGAATTAAGTTTCATCAATCTGCCGACAAAATAAATAGACTGTTCAAAACTCAAAATAGTTTCTGCTCTCATCGCACATCATTAGACGTTACTGTGAAAGAACGCATTATGGAAAATAAATAAATAAAAAATACTCCAACCAGGCGGCTACGGGACTACAAAACGCTCCCTTAAACTGCATCAGACAGCACGGGCAATGCAGCACAATGGGGGGGCTGGCAAAGTTACTGGCACCCTCTCGGCACCAGGAAGCCATGTTGACATTGTGTGACTTGGCTACGTACTAACATCTCAGTCAAGATTAAATGCCACCACATTCGGACGGTTTGGCTCTGAGATAGATGTCAGTAACAGCAGGCAAGCAAGACTGAACCAGAGCACTCAAAGCATTGTTTTCAGCTTTATCTTGTTGGTAGCTTGTAGGTGCGTATGATTCGAAATACAATTTTGTGTTTTTAAATTGAAAGTTCACCCAAAAATGAAAATTTACTTAAAATGTTCTCACCCTTAGGCCATCCAAGATGTAGATGCATTTGTTTCTTTATTGGAACAGATTTGGAGAAATTTAGCAGTGAATGGCTGCCGTCAGAACAGCTGATAAAAACATCACAATAATCCATGGGTAATGTAAGTAATCCACAAACTGTGTGTTTGTAATAAACAAATCCATCAAAACATCTTTAACTTCAAAACATTGTTCTTGGCTAAAATAGGAGTCATCTATCCATAATATTGCTTTCTCCAGTGAAAAGGTTGTCTCGTCTGAATCAGTTGAGAAATATGCATAGTTCATTCACTGTTTGTAAATGAAAACGGTCCAAAACCGTTCTAAACAAATATGTTGGTGGATTGTGATGTGTGAGAACAGGGGATGGACCTT
The DNA here is from genome assembly GCF_001515605.1 of Sinocyclocheilus anshuiensis. NCBI lineage: Eukaryota > Metazoa > Chordata > Actinopteri > Cypriniformes > Cyprinidae > Sinocyclocheilus > Sinocyclocheilus anshuiensis. The sequence continues at coordinate 1,022,418 of NW_015539889.1, read as the reverse complement.
TTCACTGGAGGAAGTGTTATGCATTACGGACTCATATTTTGGCCAGAAGTGATGGTTTAAACTTAAAATGCCTTGGATTCGTTTCTTACAAACACGCAGCTTTCCACTTCACAAGACGTTAACTGATGGAGTTCAGTGGATTACTTGTGGATAATTGTGATGTTTTTATCAGCTGTATGAACGCTCATTCTGACGGCACCCATTCATTGCAGAGGATCCACTGGTGAGCAAGAGATGTAATGCTGACTTTCTCCAAATCTGTTCTGAGAAAGAAACAAACTCAACTTCATCTTGGATGACTTAGGTAAACTATTCCTTTTATGTTTCTAATGTTAAGTCCGTTTCTGCAAAATGCATTCTGATCATTTTTCATGAAGCAATGCAGTTGAGTTTTTAAAAAGCATTATTAACTATGATAAGCATGCATTGAAAATTAAAACTTTAGTGTTATACTAGGTATAAGCAGAACATACAACAACTGTAGTTGCAATATTAAAGTCATACAATGAACTACAGGACGTTGTTTTGGCACTGATTGCCAATCTTTACATACTGGTTTGTTACCCAGTTGAGTGATTTGTTCACAAACAGGACAGCATACTGCACTGTATGACCATTCTTACATGCTGTCAGCAAAAATAACTCAATAAGTTTGCATATTTATTGTCAATATAATATTGTGCCATGAGCTGCGGTGCAGTACATCTCCTGAGTGCAGGAAACACTGACATAATGACAACTGAAGTGATTATTGTAATGACGAAATAAATTAAATAGCAAAGACAGGAAACAGGATCTTGTTCAAAACACTGTTAAAGTAGAAAGACAGTGGCAAAACATCCATCCCAATGATCTGGCAGTGAAAACATTAAATTTGCCCACTTGGCATTTGGCAACACAAGCATAACTTACATTCTGGCAGTTCTGCGAGTTTTCCAATCATGCTGCATATTCATCTATGAAAGGGCACGTTTCTGAGGACACCAGTGCATGTGATACTAGTTCCTCAAAGTGCCTCAAACAATCAGTTAATTGCACTTAATAAAAAAATGTGCTACTGAATTAGCTGAGAATACTATCAGTTTTTTTCAATCTGGGAACCCTTACTTACCTTACTTCACATACAATCATTCTCTGAAAGCTCATTATGTGATACAGAAAAACAGCAGACACTCGATTCAACGCTTGAATGCTCTCAAAGAGAGCATATGTAGTTGAATGCCGTTTGCATTCGCAGCTGAAATGTCACTCCTGAGGTTCTGTTGCTCAAGCTTAAGTGTCAAACTGACTTAAGAAATCACACCTCACACTCGTCTGTAAATTACTGACAAATCCTGGTTGGATTAGTATTTAAGAAGTCCAGATATCTTAAAATATTCCTCGGATTTCTGTAACTTTAGCTCACAGCTAACACTAAGATTCCTCATCCACATGTATTGGGATTCCAAAACGTTATTTTACACAGAGAAAATTTAAACAGTCAGTCATATCAATCGTTTCTCGCCTCAAACTCCTTATATGTTGCTCAAATTTCCCTCCCTTAATTAATAAAAAATGGCGGTCTCCAGCGGCTAGTCTGTTAATATATCTATCGCCCAAATATAATGTCCTTCAGAACAAGTAGAAACTGCGCTGAATTTTTGACATACACTAGACTATTAAAATCTTTAGAGAACAGCATGGGATATATAACGTTATCGGCTCTATTCAGATGGCATGCTAGGAAAACTTAAGTGTCCCTCACAGGCTAGCCAGCCAGTTTACACATCGCTCTTAAATAACGCAATAAGCAATGGAAACTTCTTGTAAAGTTGATCGGACGAGAGAAAAAATACAGTAATGCTCTACAAAATCGACGCGGTATCCTTGGTGAAAAGAAGGGACCGTTTTGAAACACAAACGCTCTATCATACCTTCACTGTGTCCTCAATGGAAGCTGAAGGCTAGTCGGCTAATGGCTAATGGCTAATAGCGATGAACACCCGCGGTCAGCGTGTGCTGAGACTCCAGGACCCGGATGAACGCGTTCGGACTGACGAGGGGGGGACCTCCCTCTCAGCTCTGGCACTCCGGTTTAGGAGGGATTTATTTATACATTCATTCATTCATTTATTCATTTATTGCAATGTATATAATTATGTGAAGAAATTATTAGGCTATATAAATTATCATTACATTTTATTTCATCGACAAAACAATTAGTACTTTGTACAGAAGATGCATCTACCGGCAATTGTATTTGTTTTTGAGTTAGTACGTGTTCTAGGGATAGGAAATACATTTTTCATAGAATGTATGGATATTTCTGGAATATTTCATATTAATTGACTGACTGATTCATTCATTCATTCATTTGATTCTGCATTTATTGCCTGACCACTGCAACTTCTGGTGCATCACAGTCAGTGTATGGAAATTGTGAGAAAATTTAGCACAAAATTACATATTGAGGAAGTCACAGGAGAGAGAGCAAGCGCAAATCCTGGCAGCGGCAGGTCGCAGCGCCACTTCCGGTGGCATCCCCAGCTGCCACTGGCAGCTGCCAGAGTTCGTGGCAGCTGCCACGGTCTTTCTCGCCGTTTCTGCTGTTTGCTCGGTAAAACTACACTGTACTCAGTGGCGTGCGGTGATGTTTTTTAAAATGATGCTGCAAAGTTCCCACAATTTTATTATTATTATACTGTACATTTTTATGTATCAGCTGCCAGAGTTCGTGGCAGCTGCCACGAACTCTGGCAGCTGCCAGAAACGAATAGTGGCTCCTGGCAAGAACTATGGCAACTGATACATAAAAATGTATAATAATAATAGTACAATTGTGGGAACTTTGCATCATCATTTTAAAAAACATCACCGCACGCCACTGAGTACAGTGTAGTTTTACCGAGCAAACAGCAGAAACGGCGACAAACGATCGTGACTCCTGGCAAGAACTATGGCAACTGATACATAAAAATGTATAATAATAATAGTACAATTGTGGGAACTTTGCATCATCATTTTAAAAAACATCACCGCACGCCACTGAGTACAGTGTAGTTTTACCGAGCAAACAGCAGAAACGGCGACAAACGATCGTGACTCCTGGCAAGAACTATGGCAACTGATACATAAAAATGTATAATAATAATAGTACAATTGTGGGAACTTTGCATCATCATTTTAAAAAACATCACCGCACGCCACTGAGTACAGTGTAGTTTTACCGAGCAAACAGCAGAAACGGCGACAAACGATCGTGACTCCTGGCAAGAACTATGGCAACTGATACATAAAAATGTATAATAATAATAGTACAATTGTGGGAACTTTGCATCATCATTTTAAAAAACATCACCGCACGCCACTGAGTACAGTGTAGTTTTACCGAGCAAACAGCAGAAACGGCGACAAACGATCGTGACTCCTGGCAAGAACTATGGCAACTGATACATAAAAATGTATAATAATAATAGTACAATTGTGGGAACTTTGCATCATCATTTTAAAAAACATCACCGCACGCCACTGAGTACAGTGTAGTTTTACCGAGCAAACAGCAGAAACGGCGACAAACGATCGTGACTCCTGGCAAGAACTATGGCAACTGATACATAAAAATGTATAATAATAATAGTACAATTGTGGGAACTTTGCATCATCATTTTAAAAAACATCACCGCACGCCACTGAGTACAGTGTAGTTTTACCGAGCAAACAGCAGAAACGGCGACAAACGATCGTGACTCCTGGCAAGAACTATGGCAACTGATACATAAAAATGTATAATAATAATAGTACAATTGTGGGAACTTTGCATCATCATTTTAAAAAACATCACCGCACGCCACTGAGTACAGTGTAGTTTTACCGAGCAAACAGCAGAAACGGCGACAAACGATCGTGACTCCTGGCAAGAACTATGGCAACTGATACATAAAAATGTATAATAATAATAGTACAATTGTGGGAACTTTGCATCATCATTTTAAAAAACATCACCGCACGCCACTGAGTACAGTGTAGTTTTACCGAGCAAACAGCAGAAACGGCGACAAACGATCGTGACTCCTGGCAAGAACTATGGCAACTGATACATAAAAATGTATAATAATAATAGTACAATTGTGGGAACTTTGCATCATCATTTTAAAAAACATCACCGCACGCCACTGAGTACAGTGTAGTTTTACCGAGCAAACAGCAGAAACGGCGACAAACGATCGTGACTCCTGGCAAGAACTATGGCAACTGATACATAAAAATGTATAATAATAATAGTACAATTGTGGGAACTTTGCATCATCATTTTAAAAAACATCACCGCACGCCACTGAGTACAGTGTAGTTTTACCGAGCAAACAGCAGAAACGGCGACAAACGATCGTGACTCCTGGCAAGAACTATGGCAACTGATACATAAAAATGTATAATAATAATAGTACAATTGTGGGAACTTTGCATCATCATTTTAAAAAACATCACCGCACGCCACTGAGTACAGTGTAGTTTTACCGAGCAAACAGCAGAAACGGCGACAAACGATCGTGACTCCTGGCAAGAACTATGGCAACTGATACATAAAAATGTATAATAATAATAGTACAATTGTGGGAACTTTGCATCATCATTTTAAAAAACATCACCGCACGCCACTGAGTACAGTGTAGTTTTACCGAGCAAACAGCAGAAACGGCGACAAACGATCGTGACTCCTGGCAAGAACTATGGCAACTGATACATAAAAATGTATAATAATAATAGTACAATTGTGGGAACTTTGCATCATCATTTTAAAAAACATCACCGCACGCCACTGAGTACAGTGTAGTTTTACCGAGCAAACAGCAGAAACGGCGACAAACGATCGTGACTCCTGGCAAGAACTATGGCAACTGATACATAAAAATGTATAATAATAATAGTACAATTGTGGGAACTTTGCATCATCATTTTAAAAAACATCACCGCACGCCACTGAGTACAGTGTAGTTTTACCGAGCAAACAGCAGAAACGGCGACAAACGATCGTGACTCCTGGCAAGAACTATGGCAACTGATACATAAAAATGTATAATAATAATAGTACAATTGTGGGAACTTTGCATCATCATTTTAAAAAACATCACCGCACGCCACTGAGTACAGTGTAGTTTTACCGAGCAAACAGCAGAAACGGCGACAAACGATCGTGACTCCTGGCAAGAACTATGGCAACTGATACATAAAAATGTATAATAATAATAGTACAATTGTGGGAACTTTGCATCATCATTTTAAAAAACATCACCGCACGCCACTGAGTACAGTGTAGTTTTACCGAGCAAACAGCAGAAACGGCGACAAACGATCGTGACTCCTGGCAAGAACTATGGCAACTGATACATAAAAATGTATAATAATAATAGTACAATTGTGGGAACTTTGCATCATCATTTTAAAAAACATCACCGCACGCCACTGAGTACAGTGTAGTTTTACCGAGCAAACAGCAGAAACGGCGACAAACGATCGTGACTCCTGGCAAGAACTATGGCAACTGATACATAAAAATGTATAATAATAATAGTACAATTGTGGGAACTTTGCATCATCATTTTAAAAAACATCACCGCACGCCACTGAGTACAGTGTAGTTTTACCGAGCAAACAGCAGAAACGGCGACAAACGATCGTGACTCCTGGCAAGAACTATGGCAACTGATACATAAAAATGTATAATAATAATAGTACAATTGTGGGAACTTTGCATCATCATTTTAAAAAACATCACCGCACGCCACTGAGTACAGTGTAGTTTTACCGAGCAAACAGCAGAAACGGCGACAAACGATCGTGACTCCTGGCAAGAACTATGGCAACTGATACATAAAAATGTATAATAATAATAGTACAATTGTGGGAACTTTGCATCATCATTTTAAAAAACATCACCGCACGCCACTGAGTACAGTGTAGTTTTACCGAGCAAACAGCAGAAACGGCGACAAACGATCGTGACTCCTGGCAAGAACTATGGCAACTGATACATAAAAATGTATAATAATAATAGTACAATTGTGGGAACTTTGCATCATCATTTTAAAAAACATCACCGCACGCCACTGAGTACAGTGTAGTTTTACCGAGCAAACAGCAGAAACGGCGACAAACGATCGTGACTCCTGGCAAGAACTATGGCAACTGATACATAAAAATGTATAATAATAATAGTACAATTGTGGGAACTTTGCATCATCATTTTAAAAAACATCACCGCACGCCACTGAGTACAGTGTAGTTTTACCGAGCAAACAGCAGAAACGGCGAGAAAGACCGTGGCAGCTGCCACGAACTCTGGCAGCTGCCAGAAACAACTAGTTGCAGCTGCCACGAACTCTGGCAGCTGCCTTTGACTCATGGCAAGAACTATGGCAACTGATACATAAAAATGTATAATAATAATAGTACAATTGTGGGAACTTTGCATCATCATTTTAAAAAACACCACCGCACGCGGCACGCCACTGAGTACAGTGTAGTTTTACCGAGCAAACAGCAGAAACGGCGAGAAAGACCGTGGCAGCTGCCACGAACTCTGGCAGCTGCCTTTGACTCATGGCAAGAACTATGGCAACTGATACATAAAAATGTATAATAATAATAGTACAATTGTGGGAACTTTGCATCATCATTTTAAAAAACACCACCGCACGCGGCACGCCACTGAGTACAGTGTAGTTTTACCGAGCAAACAGCAGAAACGGCGAGAAAGACCGTGGCAGCTGCCACGAACTCTGGCAGCTGCCAGAAACGACTAGTGGCAGCTGCCAGTGGCAGCTGGGGATGCCACCGGAAGTGGCGCTGCGACCTGCCGCTGCCAGAGAGAGCACCAGTCCCTGCTGAGTCACAGCAGAACAGAGCAATATTGACAGCGATCCACAAGATCCAATAAAAGTATTTTCTGTAACTCATTCATTAATTGTTTAATATAGTATAGGTCTACTAAAATGTAATGTTTACTATAGTTAGAATTATGTGTAATGTACTATATTATAATATACTTAGTTGTGATCGACAGACAGTTATTGGAAATAAGAGAACGTTTTCTACCACCACAGTTTGTTACATAGACTGAATTTTATTTATTTATTTATTTTGCTAAGGGAGGATACTATATCGGAAGTTTTTAACGGCAACATAGGCGGTTGATGACCATCATTGATTAGTAACCCATTTATTTAGTAATTTTTTGTCATTTAGTCATTTAGCAGACACTTTTATCCAAAGCGACTTACAAATGAGGACAATAAAAGCAGTCAGAACTAACAAAAGAGCAACAATATATAAGTGCAAATGACAAGTCTCGGTTAGCCTAACACAGTACACGTAGCAAGGTGTATGTATAGGGTGATTCTTAGACTATGGGCACTTTTATGTTCTTTGGTCATATTTATAAAAATACATATAATTTTGGACAAATTCCTCTTTCTTAGTCAAACTAACAATAAAACCACCTTAAAAACTTTTTACTACCTTTCTATTATGATTTTTTCATACTTTTCAACCTCCTTATAGGTGTCAAAATCACTGTTTTCTCCTTGTCGCACACCCAGACTTTTAAACTTCAACAATGAAAATACAGTTTAAAAATATGACTTATCTGGTAACTATTAATGTACCTGAATTAAGCACTAGTAAAATAATTAAAATACATAATAGTATTTAATGTGAGACCACGATCAATATTACTTTCTATACAAAATATAGCTGTCGCACAGTATTGGTGTCATTTCCACCACAACACTGTAATGTCCCTTTAAAAAGTTTGTGTGAAAGATTGTTTAGGTGGTTTCTATGGAAATTTTCAGTGACATCAGAGCACATGTTGGACATGGAGGGAATTTAAATTTTCATCAACAACAAATGAAGAAAAATCAAGGTAAATATTGCTTGATCAGTTAATATATTTATTCTACGTCATTTCCAAACATGCTGTACCTTCAAGGGTGTTTTTAAAAAGCTACAAATTTTAAGTTAAATAAGAGTATTTTGCATACATGAAATGCTAAGTATTAATTCAAAGCTAATCAGTGAAGCTATCTTCCATTTTTTCACAAAAAACTACAGAAATGTCATTTCCACCACACTGCCCTCTGTGGTGGAAATGACAGCATGTGGTGGAAATGACATTTATGGTTACAAAGTACAATTGATATGGATTGCGAGAGTAGATTTGTGTAATACTTTTTATATTATAATATATTACAATACTTTTTATATTTATATTTATATTATGATATTATTTTTATTTCTAAATTATATTACTTTTATATTAATTGATTTCATTTTTATCTATTTTTAAGATGCCACCTAAGACAACAAAAGAAAGGTCACAGGCCTATAGGGACAAAATAAGTGGCACTCTGGTTAAAACCATGAGCCGTGTTGGACTCAATCGTTTTTTTTAGCCTCTAAGGAATGACATCATCTAGTACCAAACCAAGAATATCATAGGCCTTATGCCTGAGCCTGTACCAGTGACCAAACGTCACAAGGAAATTATTGTGTCTGTCTGGAAAGAAATCTGTTAAACACTTAATTAGATTTGGCCTTGAATCACATCACACACACACACGCACGCACGCACACACACACACGCGCGCGTGCAAACGCCATCAGTTGTGTCAGTTATTTACAGTATGCACTGTAACCGTTAATTTTTTAATCAATCACAAATCAGTTTTATACATCAAACTCAGCACTACACTAAAAACAGGTGTGGTTATGTTTAATGACTTTGTGAATTGAGTTTAATGAGTGTGATGAGTTTAAGAATTTTTCTAATAAATATCTCTACTGTTTCTCGGCACCCCAGTATCTAGATGTTGCGACTTGGACACTTCACCTCTCCAAGATACCTTGAAGGACCTATCTGAGAGGTAAGACTCATTTTAGTCATTAACAATTTTTTAAAGTGAAGTTTCTGTATTTACCAACCACCAGATGGGGCTGTTGGTCTGGACATACTAGCTTCTTCTCATTACGAAAGTAAAACACTGTTGTTGTTTTTTTTAACTATTAATACCTATTACTCATTATCGGGATTAAAAAAAAAAACTCTCACTGTTGATTCAACCAATCAGCAACACACTGAATTACACTAAGCGGAGTCATGAACAAAGTTGGAGTAAAGTAGAAGAAGAGTGTGCTACAGTCTGCTATTTATCTATGTGCAGTGGGTATAGAAAAGAATCACTTCCCTTTAAAATAATCACATTTTGTTGCTTTGCAGCCTGGAATGAAGACTGACACAGTTTTTGTTTTATCCAGCTGTATTTACTCAATGCAACTTATAACATCAAAGAGGAACATATAACACCAACATGTCAAAAAGTTGAAAAAAGGATCATCCCCTTGTGTCAGTATTTTGTTGGACCACCTTTTGCTTTAATTACAGTCTTTAGCCTGTTGGGATTTATCTCCACTAACTTTGCACATCTAGACTTTGCAATATTTGCCTGCTCTTCTTTGCAGAACTGCTCAAGTTCAGTTAAATTTGATGGTGACCGTTTGTGGACTGCAGTCGTCAAGTCATTCCACAGATTTTCAATGGGGTTTAAGTCTGGGCTCTGACTAGGCCATGCAAGAACATTCACCTTTTTCTCCTTCAACCACTGTGTGCTCAGTTTTGCGGTGTGCTTTGGGGTCATTGTCATGTTGGAAGATAAAAATTCCCTTTGACAACTTTCTGGCAGAGGGCCGCAGATTTTCCTCAAGAATTTGACGGTATTTCTCCCCATCCATTTTTCCTTCTATCATGACAAGTGCTCCAGTCTCTGCTGCAGAGAAACACCCCATAACAGGACATTACCACCTCCATGCTTAACTGTAGGAATGCTGTTATTTGGATGGTGAGCTGTATTGGATTTCTGTTAGACATATCGTTTTGTGTTGAGGCCAAATAATTAAATTTTAGTCTCATCTGCCTCAGAATCTTCAAGGTGCATTTTGGCAAAGCTCAGTCGTGACTGCATGTGGCCTTTCTTGAGGAGTGGCTTTTTTCTTGCAACCCTCCCATACAAGCCACATTTGTGAAGAATTTGTGATATTGTTGTCACGTGCACACAATGACCACTCTTTGTCATAAATTCCAGCAACTGCTTAGTTGCTGTAGGCCTCTTGGTAGCTTCTCTGACCAATTTCCTCCTGGCTCTTTCATCCAGTTTGGAGCGACATCTTGATCCAGGGAGAGTCTGTGTTGTACCAAATACCTTCCACTTCTTGATAACAGACTTCACTGTGTTTCTTGGCATTGATAAAGCCTTTGATTTGTTTTTTTTGGTATCCATCTCCTGGCTTGTGCCCGTCCACAACTTTATTCTTTTGACAGTGCCTTGCCACCCATAGTTGATTGTTTGCTTCAGTTGCACTACCAAGGACTGAAATGCTTCAGGAAAACTCTTTCCATGCTGAGCTAATCAAAATGAACACTGCAGCTGATCACAGATGAAAGTCAAATGGCTTTGTGTGCCATTGGGAAGGTGATTAGCTACACCTGATTGAGTTTACAAATCGGTTTCCAACTCAGTGATTCTATTTTTTTTTCTGAGTACATACAGCTGGATAAAATAAAAACTGTGTCCGTCTTAATTTCAGGCTGCATAGCAACAAAATGTGATTTTTTTAAAGGGGGGTATATAACGTGTATATAACCATTCAACATTTATTAACTATAATAAGGACAAAGGATAAAGAGAGGGTCAGCCTAAAACAAAATAAACAAGAGATAAAGTCTTCACAGAAACAGCAGCACTCTGAACATCTCAAATGTACAAAACACATTCCTAAATTCAGATTCATCTTCATATTTGGCATACCTTTCAATTAGAATATAAAACACCATTTATCACACTCTGGTGGATTTACGCATGGAAAATTACTTTGTGACCTAGCGGGACATGAGGCAGGGAAAACGGTGCCCTTTTACGCAACTTGAGTTTGTTTGATGCACTTCTGGCAATAATTACAGCTGCAGAGCAGCTCCAGAACAGGCCGAATGAAAAGATCCAGACACACAGGACAAGACAGAGTCTTAAAAAGAGTTTTCTGCTTTTCAAACATGCTAAGCACTTTTAAAACTTGATGTGTTATCTTGCCTTATTCAAAAACTGGAGTTAGCTGCTGGGCAACACTTCAAAAACTACACAATCAGAATTATTATTTGCGGCATTAGCTGACCCGGATGACCTCAGTCTAATTTATGTTTTCTTTCATGAAATTATGATCCACACACATGCAAATAAATATGATTTATTTAGTAGTTTAATAAAGAAACTTGCTTAATGGAGGCAAAGTTGAATTAATATGTTAATAAGACAGTGTGCCAAAGGTAACATTTGGAATGTTAACTTTATAGACTTGAATGAAAATCGAGTAAATAAAAAATAAGCAGTGCTTTGGAAAAACCCACAATAATCTGTCTTTAGGATTTGGACATGAAAACATCTTACAATTCTTCCACGGACATGAATGAATAAACATGTATTCTGCTGGCTACATGATATTTACTTAAAAAGACAATGATAACATTTTAGTTGACAAATGAGGTCAGTTTCAACACCACAGTGTTATCTAGTACTAAAACACCACATGACAAACATATTTGTACATATTTCTTCCGATTTGTTCTTTTTATGTTAAAGAAGCAGCTTAGTAATAAATAATGCCAATAAAAGGTAAAGAGCATCCTGCAAAAGCCTGTCTACGAGGCAGTATTTTGCTTCATTTTAGCAGGAATTGTATTGATACATTCTCAATTTATTTATCAAAATTGTGATCAAGGCCATGCTGAGCTAATCCTAATGTAAACTGCATTGCATTATGAATGAAAGCATTCAGTTGTCCTCTATTATACCTTAAATACAAACCTTTTTGAAACCTTAAATACAAATTGCAAAGGCAAGAATCAGCAAATCTGGCAATTTGCTTCATTCGATAAAAGTATTAATAATTGTATCATAAAATGAGATGTTGCACAGTGATATTATTTGGTTCAATAAATATTGAGGTACATCTACAATTATCTCTCTATTCAAGCAGTATTATATGACAAAACACATATTTTCATGAGAATCCTCAGTTCGTTACAGTCAAACAAAAGCATAAAAAATAAACACGACATACTTGTTAATAAATAGTTTCCTCAGTTAGCTAATAAATATTGTGTATCAAAAATAAACTATGAAGAAAAACAAATTAGAAAAATAGCCTAACATAACCTTGTGGCACACACATGTATGGCAGTACTTATTGTTCTGACACAAATAAAAAATTTTACAACACATTTTTTGAATGAGCAATCGTGGTAAAGACACCACTGAAAAACAGTAAATCTTTTAGTTTGTGTCTCTGTGTTTGCTTGATTTTTTTCTTCAAAATCGCAGTGCAGACGCCAGATTTCAGTTTCTCACCCTCTTGATCAGTGTACACGGGAACAGTGGCAGGTCAGCTCAAGCTCCTCCATTGCTTTTGTTCTCAAATCATTGAGGACAGGGATCATGACGTCTTTTAGAGTCTTATAGCTTAACTGCCCGTTCTCTGAATCTGAGGAAATCTAGATTAGACAAAGATTAGAATCACATAATTAGGATAAATAATCTAAAAAGTATCAAACCTTACTTGGTGAAAAAAAAAAACATCTTCAATTTCCACCAGTAGTCTCTTGTGAAAATGTTTTGTGGCCATGACTTACCCAAGTAAATGCTTTGATTGTGCGTTCAAAAAAGGCATTCTCAACCTCTTCTGGTATTTGAAGCAAATGAGCAGCGCAGTCAAGAATACACAGAAGGGTTTGTTTTTGTCCCTAAACAACATAAAAATACACACAGATGTTTCAGTGTACACATAATCCATTTAGATGGTGAAAAAGGCACATTTGTAATAAAATATACTCTAAAGGAGTGGTTCTCAACCAGGGGGCGTCTGCAAACTTCCAGAGAAGCTCCGGTAAGTCTTAATTGTAATTGAATTTAATTATATTAATCTTAGTCATGATGAAATGGAAGTAGCAACAGATCCTTTGTTTTCAGTATTTTAAAATACATCCGGGTGAAACAGATTATCGAAAATGTAGGATGGGGACTTGGTTCTATCAAATGGTTGTTCATTGGATTTTGAGATGCGAGCGATGCACTCAAAATTGGCATATGAACCTGAGTCACCAGAAAGAAGTCAGACACTTTCATCACAAGGTCCAGTTATGGAATTTTGAACAATGAAAGAAAAGAAACATGTGCACAAATTATATTGTTCACAACAAGTTTTATAACATGCATTTAGAAAATAGGGAGAATTTTCATTTCTTTTTTCACTCTTCACATTGTTTCAAAACAGCTTTATAGAAAATCATGATGCTAATGTTTATAATATCTTAATATCTTCAAACCTTATAGTTGCATTTCGCAGATTAGAACTGGGCAATAATACAGTTTACATTTTGTGATTATACAAGCAATCATGTAGTTGAGGTATGCTATATAGTGTATAGTGACTATAAATGAACTACGCAAGTATACTGTATGTGTACGGATAAAGTTGAGCATACCAACTTTATATAAAGAGCTGGACGATAATATAGTTTTTACATTTCACGACAACAAAATCAGGCAGTTGAGATTTGCTATACAGTATATATTGCTTTCTCTGAGTGTACTGTGTGGAAGAGAATAAGGTTGGATATAATGCAAATTATACATTTTTAAAACTTAAAATTAAAATGAATCAACATGCAAAAAGAAGTACAGCATAGGTACAAATCAGCTTACATAGGAGGGCTTTCGAATATTGTCTTGGAGGCCTTGGAGTCAAAAAAGTGGAGAACCACTGCTCTAAAAATACTTTTTCATGTGGCTTGATACCTTGTCGAGTGAATTCAGAGCATGTTGGGGATTAAGTCTGTTTCCAGCCAAAGTCTCAACATCCTCTTTTGTGATGACTGGCTCCTTTAGTTGTTCTAGCCAAGACCACATGAGCATGGAGAGCACCACAGGATCTCTCTCGGTGCACAGCCTTTCCCATGCACCTTCACGGGAGTTCAGCTCTGTCTGAGGGGCAATAGCAATTGCAGAAACAACTGAAAGTTACTGAGTGAATATCTGAGGTTGTGTTATAGAAGAACAGGATATGGAATTGAAGTTCTGAGACTCAATTCTTCCGAAAATATCGCTAATATTGCTCCCTACCTGCCACGTTGAGACTGTGCTCCTGAGGTCTTCTTCATCAATGTCCATCGTAAGAGCTTTGGCCACAAACAGATGACGAGTCTCAGGTGAGAGTTCACTTTGAAGCGTTAAAATAGGAACATCTATCAACTGTTGTATGTCATCATAGGTTGTGTTTTCATTAGGGCTGAGGTGACTTTTGCCAACTTGATGTGTTGAAAACATGCTGTCACTGGTCCTCCCTAGAAAGCCATAGGACATGCTGCGCTTTGTCTCCTTCAGTGGTGCCCGTTTTACAGAGACAGGAGAGCAGGATACTTGGCCTTCAACATTTTTGGATTGGACCAGGGAGCTACAGGAACCAGTTGAAGAGCCATGTTTGGGACTGTTGTTGATTTCGGATGTCAGAAGGTCAGGGGTTTGTGTAGCTAATCTGCTCTGCGACACATAAACTTCGGTAAGGTTTAACCCAGATTTGCTGCCAAGAGCATTCTGGGGACTTTGTAGTACCTGCACCCTGGGGTCCAGTTTGTTCAAGGCTGAGTCACTATAGCTAAGACATTTCCTCAAGATGAGCTGAGGCTTGTAGGTATTGTCTACCATCGGCCATCTCCAAAGCACATCGAACTCCTGGTCGCTACAGAGAGGCCGGTCATGAGGTGGATCACACTGGGTTTCTTTAAGAAGCAAGCTGGGTTGGTCGGGAGAGCGAGGTGAGGATATGGGAATCCCTTAACTGCTGAAGGGCTTGCAGCGAGACTGTCTTCTCCACTTCCTCTGTGAGGTCTGGGATGTCCAACACCTCCTCTTCCACCGTTTGCCGGTCCTCTGCTATGTCCAGGAGGAACCTGCAGACCAGGTGTACGATTTTTGGCACGTTCTTCATGAGACGTGCTTCATAGCCATGCAGCAGGTGCCGCTGACGAGTCAGGTACTGAGACAACGTGACCATGTGAGCTTTGGGCTCGGCACACGAGAATACACTCCGCAGAGGCACAAGGAACTGGGCGAACTCTCGCACACACAACAGTTGGCCACGAGTCTGGATGGAATTTGGACGTTTAGCTCTAACGAACAAAATGGCCTGATCTGCACTCATCCGGGATGTGAATACTAAGAAGCATGCTATTAAGACACCTAAGAGAGGACGAATGTGCATTAAGGGTAGTTAATAATCAGATAAATGTATAAGGATTGAAACAAATCTTTTGCAGTTATCTACTGAAATTCTTAATTTATCACAGCAAAACTTTCAAGAGAATCAAGATACTTACCTGTTCTGCCAAGTCCAGCATGGCAGTGGACAGCCATTTTTCCCTCTTGCATGGCAAATGACATCACCTTCACCATGTCAAGGATAGTAGTCAAGGATGCCACGCCGTAGTCCTTCCACCCGAAGTTGTAAAAATAAACTGGAAAAAGTCAAATGTATGTCTCTTAAGATGAAAAAAAAGTCTCTAAAAAATGTTATTCAAGAAATTCAGTTCAGACAGCATACATTTTTTGCTATCTATTTGCTTTTAGCATGTTTATGTTGCTTCATTTATAGATTTATTGTCTTACCCTATTCCAAAACCCAGACTTTCAACCTTAAACTATTAATATTCATCATAAACATGACTTATTACATGTTCAAAACAATGATAATCAAAGTAAAATAAACCACTTCAATATTTGTGTGAAAATTATGTCATTTATATATTTGTGTACTTAATAATTGTTTAAAAAATGTCACATGTCCCAAAGCTGTTTTTTTTTTCTGAAGTTACTGCACTTGCTTTCCAAGAAGGCTATTAGAGTATCACTTGTAAGCTTATATTTTTGCTGTGTATCATACAGTGGAAATGACACTGTAGTGGAATTTTTCATTATAGATTACAAAAACAGGGCCAAATAATCCCATAGTTGAAGAAACACCTCTACATGTTGTCTATTTTTATGTAAAACCATATTCTGTTCTTTCTGGATAACTGGGAACATAAATTATAAAACACACATAGGATCTCTCATCAGTGCTGACTCTTCTTTAATTTGAGAGACGCTTCATGCATGTTTCGACATGCAGCGCTCTTCGGAAATTGTGCCTTACATAGTTTCCCACTCTCAGGAGATCTTGTTAAAGGCTGCCAATCCCCTGAAGCCTAAAACTCCTGCAAGCACGATCACTTCATGCATAGAAAGCAAATATTGCATAAAAGGTTCTTTAGCTTGTCTAACACATTGACAATTTAATGTGATAATAGTCAGGATTTATCCCAGCCTGATTCCCCCGACCACTGAGAGAGGAAGAGGTGTATGATGTTTGTGTGCATGTGTGAGTTACTCACTCCCTGTCTCCATGAAAACCTCTGGGCGATAGGTGAAACTGCTCTCTGACTCCAGAGTGCTGCCGCAGCTGGCGTGTTCCCCTGGACGCTGCAGGTTAATTACTGTCTTTAAGCCACACCTAGAAGGAAATAAGATTAAGCATCAGCAAAGCAGTCTGTGGTCCATCTTGGGAATCAGTTATTGGTAGCTTGCCGCTGAGCTTACTCATACAACATACTCATGAAACTGTTCGATGACGTTGAATTTTTCAATGGTTTCAGTTGAAGGTCTTGCCATGGCTAACAGGTTATCAGTTATCCTGTAAAAAGAGTATAAATTAAATATCAACAAAATATCTGACTCAACATTAATACAACAAATATTACAAAATAAGAACAAAAAGAAAAGCAAATGGTTAATATGCAAGCGAGCAATTTTTTTTATTGTCATATCAGTATAAAAGGCAATATTATATTATTCATAGAAAATAAAATAAAGGAAATAATAAATAAATAATAAAATAAAATTGTCGCCCAGAATTGACAAGCAGTTTAGAGATTGGATGGAAAATAAAATAAATTAACCAAGGTTTATTTGTTTGTTTGTTTACCTTATCAGTATCAAAGGGAAAAAAAATAAAAAATTAAATAAAAATAAAATAAATAATAATAATTTATTTTATAATATTTTTATAATATAATATTATAATATAATAGATTTATTTTATAAAATTTGTATAATATAATAATTTTTGTTTCTTTGTTTTTTTTGTCATATCAGTATCAAAGGCTATTTTTATGAAAAAATATAATAAAAAAATTAAATGTAATGGATTCAATTCATTTAAATTAATAGTGTAACATTTTTGTTGCCTTCGACTAACAATATATTGGAGTTTCGAATTGTTTAGGACTAGTACAAAATATTTTAGCATGTTCATTTCAAACAATGCACATTTAGTCTGTTTCGTTCGATCAGAGAGCAAGAAGACAGCTTACCAGGAGGAGTACAGTCCTTTGATGGCTTGTTCTTTGTCGCTCCAGCGAGAGGGGTTTTCGTATTTGCACGCTCGACCACCACACGCCATGGAGCACTGCATATGTCCTGGGATGACATGCCTCAAAGTCTCTCCCACTTTAGTGTACTTTGCAGTGGGTACTCTGACATTTACTGGAGAGATAGTTGAAGAAAAATTAGATTTCCAAATTTAGTCATCAGACTAATTAGCTCCAACTTAAACATGACATATTACATCCACAATCTGTGATGTCAGTCTGTGCCTTGGATATGCTAAGCGCCACAATGACCCTTTGAGAAGAGGAAGTCAGAACTTGCATGGCTGAGCTACGCCTCCTCTTCGGCAAGATCTCTGAAGCTGAGTGCCGGTGCGTCTTTCGAAAACCCATGAAGATCTCATCTACCAGGGAAGAACAAGCCCGTCGCTGCATGTCTCCCGTCTAAAGTACCGATGACACTACATTTAACACAGCCTGAACAAACTAAGCGCTGACCCCAGAGCAGTGAATCATTGCTACACAATCACTGCGCTGCACAAAAGAGGCATGAGAGACCAATACAATCCAATCGGTTCATCAGTTGCACTTGAAGGGGGTCTCCATGGTGACCAAGTTCGAAGTCAGTGGGAGGCTGTGCAGAAGCTTGTGTGTGTGCTGTCTCAGGTGGAAGAGAAACAGGGTGATGTGTTTTATGGAAATGCTCCGGTTGCATAACCCTGCATGCATTTCAACAAAATGAGGCTTGAATTACACATTTTCAACTAATGTACTCCATCTGCTGCGCTGAATACAAAGATTCTATGTAACTCAGAGCATAAAAACTGAATACTACATAAAAGAAAAGTAGTTTCCTCATACGTCAGTCGAATCATCATCTGAAGAGGCTTATGGCCATTAGTGTTCTTTCACACCTGACCCACTTGAAATCAGAGGAAATTAAAAGGAGATACATTATCTCTGTACTTAGAGTGGCTAATCGAGATGGAATTAGTCATTTAAAATATATTGGGAAAAAATATGGCAAAAGACTTTACAATGTCTGCACCAGTCTAGATAAGTTAATGTAGCCATTTAATTACCCTTCATGGAAAGATGGTAGTTTACTACCGTCAAAGAATGAAAAAATCCAAAAAGCTTGTATCAACTTATTATACAAGGCAAAATATACATCAAAGTAGGGCTGCACGATTATGACAAAAATCATAATTGTCGATTATTCCCTTGAAACTGTAATTGTGATTATACGATTATCACAATTTTCATTGAACGATGTTTTGAATAGCTTTATATCATTGTTTGAAGCAACTGCATGGCATATTTTTATATGAAAATAAACAAACACTCTTCCTGAAAAAAGTTTGTTTTCTATAGCATTAAGCCTCAAATGTCAACTATATATTGGTTTGGTTTCTTCTTAAAAAAATTTTTTTTTAAGTAAAAATATGCATGGTATTATGTTATACTAAAACTAAAATGAAAACAATGGGGGGGGGGAAACCTTAACATAACTTGTAGAAAGAAAAAAACACATCTTAAGCTTTCTTTTTTTGTAATTGTGCCTTTGAACGATTATGTAATTGTGGCATCCGTAATTGTAATCACGATTAGAAATTTGATTAATTGTGCAGCCAAAACGTTTTCGGGTTTAACCCTTCCACAGTGACATTTTTATGTTTTTGAAAGAAGTCTCTCTTGCTCACCAAGGCTGCATTCATTTAATAAAAAATACAGAAAGAAAAACAGTAATATTGTAAAATATTATAACAATTTAGAATAACTGTTTTCTATTTTAATATATTTTAAAATGTCATTTATTCCTATGATGCAAAGCTGAATTTTCAGCGGCCATTACTTCAGTATTCAGTGTCACATGATTCTTCAGAAATCTTTCTAATATGCTAATTTGGTGCTCAAGAAACATTTATTATTATTATTGATGTTGTGCTGCTTAATATTTTCTGAAAACCATTTCTTTGATGAACAAAGTTCAACAGCATATATTTGAAATAGAAATATTCTGTAACATTATAAATGTCTTTACAATCACTTTTGAATAATTTAATGTCTGTGCTAAATAAAAGTATTCATTTCTTTAAAAAAAAATCTTACTGACTCCAAACTTTTTAATAGTAGTGTATATCAATAACAATGAATCCATCAAATTTATCAAATTAAATTGCCATTAATTTATAAACAAAAGGCTGTTAAATATTTCTGTCTGTTCAGTCCTTGCATATCAGAATCTTAGATCAGAACCTTAATTTTTTTCAATTACAGACTGTGCATTAAGCATTTAAAATATGCCCCAGCCACAGGTAGCGAAACAGCAGTGTATTACCTGGCTCCATGTCAGTGCTGGACTCTCTGCTGTTAGCTGAACTGCTGGTGGAGTAGGGCAGGTCACTCAACAAACTGACGCCTGCTGCCATGGCCGACACTGGAAGGTGGAAGCAAACATGGTGTCAAAGCTTCTGACACAAAACAATGGCAGGGTAAACAGTCAGGACACAACATAAATGTGGAAGTTGCAAGGCCGGTTGCTGGGGAGTTTTCCCTCCTGGTGTGGTGTTGTGTCACACATTGGATCTAGCGTCACTGCAAGTGGCATATATAATGAGAAAAGAGGTTACAACCTCTTCCCTCCAAAAGCTCTAGATAAGAACAGAGTGTAAAATAGAGTGTAAAATAAAGAACTTTATATATTTAAAGGTGATCTTGACTCTTTAGGAAACCAACAATGCTGTTGTTTTCCATATATATAAAAAAAAAAATCAAATCATCAAGATTTTTTACAGGAATTAACCTTATAAATGAATGAGAGGACTACAGATTTCCAGTCTTTTGTTGTTGTGTGAACTAAGTCAGGGTTTTTTTCTATTCTATACTAGTATGTACAAAGAAGCTATGGAAACGTCAATGTGTCAGTTTAACCCTACACTCCACTGCATATCAAGAGTCAGCGGTGACTACTCACATTACTATTGTGACTGTAATAGCCATTACTTTAATCACAGGTTGGAGCAGCACTGGCTGTAAAGTAACAGTCATGCTCTAAAACAGAGCTATTACTTCTGGATTTTCACATTACTGCTTATTAATATCTTGCATGATAAATTACTTTGGTCTGAGAATGGTATAATACTGTTAATGTGCAAAATTGGGAGTTTATTCCTATTCACACTTTCTAAATGTAGTTTGAAAGCACTAAGAGGAGTTATATTCAATGACAGGGTATCTGCAGGATTTTTAAGCTCACATTTAAGACTTTTTAAAGACCTGCACAGATCAAATTAATAACATATGAGTGGTAGGGCAATGTCTATGGTAACATATTAAACTGTAAAATGACTGTAAAAAGTATGATTTACCGTTCAGATACAGGTTTTCACAAAAACAAAACGTTTTATAAAATGATAAACTTCACATTTCAGCCTTTAAACCATTTTCAAGAAAATGGATGTGTCAAAAGTATCAATTATCATATTAATTTAAACAATTATCAATAAATTATTATATAAATTAAATATCCTATACATATATTTATGTTATTAATTGTTTCGATTTTTATAATGCATTATCTGCTTGTCAATCCACCAGTTCACATTTACAACTCTGCGTGTTTGCAGCGTAAAAACATGGGTTGATTTTCACATTTGTCTGAACAAAAACACCAGGGCTGATTGAAAATGCAAATTCATTCTCTGCCAGCAGGTGGCGCTTTCAGAACTGCAGAAATATAGGGGTTTCCCCGGTAACCGCAGTACACACAGCAGAGCAGCACCTGACTTTGAAAGTTTAATCATCACATTAAGCCATATAGCAATTCTTGTCTTTCCATCCACAAATTTAAGACCGCTTGAAATCATAATTAAGACTTTCTTGTACCATTTAAGACTTTTTATGGCCTTAAATTTGATACAACTAAATTTAAGTCTTTTTAAAGACCAGAGGAAACCCTGAATGAACTCTGCAAAGACCTACAGCCTGTTCTGACTTACTCCTATACCTTGTCTAACTTGCAATAAAACAATAAAAGTTCTCTTGTAGCTGATGATACAAAATCTATATTCTATAAAATTCAATTAAAAAATTCTTCCTAGAGCTCTTAATGCTACTCTGAAAAAAAAAAAGAAAAAAGTCTCGAGATTTTTTTTTTTTAAACTAATTCAAAAAATTAATATGTTTTCATTTTCAGTAGTTGCAGTAGTTTGCAGTAATTTTGTTGTTTTTGTCATGTTTTATAAGTTTTTTTTTTTTTAAATAAGTATACATAGTTTTCATTAATTTTAATTTTAGTACATCCAACAAAAATGGTACAGACCAACAGCCTTCTCTCTTGCTCTGGTTTGTTATATCTTTTTTTTTTTCAATTATTTATATACAAAAATATATAGACTTCAAATTATCCTGTTACAAACAAGGACTTATCAAGCCAACATTCAAATTTTGTCTTGATGAACATTTCCATCAAGTTAATTTATTGATCTTTAACAATCGAAAGTGTATTAGAATAGTGCTGCTTTAAGTAATGACTATTTGCGTTGGGTTTCTGTAGTGATCTTTGGCACATTCAGGATGATGTTAGCAGTCATTTGATACGCTATGATTAATTCACACTGTAAAATGAGAAGACGCATGACAACAGAGTGGCATTATGAATCATTGCAACGTACACTTCTCCTTACACACTGATCCAACAGAGACAAAGTGAATCCCCACCTGAGCCACACAAAACCTCAACCTGACACGAGTCAATCAGTGTGTGCTATTCATCTGATTAGGAATGGATTTTTCCTAATCCTGATCAACACTTCAATATAAAAGAGACACCTTATATCTCAGGTTCTTTCAAGTCAGTCTTGAGTCTTATATTTTAAGATCATTTTAGTTCCTTCATTTATTCCTATTTTAGTCCTGCACTTCAAGTGTTTATAATCGTTATAATGTATTTTAATAAATTAACATTATGAACATGCTTGCAAACAATATTCCAGCTGTCACCCTTACAAAAGCTGTTGGAGTCTGAGCTTGGGTGAATCCTTGAACTCTGCCCACTGGATTTAATCAAAGGGCGCTGATCACTTTCATCTAAACTTTGAACTGATTTTTCAAAGCGTTTTCAAAACCAATAGAGTTACGAAAAGGACTGTATACATACTTTATATCAGACTAGTGTTTTTGCTAAAATTGCACAATTATTATTATGCATTAATTATTAACCAAACTACTGACTGGTTTCTGTTACCACTAGTTACTATTTTGATGAAAAAATGGCAGTTGTTTATGTAATAAACCATGAAATTATCTTTAGAGTTAAAGGCTGTAGTTTATTCAGCATGTCCCTTATTGTAATGTTAAGCCACAACCTCTCAGCATACTGTAAATTACAGCTTAAATGTTATAGTGAATGTGTTTAGTTAGGCTTACATGGCCTTTCAGATACAGTGTTACTTCAGCCAATCATAGCACTCACTGAAGCATTTAGAGAAATCTTGCTGTTGTTGCTGGCTCAGTGTCTGACCCTTCACATGCCCTCTTCTTTAGAAACCACCAAGTACACGTGATGTTTCTGCAGCTACAGATCTATGCAGATATCTATCATGGGAAACATTCAGCTAAGAGTTTATTTACATCAACATAAGACATCCAGACTAAACTGCATCATGAAATCCAGCTCAAGGTCAAGAGGAGAAATTTGTTTTTGTAATGTACTGCTTCCCTGATTACAGAGTGAAGTACATTTTATATGCAACATTCAAAAATAAATACATACATAATATATTGTTGTTGTTGTGTTGTACAAAGTGTATGACAATACAGTACAGCTTAAAATGTTTAATAAAATGTTTGAAAAAATTGATTTGAATCTGGGAACGCAAACTTGCCAAATAAAAACTATACCACTAGAGTAACATACACAAGCAACCAATAAATTATAGATTTTAGTACATCCAACAAAAATGGTACAGACCAACAGCCTTCTCTCTTGCTCGGGTTTGTAATAACCTTTTTTTTTTTTTTACAGTAACATATCTATAAATAAAAAATCTTTAGGGTTCAAACTATCCTTCAAACTGTTTCAAACAAGGATCTGTCTATATTTGTCTATAAAAAAAATCTATAATATAGATAAATTATAGATTTTTTTATGTTTACAAATTAAGCTTGAACCACATTATAATAACAAGATAAACATGGGGAAAATTGTCAATTAAAACAATATACTATTCTGCACACTGGATGATAAAGTCATCCTATGCATACAAGTATATCATTGTTATTATGAGAGGAATCAAACTCTATAACAGCATGCTTTCAAAAGACTAAACATAAGATTATAATACAAATTTCCAGTATCTCATCTGTGTTAACTGCTTTCATTCCAGAAATGAATGCATGTGTAACATTCACTGATTGACAGTAACATGCATTAAAGCTCACCAGAAGGACAATGCAGCTTGTTTTACCTTTTGCTCTGTAGATCTAGCATTCCTGTATAGAGATTATTCTCCTTATATACACCATTTCAAAACAAACCCAGACGCAAATACACAGTAAAAGAGTTTAAAGAGCAGAACACTAGATTAACTAATTGACTGTATGATTAATCTTTTGCGGTGCACCTCTCAGATAGCTAACCTTTATTGCTATTGTGCTAAAAGCAAAGGCTAACATTAGGGCTCATGTGTCCGATTGTTACATACCTCGGTCCCTATATCCGGTTTTTGTTAGCTACAGACCATTGTTTCCATTAGGGTCATGGTGAAATGCAAAAACATGAATCAACAACAGACAGTGTCGCGTGCATTTGTATCAGTTTCGCTGCTCAAGGGGATGTTACACTGTAACAGGTTGGAGGAAACAGATAAGGCTTGTTATTGGCCGATCCGTGGCCATGTGATCAAATGGGGGCTGTAAAGCACGGCTGAAGAGCGATGAGCGCATGGGAGGAAATGGGACTGAAGTTGAACACTCGAAGAACAGCACATTTGCGTGTTATCGACCTTAAGTATGTACTTCATCTTCTTGAATTAATGAACTGAAGTACTTACAAATAGATATCACTGCCATCGCAAATGATGAAATCATATTTCATAAGGTAGTCACGAATGCAAACGTCATTGCCATTAGCTTATGTATAATAATCAAGACGACTGTAATATATAATAAAATAATATAGTGCCCACATATGAAAATGCCTCTATTTAAAAATGTTCTAATTTGATATTTTTACTATAAATTATAAGAATATTCATTTATAAGAAGCACAAAGTTGAAGTGAAAATGTTAATTTCAAAATGTTTTAGGATTTGCTATTATTTGCTTTAATGTCACCAGCACTCGAGCTGTGTGAACAATTTGTGTAAAACCTAATTAACGCATATTATCCCACATGATTTGAGAATGATCCAATAGCATCCTGTGTTTCAATCGAAGCAAGAACATTTGACCTTTAGTAAAAGGTGTTCACATAGTCAATAGACCTTATTTAGGCTGTAAGTAATAGAAGTAGATGTTGTTTATTTGTAAAGACCGCTTTAAATTCAATATGGCCTCTAATAATTAAGGTTTGTGCCACACATTTGCTAATGAACTGGTGAGTTTTAAACATTTCAAAATTCTAAAATGCTCTGTTCCTGTTCTGATGCCTGATCAATTTAGATGGAGGCTTATGATGCTCTAGAGTCTAGACTGACCAGGGGTGTCTTGTAAGAAACTTGGTGGAGCACATGGTTAAGCACACAGTAGATTAACACACTAAGCTTTTGCTGAAGTGGTCCCACAATGCTGCATGGCAAATGGCTATAACCCCACTGGTTAATTATGCAGTTTAAAACGACATATCTGAACAGTGAATGCAATGCACACATGCAGCTAGTGGAAGACTGACCTAAACTGGCCTTAAATAAAAAATCTTAAAAAAAAAAAAAAGATCGATAATTAGATCTGCTCATATATAGCCTATGCACTGATTCTTTGCAATCCAGTATTCACATGATGTCGCCTAGTGGTTGAAATACAGAAGCGCTCCCACAAGAGGCCACCTTGCCTACTAGAACTCTGCAGGAAGGTAGATCTCCAGGACCAGGATTGGGCACCCCTGATGTAGAATATTATCTTAGGTGAATACTGAGAAGGGGTTGAACGTGTATAACGATTTCTTTCTTTCTTTCTTTCTTTCTTTTTAAGAAAATGTCTTTACAGAAATGTCCCTGGCATTATCTTTATTTCTGTAACGTGCAAATAGGTAAATTCAATATTTAAAATAATAATAATAATAATAATCATCACACAACAAAACGTTACAATAGTAATTATAATACTGACCATCCAGATATAGGTACGCACTTTATGAAAATATAATATGATTTCGCATGATGAGACAACGTTAAATCGAGTATGATAAAGAAGAAAGAAGATGAAGAAAAGAACGAAAAATAAAATATGCATGCTGTATATGGCGTCAATGTTAAAATCGACAACGCGCCATAAGCTAACATTACTATACTTTAAAACATCCTTTCTGTCAAAAGACAGTAAGCATGTAATTCTCAGTGGTCTATTCTATGTCCGAAGGTGTGACTTTACCGCTGACATGCAGTGTCTCTTTACAATTAAAGATATTTGTATTATTTATGAAATTTTCAACATGAATCGTGATTACATAAAATAAAAAAAATGAATAAACAAAAATAAAAAAAGATGTAATCATTTGCCTTGTTTCTGATGAACATGCCTAAACATCCCACCTCAAACAGTAGGCCTATTTTCATTGCAACACTTCACCGTGTTAAATGGATCCAGGGTATTTTCAGGGAGAAAAAGCTATCCTACTTCTCGTCTTCACAAGAATTTCATAACGATGGTGAATATCCTATAAATTAGTAGTTGTCAATTCCAGTCCTGGGGTAAGACTGCTCTCTTATCTGACGCCCTCGGTTCAGTTCATGGATCTCCCTTCATAACGAGCTGATGATCTGAATCAGGTGCGTTAAATAAGAGAGACATACAAAATGTGCAGAGCAGTGGTACCCCAGGAATGGAATTGAGAACCACTGCTATAAATTATTCACAATTGTTTTATTCATCATCGAATTATAAAAGCGCAAAATAAGACGTGAAGAAACGTTTTCTATTTTTCCATTAGGCTATAAATTATCACAAGCAAAATGTTAAACTGTGTGCCTATACTGCACTTAAAAAGGACAGTTAAAACCTTTTTTTTTTTTTTGAACTGAGAACCACTGCTATAAATTATTCACAATTGTTTTATTCATCATCGAATTATAAAAGCGCAAAATAAGACGTGAAGAAACGTTTTCTATTTTTCCATTAGGCTATAAATTATCACAAGCAAAATGTTAAACTGTGTGCCTATACTGCACTTAAAAAGGACAGTTAAAACCTTTTTTTTTTTTTTTGAACTACATTAGGCCTATATATATATATATATATATATATATAGCCTATTAATATTTAAAGTGCGTTGCATCAGCGCAAATAATATACCAGCGAAATATTTACTAATATTAAGTTCTTTAAATTCTCGCAAGACATTTTTGCTGACGTGTTTTTAAAGACCCTAATCTCTTAAGTTTGAATTTAATATAAAATGTAATAGATATTTATTAATAACCATGAAAGGCCTTATTGCTTAAAAAGGTGATGTGCCATTCTATGATAAGTTCATATCTTTGTTTCGAGAGGATTTATTCAGTTTCATTTTGCCAAGACTTTCGTTTATATTTTTGCAAGTTTAAATGGGATAACATAATGTGTCTCTAATGTAATTTAATTATACAACCTATTGTTGAGCTTATGGACTGTACACAAGAACGTTGATGAAAGATATGCGATTAATCAGCAACAAATAAACTTCGAAAAGAGAAATCTTGTAGAAATCAAGTGCAAAAAACACATGTAGACCTAGATGTATAAGACCTACAAAAAGTCTTCAAGTTCAGAAATGGAAGCATCTTCATAGAAAAAGTGTATTCAAATCATTTTTATATGAACGGCTTTTTTGTATTTTAGGATAATATAATAGATACGACCAAAAAGCATTACTGAGCCGCTTTAAAAGTAAACTTATTCAAATGATCGAAGACATTTAAAAAGGAGCACGACAAGTTCAATGTTTTGACTATGTGTTTTCCCTTTATTTACAGAGGGTGCCCAAGCATGCTGAGGAGGAGGTGTGGCGTTGTGCTAGACCTCCTTAAACTCAGATGTCTATGTTCCTGATTCAGAGCTCGGGCTGGTGCGGTAAGAACAGAAACAGGCTGCCCTTACTGGGCGGATCAGACTCTCACTCCAGCTGCGTGGACGGGACCACAC
Source organism: Sinocyclocheilus anshuiensis (assembly GCF_001515605.1). Lineage (NCBI taxonomy): Eukaryota > Metazoa > Chordata > Actinopteri > Cypriniformes > Cyprinidae > Sinocyclocheilus > Sinocyclocheilus anshuiensis. The sequence goes on along the minus strand of NW_015539889.1, from coordinate 994,577 downwards.
ATTTCGGAACTCCTCAAAAGAAAAGCAAACAATTTCACTCGTATTTTGAGCGTTCAAAGGTCGAGCTTCAGTCAAAGTCTTCTTTACGTATTTCAAAAGTTCTCCACAAACGTAAGGATGTTTTTTTTAAATGATCATCGCATCTAAAAATCTGAATGGACGTTTATGCCTCGGTGCCTCACAAGGACATCTGAATCCTCAATGTGACCTCACGGTTTCTACAAGCTTCCAGGAGGTTCGGAGAACATTTGCTACATTAAAACTATAATAATGCAACATCCTTTGGAGATTGGGGCGCACTACTACCCCCCGGATGTCCATCCAGACCAAAGGTCTCACAGGTACAGGAGTTTCATGATTGAAGAGATTCTTACAGACCATCCGGATCACAAGATATCAAGTCCCACTGGAGACCTTCTCAAATTTGGAGTACATGCCCTTTTGTCCGCCAGACCATACCACAACCACTTAGGTAAGTACCGTGACCTTTCAGTCAGACGATATTTTGAGATCCGGCATGGGCAATCCCTTAATCTTAACCTTCTCCCAAAACAGGGACATTCAAATTGCACAACCTCTCGATTTGCCTACTCAAAGAGAAAAGACTCCACATTGTCTCTGTGGACCACACACAAAACAAATCAGATATCTCAGATCGAAATATATGCAATGCAATGGACCGAGCAAGCTTGTAAAAATTGCAAATGCACGTTCAGTTCAGGCCCCACTGCGTGCATTTCTTGCTTTTCTATTGATGCTCCGGGAAAGAAAGTTCTTACCAGCCCGTGCTAGAAAAAAAAATCAATTCATGACAATAAAAAAGTGTTTCATTTGCCGCCTTAAATTGTAAAATAAATAATAGTGGAGCCAAAGTTACTGATTGCATTGATACATTTCTTGCACTTTTCAACATCTTTGAATTTAATTATAGATGAAGAATATTCAGTTGAAACTGCAAAAATCGAGTAGAGAAGACTAAAATTATTGTGATGAGTTAAACGTTTGGAAATAAAGATGTTGTAATTAAAACATTTTTACACGGAGGAAGCATAATGCAGCTAATTTCGAGGTTGACGTACAAATATTTATGTATGAAAAATAAGACTCAATTTTTAAATGATACCACCCGTTATGGACGGATAGATGTAAGCAAAAATTAATCTAAGATTTCCATTTAAATAATCAGTCTGTTTATCGACGATTTATAGTATCTTTCGTAAAAATTCAAATATCACATATCAAAAGCATATATTCAACTGTAGCTAACAGCTAGAAAACTGTTATATTATGTAACTGATATTATTTTATAAGCGTATATAAAGTTGCACATAAAATCCATTTTCACCATGATGAACCATTACGGATCCATCCAAACTCTTTTTTTTTCCTAACTGATCACCAAGCTGTAGTTCCGACTAGATTATCATGACTAACACACACACATACAATTGTTTCAATTCCAGTCCTGAAAGCAGACCAGACCAGTATCCTTAAGTTTCCAGTGTCTCCTCTGTCCTGCTCGCTCGGGGCGCCGTTGGGCTCTGCACTTCTGTCCGGAGCTGCGGGTCTGCAGATGGGCTCTTCATCCCATCATCTCCCGCTGGACCTCCATCTTCGGGGTAAACTCGACCCTGGAGCTGATTCAGTAAGCAAGACTAAGAAAGGAAGAAGGAGTAGGACTGTGTTTACCGAACTACAGCTGATGGGCTTGGAAAAACGATTTGAGAAACAAAAGTATCTCTCAACTCCTGACAGGTAAACACGCTTTTAATGTCAATTATTTAACGTATTTAAACCAATGTCAGTGTTTCACTTTTTACCCAACTGTATTATTTTGTTATGAGCATAATTATGGACCTACAGTTTACATGCAAAGAACATATTGGTGTTGTCTAAGAAATGGCTTAGTGGACAACATTCTCTTTTACAGAATAGACCTGGCGGAGTCTCTAGGCCTGAGTCAGCTTCAAGTCAAAACATGGTATCAAAACAGAAGAATGAAATGGAAAAAAATCGTAAGTTCTAATAATAAGCATAGAAATTATGATTCAACTGACATACCTGTGAAAATGTAAACTTATGTGTAGGCTACCGTTGTTGCTTTGAAGGTGTTGCAAGGAGGTGGGCTAGAATCTCCGACCAAACCCAAGGGCCGTCCAAAAAAGAACTCCATCCCCACCAGCGAACAGCTGTCGGAGCAAGAGAGGATACGAGAAGCGGACCGCTTATCCGACGGCGGTGCTTCTTCACTTTCTGATGCAAACCAAGAGGAATAAATGAGAACACCCCGATCCGTGCGAATACGTTTTTCTCCGGGACACAGACGGACCTATAATTGGCCTCTTTGGATCATTGTGCACCGATGTCTTTATGTTGGCACTTACACAGACCTAACCACTTGGCCTGATTTTATACTACATATGTTTTGTCTGTTTGTTTGATTACGCCAACTTTTGCGGGCCTCGAAAAGTCATAGTGAACTATTTCCAGGGACCTGAGCGGTGGTTAGTAGTGAATGATCTTTCTCTCAGCATTGAAGGCTGTAGTATCATGGACTTTTTATCGGCATATATTGTGCTTTTTACGCTTTTCATTGGTATTTCATAAATATTCTAAAAAAAAAAAAAAAATTTAAAGTAATTTTTTCGAAGACTTGTGACAATGTGACGTTTTTTCTTAAACATGGCACCACAAAAGACACAAATGACAGCAGCAAAGTCAACCATAATAATAATAATAATAATAATACCCATGAATAATGTAAAATTCCTCGTTGCTGTTTTTCGTTTCATGTTGTGTCAGATTCTTGCCCCATATCTCTGAGGCTCATCGAATGCGGGCTATGTTTTATGCAGAATTGTTTATGGCCTAACTGAGCCTCATCACACCGCGCATTAAACTTATTTTGGCGTGTTTACGCAGTAAAAGTAAATATGTGGTAACACGATATTTTCCAAGTGAGGTTATTTATTTTCACAGAAAGATCCTTTTAATCAAAGACACTGGTTATGGTTACTGGTTAAGAAGTGTCTGAAGTAAGCGATTTGCAGTTTGATGAATGCGTAGGCCTGTTCATTTTGCACCACAGTATTTGCAACATGCTAAAATGATCTTATTCTGCTGATAACTTTGGAATTGGGCTTTTTAGAAAATACGTATTTTTTTCCCTCAATTTTCCCGAGGTCCAACATATTTAACGCCTAGGACCCTTGCCAGATTTCTTGCCTCAAGAAAATATTAGATCTTGAAATAAACAGTATGCTAACACATTATAATTAATTTTAATAATAAAATTAACAAATAGTATTACATTAGACCTACATAAGGCTTATAATGCAGATCATTAAGTTGTGCATTCAAACCGTGTTATTAAACTTTGTTTCATATATTATCATACGGACTACATTTTTGAATATTGGCCCACACCAGCTAGCTACTGCTTTGCTTAGCATTTACAAAATATTTGTTATTGATGTGGCCTAATGAATGTTACCGTGTAAAGTAGGCCTAGTAGCTAATGTACTCCAGTAAAACAAAATCGCGTATTTGGCAACTTCTGGACAAAGTTATTGATATCATCAATCAGCATCAACCTGACGTTTTGCTACAGCAGAACCAAAGACGAAATGATTGATAAATAATTTGAGGAGCTGTCTGGTCTGATTAAAGTCTTGACTATTCATTTAAAATATTTTTTTGTAAATTATTTTTTTCTTAAAATTATTTTTTTAAATACTTTGTTGCTTTCAGTGATCTTGTTCTGTCATTGAGTCACTGTCTGTAGTCTCTAAATTCTTACAGACATATGCTCTCGTACCATACGATAGGTCGCTCTTCTAACGGACACATATTTTATCAAAAACACGCGCAACTCGTTACTTTAATGTAATTTTATAGATGGATGTAACGGAATCACGAACAAATCACAGTTTGCTCAGTTGATCAGTTTCATAACATGTGGCTGTACCTACAAAAAAACGAGACGGGACATGGTGGGATTTTCATTAAGTCCATAAATTAATACACAAATTAGAACACCAATGACTAGCTGTTAAAAAGCTCGTCAGATGATCATCGAACAGCGCAGGAAATAATTGAGACATTTTTTTTAATATTAAGCCTATTATTTTACAGGCCTAATAGTTTAGTCTGGCTGGACGAAAGTGGAGAAAATTAGCCTACTGATACCCTGCCTGGAATATAGCGGAAAATATAGCCTTATGCTTTCGTTAGTGATTTGGTACAATTAATTTCACATGCTCCTGGTTTCATTTTACCAATGAGAATTCCAGACACGGCTATTAATCAAAATCCTACAATCCTACGATGCGCTGCAGTGCTCAATTGTCTTGGTTAATTTGTATAGGAACGGTTCACTTGGTTCTGGAGGCTGGAGTTATAGGATCATCATTCAAGAACACACATAAAACAGCGGTAGCCTACTCATCAATAGCCCATATGTGGCTGCGTACAATAACAGTAAAAAACATTAATTAGGCTGTATTTAGCCGCGTGGCAAGGTTCCTTTCTTTTTTCTGAATTAAGCCGCCCAAACAAGCCCACAGTCTCCGTATAATAATATAAGCTATTACATATAAGCTATTTATATTGACAAAATCTATAGTCTCCATAACACATATATTTTTCTCAAACACTGAAAAGAATGAAATTATTTTAGAGATCTTTCAGCTTGGCTATTTCTGACCCTCCTGACACCATCAAGCTCACACACATTTGCACTTGCTGTTGCGCCTGGAATTTCACTAATACATCTAATTACATACATGTTTAACTGTATTTAAGTGCAAAGTGAAATGACTTTTATGTGAACGCCATATCTATGGAAAAATGGACAAATTATGTTACAGGCATGTAGTTACAGATAGTGTGGTCACACTTTCTTTTGAGGGAGATTTATGAGCCTAGATAGTAGATAGAATCCAGTTTTATCATTTAGATTTTTAAGTATACTTTCCAATTAAATAAATGGGGCTATTATAAACATAGAATTATTTTCCAGTGCACTATAGTAGGTTTTATTGTAGCTTTTTTTTGTTTTGTTTTGTTTTAGATGGGGTAAATGCTGCTGGCCACAACAGTACTTAAAACCCATCGTGCCTGTAGCTGTCAGATCCAAATGTGCTGAATAAAGGCCATACATTTTGCCTCCAGCGAGTGTGTCACACAACATGAAAAGAATTTACATGTTTTAAAATTTATTGAACCTTATTGAACATAGTAACAAAAACAAGTAGGATATGAGACGGTTTCAGGAATTGTATAATGGAAATGTTAAAGTGTGTGTGTTTTCCAAAAGAATCTTAAATTTCATTAATAAAACGTCGTTGCAGTTTTAAAACTAACAAATACGTTAAACGTTTTTATGAAAAGGCGCATAGAGTATAGGGAGAGTGGTCTGGAGTCCACAGGGGAAGCTGCAACATTCATTAAATCATTCTTAAATATAATTTTGCAATTTCTTTATTTTATTTGTGAACGGACAGAGTCTTCAATACGTTAAATTGGCTGTATAAAAACAAAGAACAGTAAATGGAAAAAACATTTTCAAGTAACAACTAGCAACCATGTTTTGGTTAATTATTACAATACATTTGAACTACAAAATATTAATTTAATCAAAATAGTCAATCAAAATAATCAAGACACTGAAATTTAATTATAGCCTACTTCTGTTACCTTCTGTGAAAGTTTACTGAACTGGGGCCAGTTGCATAAACATAACCATTATGTTAAGACTCTGTCTTAAGAACTAGTTTGACCAAATGGTAATAAGTCTTACTGTTTAATTTCAAATTAGACAAATTTATAATTTCATGTACCTTTCTTTTTTAAGTAAGTCTGTGTGTGTGTGTGTGTGTATGTGACAAAGAGAGGGTGAGAGTGAAAGAAACAGATTTTTAACCTATTTACTTAAATAAAGAGGAGAGATACCTAACTATTGAAAGTGGTTCTTTTTAATCCCTAAAATTACAGTTTTATAATGTCATGGCAAGCTTTTACATCAGTGTGGTATGGGACAACGTGCTGGGATGGTTCCAACAACGTGTTGCAACTGTCCTTACATTGACAGCTGTGATAAAACTTGATATATAGACTTGACACAGTATCTTTGAACCATGCTAACTATGCCTATTAGAAATGAAGAAAACACAGATTAAGATACAATTCTTCACACAAACAGCTTAGTATGACAGAAAATTCTGATCATAAAAAAAAAACTTTTTTACCATGAAAATTATTTTTTGTAGAAGGAATGATCACATGTAGCTGATTTCTTCCAGGAAGGATGAGCTGCTAATTGAGCATGTGCAGTATGAATATCATCACTGTAGCTCATTCCTGATTGATTGAATAAATAAGCCATGTTGCAACTGCCCCACTCTCCCCTAACCCTAAAAAAAACAGATATTAATGACTCTTGATATTTGTACAAAATCAATGAATAAAGAAACATAAAACATTTATGAAACTATCATGTACATATATAGTTCTTTAAAATAAAATACTTCCTATTAAATATTACTTTAATAATGGCAGTCACCAAGATATATATAGCTACATTATATATAGCCTGCCTTTGGAGGAAGAAGAGGATGGTGAAGAGGAAGAGTGGAAGGCACTCATTTGAAATCTTTGTTAGGGAAACTTTTTTTATTGAACTGTGATAATTATTGCAGTTTGTAAAAGAGAAGGTCTCTTTTGTCTCTAAAAGAGAAAGATCTGTTTAAGTTGGACATAATGGACACTTACAAACACAGAGTAACTAGAAATACAGTGGACATCTGAAGTGACTTTTCATTCATCACCTCAAACTAGACCAAATACAAAATTACATAAATATCAAAAATGTAACCACATATCATCACGTAACAAAGCAGCTTTATAACAAATGTGCTGTCCTGAACTGAACAGTCTATCCCTTGAATATCCTCTTTGCTGTATTATTATAGGTGCCTGCCCCATATGCAGGTCTTTCCACGCAATATAATAACCAACAATTATTTCCTTTTGGGGTTCATGACACTAGTTTAACTGAATTACAAGGAAACAAATGCTGGTGACAATTATTAGAGTGAAGTGATGCAGAGGACACCATAATCTACTGTTACAGACAGATGCTTACTGCAGACCATGTTTTATTTACACATCTGTAGCGGTTAAAGAGACTAAAATGTCATGAAAACACAAGTACCGATCACTCTGGTGGTGTGGGGGACTTTAGGAGATGTAACCATAGGATGGTCATTTTAGTTTAAGTTTCTGTTCCACAAGACACTTAATACTTTTAAGTGCACAAAGACAACAGTACTCGTTTTAGGAAATAAACCCTGTGCAATCCCATAGAGCTCTTCCTTCCTAATGGGTCATTTAAAGTTCTCTACAGTCTTTCCTGTGTTATTAGCATGGATTTCATCTAAACAAAAGAGATGGGTTTATAGTGCAGGTGCTGAAATTTTGCTCAGAAGTATTTAGCTTGAGAACTTGTGGAAAATAAATGCATGCATTGTCCTCTGGATTGAGGGGAATCGATTGTGGATGAAGTCATGGGCAGGAATGCCTAATGCATTCAAGTGAACAAAACCTCATCCCAGAAATAGACTTTCAGCCTGGACTTGATCAACTCCAGGTCTCTTCAATCAAGATCGAGATTTTAAAATTATCCCACAAAGCCGAAAATATATTTAGCTCCATTGTGCGAACCTCTTTTAGGGAGATCAAAATGCTTAAAAACACAAAATCCCAAACTCTCCATCAGTGTGCATTAACTACAGTGTTTTTTTTAAACGACTGACTCAGCATGCATATCGGCAGGCCCCACAACTCTCTATGTCTCGGTTAAACAGTTTATCCATTCGTCAGTATTCACCCATGTCATAATCAGGCCTTGCTGCAATCATTATGCAGATTAAGAACAGGTGCACACACACTTCTAGCAACAGCATGAAAGGCGAGCAGTTATGATCATGGCAACTTTCATTACCTGTAATCATGTGCTGTGAAAGGTAGCGTGTTTACGGACTGCATGATGCCAGCTCCAGACGTTTAGCACATGGCTAAAGGCTCCACATGTCTTGTCTTTCCTGTCTGGACCTCATGAAGGCCGAGCGTTGGACGGCAATGACTTCCGACATAAATTACAATCAGCAGGAAGAGTCAGCTAGGAGGAATCTGGTGATTTGGAACTTCCACGTGAGATGCAATTTAATCATTAAGTGGACCCTGTTGTGGTGGCATGTTCGTGCGCTGATGCAAGAAGCGAGCTAGAATGGGTGGGTGCGGGGCGGAGGACCCCCAGTTTCTGAGATGGGTGTTTGTGAAGTCAAAAGGTGCGCACTTAAACAGAACTCAACTTAGAGGCCCACATTTGAGTGTCTGCCCAGCCACACACAGGAGAATTCTTCACGATTAAAGCTCCTCTGATTAATCTAACTTATGTGCCAAAACTGCACATGCTGCGTATGATCCCAATTACGCTGAAACTCGATTCAGCATGGCGTACCTCTACGGTCTCCCTACCTCCCCCCTGTTTTCATTGGACAATGTTTGACAGCATGCCTTAATGTCACTCTGTTCAAATTTTAAGTGATAACATCAAATGTGTTTTTGCACTTTGAACTACATTTAGTTAAAACGTTGTTTACCCAAAAATGAAAAGTGGCATCATTTACACACACAAAAAAATAAAAATAAAAATAAAAATAAAAATAAAATTGAAAACCTTTTTATCTATTCTTGTCCACATAATGAAAGCTAATGGGACCCAAAAATGGTAAGCTCCAAAAAGGACGTATAAATAGCATCAAATGAATCCCAACGGTATATTACAAGTCTTCTAAGCAACATGATCACTTTGTATGATGAACATACCAAAATTTAAGCCTTTATTCACTTAATTAAACCAAAACATGTGGTAAATATTGTGATAAATGAACATGTATCAAATATGGCGACATGAACCTCAAACGCAAACATCAAACCTCACTCGTTCTCCCCAAGGTTGGTGTCGCCATATTTAAAGGCGGTCACTCTACACTTTTTGTTCCTTTGACTTACATTCATACGAATACCAGTTCCAGAGACAGGAAACACAAGCTTATGTGAATTTTGATGCGTTCCAAAGTTCAAGTTTGGTGGACTCTGATCTGCTAAATTTGTATCATGTGACCAAGAGAAGAAGGATATGTCACTCCGTGACCAAACTTGAAAGAAGCATGTTTGCAGCATTGCCAGAGATTGAAGTAGATGTATATTTTTGTAGATCTTTTTTTATTATTATAATGTTGAATAATCTAGTGTGTCCAGTGTGACTTTGGCTTTAGACGTAGTCTTTGTTTGTGTGCATTGATCAGTGTTTTGATTGGATTTTAAGACTCATGTTGCTTTTATTTCCTTTTTGGAGCTTGAAAGATTTGAGTCCCATTGACTTCTATAATATGGACAAAACAGCTTCAGAATATCTTCTTTTGTGTTTTACATAATGAAGTAAACCATTTGAATTCAGAATGACACGAGGGTGGGTAAATAATGTCAGAAGTTTTGAGTAAACTATTCCTTTAACTAATACATTTAATGAGTTCATGCATTCTCTGGGAATCGATCCCATGACCTTGGCACTGCTAGCACCATACTTTACTAAAATGCTGTAATAAGTTGCTGTTAGTTGTTGCCATGGCAACCTGCACCACAGCCACTGGCTGCATGCTAAAATACAAAAGTCCTATTCATTGAAAATACATTGTGAAACATTTGAAAAATGTCTAAATAAATGCCTATTGCTATGCCACATTTATCAAAGCACATAATAAAAGACTATTTCTGAAGAACGGCGAGGTGATGACATTTTTACGAGGAAAATTTAAATATAGAGTGTATATGGTTTAAGGGTCTCTATGCCTCATTACTATACATGCACATTATGATCTATTCACTGGGTTGAGCACTCTGAGCTCCTGGGCGGCGCTGTTCAGATCTCACTTGCCGAACTCAGCGAGCGAGGTGTGAATAAGGTCTCCACTGTTCCTGTGTTCTTACACGATCACGCCAGCGAGAGGGCACTCTCTCAGAGCGCAGCTTTAAAATAAACACAATTTGTATGTGTCTCAAAGCCTAACAGTCATAGTTTGTAATTCCTAATGACCAAAATGTGCACGCTACTCACTGTAATGCTCAAAAGCAGGCTTTATTGCGTCATTGTACAAACAGTACCAATACACGTGTTGTCTTCGCCTCCTCCGCTTTCGATCGGTTATTGTGTGAGTCACATATTATGTAGTCATTTTCGGCCTGACCTATTCCGTCCACTGCAGCAGTTTCCCTGCAGTAAGTCAAAAGAAAATATGTTTTGACATAGCATGAGTGAAGAGGAATCATTCTGCAAAATGAAAAAAGAGGGAGATCTAAAATTCATTAAGGAAAAAGTACTTCATTTCCCAGTCCTAATGAACCCCTATCAAAAGTAATATTTCTCCATGTAAGTGCTGAGACTTTCCTAAAGTGCAGCAAATGACTTCTCAAAGACATCAGACTAATGGGAGAAGGCATTAGAGCACATAAACAAGGACATCATTCCAGCTGTTCGGCTGCCAATTTGATGTTCCTTTTTTAGCCGTGACAACCCCCCCGCCCTTCTTCCCATCCCCAAACCGTCCATTTATCCTATGAGCACAGTTTGCAGGAAATGTCAGCCCCCTGTGATTGATTTGAGATGGGCGATTCCCTGACTTCATGGTAGTATAAAGCAAGACAGCTGTTGGAAGAAATCAAATTCCAGCAGGAGCTGGAAAGACTTATTTTTTCCATCTCTTTAACGGAGCTATTGGCTCTGACCAGATGAGTAAATAAAAAACACGGCCACAATGTGGCAGGAGGTGACCGAAGCATTCATTATATAGCAATTATTGCACAAAAAAATCTTTCCTCTCAAAATCTAACTTGAAAGTCAATCCCACTTTTTAAAGACTTTTCAGAAGACATGACAAGCAGTGAGGATATGCTTCTCTCTGAACCCACTTGTCTAGATTTTCTGTAACTAGTTCAAGACGTGCACATGACATATAGGAGAAGGATCTGACCAAGTGTTCTTATTTATCCCTTTTGTGGGGATCGTATAATGCTGTTGCTTTACAGACTGGCATTTTTGAAGTAATGTGTTTTATGTATTCTAAATCAAGTGTTCTAAGACTAAAATTCCTCTTGTACTACATACGGACAGATCAGCATTTTGAAAATGCTACAAAATTGCTTCCCAAAAGACTCATACAGAAATAATAATTTGACTGATTATAATGGAAATTTGATTAAATCAACTGAAAATGACTTCCATCTTCCATATAAGACTGACTAGGAAATACATTTGTTCCAACTTATTTGGAAACTGATCTGTGATGTGGGCATTACACAGCTGGGCAATCTCACCACTGCTCTATTATATACAAATACAGGTGCATCTCAATAAATTAGAATGTCGTGGAAAAGTTCATTTATTTCAGTAATTTGACTCAAATTGTGAAACTCGTATATTAAATAAATTCAATGCACACAGACTGAAGTAGTTTAAGTCTTTGATTCTTTTAATTGTGATGATTTTGGCTCACATTTAACAAAAACCCACCAATTCACTATCTCAACAAATTAGAATACTTCATAAGTCCAATAAAAAAAATTTTTTTTGTGAATTGTTGGCCTTCTGCAAAGTATGTTCATTTACTGTACATGTACTCAATACTTGGTAGGGGCTCCTTTTGCTTTAATTACTGCCTCAATTCGGCGTGGCATGGAGGTGATCAGTTATAAATGAACTTTTCCACGACATTCTAATTTATTGAGATGCACCTGTAATTATCAAAAACAGAATTTTTGGACATAATTTTGAGAAGACATGGATAATAGTGTTCATCTAGCCATTTATCTGTGGTTAGGAGTCAACTATAAAGGTCAGTAAAGGGTAGACACATAGCCAGACTTTTGAGTTGATGCACAAAGTCTGGTCCTCACTGCATCTTATATTTTATCATATCAGTTGTGTGGTTCTCACTGACACCAATCATGTAAAGAGGAAATCAACTTAATTTTAAAACAGGTACAATGGCAGAAAATATTATTTCTTAGCCTACAGTCATTTAACAAATGTAGGCCCACTATACATTACTGGAATATAATATTTAACAAAAGTAGACCCCCTATATACCCCCAATGAATTTTTTCCTCAAAAAAATTGTTTTTTAATATGTGTGGGAAAAAAAGTAAAAAAGCTGGTTTGATTCAACCATTTTGTTTCCAGTCAGACATATTAAAAAACCAATGTGCCCTTCTTTCTGAAAGTTGCATAAACACAGCCAAAAAGAAAGGAACTGATAAGTTCAATCAACACTTTTTGTATGCAGTATGCATCATATCGACAGTGAACGGACTGGACATCCATGGGAATGCAGTCTGAAGCTGAGACTAAGTGGAGTGTAACTGCTACAGGCTATATTAAGAGCTTTCAAATCAATCAATCACAGCCATATAATGACAGATGGACTCTGTACAAACACACAAAACAATACAGTTCAACATAAGAGCCTCCAAACCAGGCCGCTCAGCACGCAGCATAGAGTGGTCTGCACCACACTTCTTTTCACTTTCATCAATTTATAGCCTGAGTATATTAGCTATGATTTATGTCTTTTCCTGCCTTTAAAGGTCTGGATCTCATAAAATATTACTTAGCTTGCTCTATTCCTGGTTCCTCAAACTACATAAACATATTGCAGTAAGAAATGGTCATTGAGCAAAGTGTTATTATAGATTTTAGCATTCTAAATAATGTAGTCAGAGACGACGGGCAGCTGGATTATGCTGGGGGTCAGTATGTAACTCTAATTAAGAGATTGAAATAATGCAATATTGTTTCTCCCTATTCTGCAGTTTCTTGTCAGAGATGTTATCACACGTCTTTAAATGACTTCAGGACTTCCGGTCATTTTCGTTTAGTGAATGCTACGTAATCGTAATGGTCTGGAAAATAGTAGCGAACCGGTTGTTTTTGTCAGTGTTTATACTGTAAGATGACGATAGTTTAAATTGGGAATAGAAAGCCTTTAACACTGTAATCACTTCTTTTTTCTCTGAAATGTGTACACAACAATCAGTGGATAAAAATGTAGGTTACAAGTCCATTGTTGTAGACGTAGGAAAGAAATATAATTTTTTCAGCATCCAGATGGGCTGCATTTGTATAGAGTACAATGGGAACATTGCATCCTTGACAAAATTGAGAACTAGACTTTTAATGTAATTTACACACACAAAAAAATAATATTACGTAATATGAGATCAAATAGTGTGAGCAAAGTCCTGTGAGAGGAGACAGTGTTGTGAAAGATATAATGAAATAATGACCGCACAATCATTTTATTTCTATATATAGAATAAAATGTATAAAGATGTCTCTTATGCTCACCAAGGCTGCACTTATTTGATAAAAACACAGTAAAAATGTTACTATTGTGATATATTATTACAATTTAAAATAACTTTTCTATTTAAATGCGTTTTATAATTTATTCAGGATTATTTGTTATTTTTTTCTGGATTATTTGATGAATAAAGATGCATTTGAAATAGAACCTTCTGTAATATTATATGTTCACACTCTGTTCTTTTTTTTTGTCTCTGTTTGTTTTAAGATAATGGATAGTTTAAGTTCTGAATAGAACGTCTTTAACATTGTAATCATTATTTTTTTTCTGTAATATGTGTACACAACAATCAGTGGATAAAAATGTGAGATATTTCGTTGTGGTAGACGTGGAAAGAATTGTTCTATTATAGATAACATAATAATAGGTCTATACAGAAATGCAATATACAGAGCACAATTGGGACATTGCATCGTTGACCAAATTGGATTTCACTAGCATCAGAATGAATGTTAGTCTTTAATGTGATTTAAATACTAAAAAGTATTTTTCTTATTACAGCCTAATAGTAGATTTACAGTATATGCTTAGCATAATGTGGTCAATCCTTCTTATTGAGTCACATTCAAACAGCTGTGTAATCCTGCTAATATTAGCCAAGCCAACAGCTGACTAACTCTGTGAAGTAAAATAACGTTCAAATTCATTTATGGAATTTGCAAAGGCGTATTAATGTTTATGGAATTATCAATGCAGCCAAATATTGCAGATTGAAATTGCTAATTGATAATGAATCCCTTCTCTCTCTCTCTCTCTCTCTCTCTCACACACACACACACACACACACACACACACATTCATTTGTGACTGATGAATATTACTCTAACAATGCCAAGCGGCTGAGCCAATCAATCTGTCGGTTAGAATGATCAAGACTGTTTATATGATGCTGCAATGGACAAATACAGCCAGTAAGACACAGTTTACACCCATAAACAGCTGTTTTGCATCAGGTACGTGGTTTAGCCGGCCGTTAAGGGCGGCTTAAATGACCCCAATCAGGGAATGACAGAATATTTGCCAAAAAAAGCAGCTTTTTCGGTTATTGAAACCTCAATTTTAAACTCCTACGTTTTCTGTGAAACTTTACAGCGCACGCCGTGTTTTGCAGGAAGGATGAATGAGAGGAATTCCAACGAAAATACCAAACAAGCTTTCAAGTGTGAGTCAAAAATGGAAAAAAGTTGTGGAGACAGCAAAGGCGATTTTTTAAAGCCCACCCAGTCCATACTCTTACATTCATCCTTTTAAGACTCATTCAGTGATGGCTAATTGGGTATTAATGTGCCAAAAAAATCTAAATGAAATAACACAGGACTTGCCAAGAAAATCTAAGAGGAACACGTCTCGCGATTCAGCGAGGAGAGCCGCACTGGGATTTATGACATGTTAACGCGGTCGACAACATGGCAGTCCGCGCCAAGGCATCACACAGCGTGTGCATTAAGGAGCCGGGTCTCTTAAACATGCTGATCAAAATATTAATGCTAAGAGTAAACACAGGCCCTTTATCTGACAGTGATTTACATTACAAAGACCTTAATCCAAGAGCGGGCCAGTGCTTCCCTCATTAGCGGCAACTTTTACGTCACACTTCTCTGCGATGCACACAGGTGGATGCACTACTCTGGGTGACTCTTGAGTTTATGTTATCTTTTCATAAGCTCTAGTCGAAATTTGTCAAACTGCATCATTGTTTAACAATGTGCCAGTCAAACTCAAGCGTGCCTCTCCGCTTACCTTGCCCTCGGCAGTTTCAGTCATACCGAATTTCAAGAGTGAAGTCGGGTCCATTGACTTGCTTTTTCACACCCTTTTTTCATTTGCTTCTGCCAGGGTCTGCCCATGGAAAGGTGTAACGCTGTTCACCGAAGCTGACAGGACGGACAGATGGAAAAAAAGCACTCTCAAGTAGATGCACATAAGTTATGACTGTTAAAAAAAGTATAATTGCTGAATTGTTTAACATAGTATTTTCTCATAGGGGTCAAAGTTATGGAAACTGTTAATGACATATTGCACTAAAAACCGAGACCATGGAAAGTCAGAGAAATTTGTCACCATTTTATTAAGAAATGTAGAGGACCTACCACAGATATGTGTACTTACCGAAGGGTTGTTTTTATGTTACAATGTGTTCCACAATGAAAGGTTTTAACTTAATGCAGCTATACACTCTTAAAAATAAAGGTTCTTTATTGGCCTTTTCCACAAAGAACCGTTAACATCCATGGAACGTTTCCACTGCACAAAAAGTTCTTTAGATTATTCAAATGTTTTTCACACTAAGCAAAAAATGGTTCTTTTTGAGAACTGTTCACTGAAAGATTCTTTGGAAAACTCAAAATGGTTCATCTATGGCATCGCTATGAAAACCCCCTTTAGGAAACTTAATTTTTAAGAGTGTAAGAATAAATGTATAATTTTGTAGGAATAAAACAGCAAAATCCGATTGACAAAAGAAGCCTGCAGCTGGAATGGACACACTTTTACTGAGAGATGTTTTTCCAGATGAGAGTAGGATTCAAGAATGTGTTAATGTGTTTAAGACAATCAACTGAAGACTGAGCTTAATAGCAATTGCAGATCTTTGTTTTGACAAGTGGAAAAAAGCCCCCAAAATAATATTTACAGCAGGCGAGTATCTTTTTACTACATGGTCGATGAGTTTTGAATCAATTTAGCTATAGGCAGTGTTTGATTCTTTTTTTTCTTCTTCTTCTTTTTTTTTTTTGAGTGGGGCTTTCACCTTGTGCTAGTCAAAAAATTACAAATCAGTCTTGGCTGATCCATTTTCAGGGTGTGCAGGCCATGAACACAGACCATGGCTGGACGTCATGAGTGAAGGTCCAGATGGTCCTATCAGTGTCTGCTTCAAATCTAAACAGGCTGACATTTTGCAGGTGCTGAAAAACACTGGGATCAAGCGTAACTTCCTCCATGGTTTATAAAAGAAGACAAAGGTCAAGGCCTCCCAACACTACGTCTGATCAGTCCCATCATTCTCTGTAAATTCTCTGAGCACAGCGTGGTACTGAGGACTTGATAATGTGCAGTTGCAGCTAGAGGCTCTGATTGATCATTGACTTAAAAGAACTTTTGTGTACAATTCAACTCC